>NW_027612060.1:0-381119 GCF_964261635.1 Lissotriton helveticus
CTTGTTTAAAGTGATTTTCATGCTTCCAGGGGCCCGGGAAGTGAATTAAATACCATTTGGAGGCATTTAATGTTGAAGCAAAAACAGGTGATTTTTGACAAAAGAGATAACACCCCCCCATGCTGCAGAAAGGTGAAAAATGGTCCGTTTTCAAATGTTTTATTTTTTAACGTCAGTTCACATTTGTATGTAGATCATCAGTTTTAGAGCTAAAATTAGCATGTTTAAAGTGATTTTCATGCTTCCAGGGGCCCAAAACACAAGATTTGTGAAATGGTTAAAAGTGCATGAAAATGGCCAATTTACTCACTCTGAGGTCTCAAAAAGTGTTTCTTCACCCCGGGAAGTGAATTAAATACCATTTGGAGGCATTTAATATTCAAGCAAAAACAGGTGATTTTTGACAAAAGAGATAACACCCCCCCATTACGTCATGCTTCAGAAAGGTGAAAAATGGTACGTTTTCAAAAGTTTTATTTTTGAAAGTCAGTTCACATTTGTAGGTAGATCATCAGTTTTAGAGCTAAAATTAGCATGTTTAAAGTGATTTTCATGCTTCCAGGGGCCCGGGAAGTGAATTAAATACCATTTGGAGGCATTTAATGTTCAAGCAAAAACAGGTGATTTTTGACAAAAGAGATAACACCCCCCCATTACGTCATGCTTCAGAAAGGTGAAAAATGGTCAGTTTTCAAATGTTTAATTTTTGAACGTCAGTTCACATTTGTAGGTAGATCATCAGTTTTAGAGCTAAAATTAGCATGTTTAAAGTGATTTTCATGCTTCCAGGGGCCCGGGAAGTGAATTAGATACCATTTGGAGGCATTTAATGTTCAAGCAAAAACAGGTGATTTTTGACAAAAGAGATAACACCCCCCCATTACGTCATGCTTCAGAAAGGTGAAAAATTGTCCGTTTTCAAATGTTTTATTTTTGAAAGTCAGTTCACATTTGTAGGTAGATCATCAGTTTTAGAGCTAAAATTAGCATGTTTAAAGTGATTTTCATGCTTCCAGGGGCCCGGGAAGTGAATTAAATACCATTTGGAGGCATTTAATGTTCAAGCAAAAACAGGTGATTTTTGACAAAAGGGAGAACACCCCCCCATTACGTCATGCTTCAGAAAGGTGAAAAATTGTCCGTTTTCAAATGTTTTATTTTTGAAAGTCAGTTCACATTTGTAGGTAGATCATCAGTTTTAGAGCTAAAATTAGCTTGTTTAAAGTGATTTTCATGCTTCCAGGGGCCCGGGAAGTGAATTAAATACCATTTGGAGGCATTTAATGTTCGAGCAAAAACAGGTGATTTTTGACAAAAGAGATAACACCCCCCCATTACGTCATGCTGCAGAAAGGTGAAAAATGGTCCGTTTTCAAATGTTTTATTTTTGAACGTCAGTTCAAATTTGTAGGTAGATCATCAGTTTTAGAGCTAAAATTAGCATGTTTAAAGTGATTTTCATGCTTCCAGGGGCCCGGGAAGTGAATTAAATACCATTTGGAGGCATTTAATGTTCAAGCAAAAACAGGTGATTTTTGACAAAAGAGATAACACCCCCCATTACGTCATGCTTCAGAAAGGTGAAAAATTGTCCGTTTTCAAATGTTTTATTTTTGAAAGTTAGTTCACATTTGTAGGTAGATCATCAGTTTTAGAGCTAAAATTAGCATGTTTAAAGTGATTTTCATGCTTCCAGGGGCCCGGGAAGTGAATTAAATACCATTTGGAGGCATTTAATGTTCAAGCAAAAACAGGTGATTTTTGTCAAAAGAGATAACACCCCCCCATTACGTCATGCTGCAGAAAGGTGAAAAATGGTCCGTTTTCAAATGTTTTATTTTTTAACGTCAGTTCACATTTGTAGGTAGATCATCAGTTTTAGAGCTAAAATTAGCATGTTTAAAGTGATTTTCATGCTTCCAGGGGCCCGGGAAGTGAATTAAATACCATTTGGAGGCATTTAATGTTCAAGCAAAAACAGGTGATTTTTTACAAAAGGGAACACACCCCCCCATTACGTCATGCTTCAGAAAGGTGAGAAATTGTCCGTTTTCAAATGTTTTATTTTTGAACGTCAGTTCACATTTGTAGGTAGATCATCAGTTTTAGAGCTAAAATGAGCATGTTTAAAGTGATTTTCATGCTTCCAGGGGCCCGGGAAGTGAATTAAATACCTTTTGGAGGCATTTAATGTTCAAGCAAAAACAGGTGATTTTTGACAAAAGAGATAACACCCCCCCATTACGTCATGCTTCAGAAAGGTGAAAAATGGTCCGTTTTCAAATGTTTTATTTTTTAACGTCAGTTCACATTTGTAGGTAGATCATCAGTTTTAGAGCTAAAATTAGCATGTTTAAAGTGATTTTCATGCTTCCAGGGGCCCAAAACACAAGATTTGTGAAATGGTTAAAAGTGCATGAAAATGGCCAATTTACTCACTCTGAGGTCTCAAAAAGTGTTTATTCACCCCGGGAAGTGAATTAAATACCATTTGGAGGCATTTAATGTTCAAGCAAAAACAGGTGATTTTTGACAAAAGAGATAACACCCCCCCATTACGTCACGCTTCAGAAAGGTGAAAAATGGTCCGTTTTCAAATGTTTTATTTTTGAACGTCAGTTCACATTTGTAGGTAGATCATCAGTTTTAGAGCTAAAATTAGCATGTTTAAAGTGATTTTCATGCTTCCAGGGGCCCGGGAAGTGAATTAAATACCATTTGGAGGCATTTAATGTTCAAGCAAAAACAGGTGATTTTTGACAAAAGAGATAACACCCCCCCATTACGTCATGCTTCAGAAAGGTGAAAAATGGTCCGTTTTCAAATGTTTTATTTTTGAACATCAGTTCACATTTGTAGGTAGATCATCAGTTTTAGAGCTAAAATTAGCATGTTTAAAGTGATTTTCATGCTGCCAGGGGCCCAAAACACAAGATTTGTGAAATGGTTAAAAGTGCATGAAAATGGCCAATTTACTCACTCTGAGGTCTCAAAAAGTGTTTCTTCACCCCGGGAAGTGAATTAAATACCATTTGGAGGCATTTAATGTTCAAGCAAAAACAGGTGATTTTTGACAAAAGAGATAACACCCCCCCATTACGTCACGCTTCAGAAAGGTGAAAAATGGTCCGTTTTCAAATGTTTTATTTTTGAACGTCAGTTCACATTTGTAGGTAGATCATCAGTTTTAGAGATAAAATTAGCATGTTTAAAGTGATTTTCATGCTTCCAGGGGCCCGGGAAGTGAATTAAATACCATTTGGAGGCATTTAATGTTCAAGCAAAAACAGGTGATTTTTGACAAAAGAGATAACACCCCCCCATTACGTCATGCTTCAGAAAGGTGAAAAATGGTCCGTTTTCAAATGTTTTATTTTTTAACGTCAGTTCACATTTGTAGGTAGATCATCAGTTTTAGAGCTAAAATTAGCATGTTTAAAGTGATTTTCATGCTTCCAGGGGCCCAAAACACAAGATTTGTGAAATGGTTAAAAGTGCATGAAAATGGCCAATTTACTCACTCTGAGGTCTCAAAAAGTGTTTATTCACCCCGGGAAGTGAATTAAATACCATTTGGAGGCATTTAATGTTCAAGCAAAAACAGGTGATTTTTGACAAAAGAGATAACACCCCCCCATTACGTCATGCTGCAGAAAGGTGAAAAATGGTCCGTTTTCAAATGTTTTATTTTTTAACGTCAGTTCACATTTGTAGGTAGATCATCAGTTTTAGAGCTAAAATTAGCATGTTTAAAGTGATTTTCATGCTTCCAGGGGCCCAAAATACAAGATTTGTGGAATGGTTAAAAGTGCATAAAAATGGCCAATTTACTCACTCTGAGGTCTCAAAAGGTGTTTCTTCACCCCGGGAAGTGAATTAAATACCATTTGGAGGCATTTAATGTTCAAGCAAAAACAGGTGATTTTTGACAAAAGAGATAACACCCCCCCATTACGTCATGCTTCAGAAAGGTGAAAAATGGTACGTTTACAAATGTTTTATTTTTGAACGTCAGTTCACATTTGCAGGTAGATCATCAGTTTTAGAGCTAAAATTAGCATGTTTAAAGTGATTTTCATGCTTCCAGGGGCTTGGGAAGTGAATTAAATACCATTTGGAGGCATTTAATGTTCAAGCAAAAACAGGTGATTTTTGACAAAAGAGATAACACCCCCCCATTACGTCATGCTTCAGAAAGGTGAAAAATTGTCCGTTTTCAAATGTTTTATTTTTGAAAGTCAGTTCACATTTGTAGGTAGATCATCAGTTTTAGAGCTAAAATTAGCATGTTTAACGTGATTTTCATGCTTCCAGGGGCCCGAGAAGTGAATTAAATACCATTTGGAGGCATTTAATGTTCAAGCAAAAACAGGTGATTTTTGACAAAAGAGATAACACCCCCCCATTACGTCATGCTTCAGAAAGGTGAAAAATGGTCAGTTTTCAAATGTTTTATTTTTGAACGTCAGTTCACATTTGTAGGTAGATCATCAGTTTTAGAGCTAAAATTAGCATGTTTAAAGTGATTTTCATGCTTCCAGGGGCCCGGGAAGTGAATTAGATACCATTTGGAGGCATTTAATGTTCAAGCAAAAACAGGTGATTTTTGACAAAAGAGATAACACCCCCCCATTACGTCATGCTTCAGAAAGGTGAAAAATTGTCAGTTTTCAAATGTTTTATTTTTGAAAGTCAGTTCACATTTGTAGGTAGATCATCAGTTTTAGAGCTAAAATTAGCATGTTTAAAGTGATTTTCATGCTTCCAGGGTCCCGGGAAGTGAATTAAATACCATTTGGAGGCATTTAATGTTCAAGCAAAAACAGGTGATTTTTGACAAAAGGGAGAACACCCCCCCATTACGTCATGCTTCAGAAAGGTGAAAAATTGTCCGTTTTCAAATGTTTTATTTTTGAAAGTCAGTTCACATTTGTAGGTAGATCATCAGTTTTAGAGCTAAAATCAGCATGTTTAAAGTGATTTTCATGCTTCCAGGGGCCCGGGAAGTGAATTAAATACCATTTGGAGGCATTTAATGTTCAAGCAAAAACAGGTGATTTTTCACAAAAGAGATAACACCCCCCCATTACGTCATGCTTCAGAAAGGTGAAAAATTGTCAGTTTTCAAATGTTTTATTTTTGAAAGTCAGTTCACATTTATAGGTAGATCATCAGTTTCAGAGCTAAAATTAGCATGTTTAAAGTGATTTTCATGCTTCCAGGCGCCCGGGTAGTGAATTAGATACCATTTGGAGGCATTTAATGTTCAAGCAAAAACAGGTGATTTTTGACAAAAGAGATAACACCCCCCCATTACGTCATGCTTCAGAAAGGTGAAAAATTGTCCGTTTTCAAATGTTTTATTTTTGAAAGTCAGTTCACATTTATAGGTAGATCATCAGTTTCAGAGCTAAAATTAGCATGTTTAAAGTGATTTTCATGCTTCCAGGCGCCCGGGTAGTGAATTAGATACCATTTGGAGGCATTTAATGTTCAAGCAAAAACAGGTGATTTTTGACAAAAGAGATAACACCCCCCCATTACGTCATGCTGCAGAAAGGTGAAAAATGGTCCGTTTTCAAATGTTTTATTTTTGAACGTCAGTTCACATTTGTAGGTAGATCATCAGTTTTAGAGCTAAAATAAGCATGTTTAAAGTGATTTTCATGCTTCCAGGGGCCCGGGAAGTGAATTAAATACCATTTGGAGGCATTTAATGTTCAAGCAAAAACAGGTGATTTTTGACAAAAGGGATAACACCCCCCCATTACGTCATGCTTCAGAAAGGTGAAAAATGGTCCGTTTTCAAATGTTTTATTTTTGAACGTCAGTTCACATTTGTAGGTAGATAATCAGTTTTAGAGCTAAAATAAGCATGTTTAAAGTGATTTTCATGCTTCCAGGGGCCCGGGAAGTGAATTAAATACCATTTGGAGGCATTTAATGTTCAAGCAAAAACAGGTGATTTTTGACAAAAGGGATAACACCCCCCCATTACGTCATGCTTCAGAAAGGTGAAAAATGGTCCGTTTTCAAATGTTTTATTTTTGAACGTCAGTTCACATTTGTAGGTAGATCATCAGTTTTAGAGCTAAAATTAGCATGTTTAAAGTGATTTTCATGCTTCCAGGGGCCCAAAACACAAGATTTGTGAAATGGTTAAAAGTGCATGAAAATGGCCAATTTACTCACTCTGAGGTCTCAAAAAGTGTTTCTTCACCCCGGGAAGTGAATTAAATACCATTTGGAGGCATTTAATGTTCAAGCAAAAACAGGTGATTTTTGACAAAAGAGATAACACCCCCCCATTACGCCATGCTTCAGAAAGGTGAAAAATGGTACGTTTACAAATGTTTTATTTTTGAACGTCAGTTCACATTTGTAGGTAGATCATCAGTTTTAGAGCTAAAATTTGCATGTTTAAAGTGATTTTCATGCTTCCAGGGGCCCGGGAAGTGAATTAAATACCATTTGGAGGCATTTAATGTTCAAGCAAACACAGGTGATTTTTGACAAAAGAGATAACACCCCCCCATTACGTCATGCTTCAGAAAGGTGAAAAATTGTCCGTTTTCAAATGTTTTATTTTTGAAAGTCAGTTCACATTTGTAGGTAGATCATCAGTTTTAGAGCTAAAATTAGCATGTTTAACGTGATTTTCATGCTTCCAGGGGCCCGGGAAGTGAATTAAATACCATTTGGAGGCATTTAATGTTCAAGCAAAAACAGTTGATTTTTGACAAAAGAGATAACACCCCCCCATTACGTCATGCTTCAGAAAGTAGAAAAATGGTCAGTTTTCAAATGTTTTATTTTTGAACGTCAGTTCACATTTGTAGGTAGATCATCAGTTTTAGAGCTAAAATTAGCATGTTTAAAGTGATTTTCATGCTTCCAGGGGCCCGGGAAGTGAATTAAATACCATTTGGAGGCATTTAATGTTCAAGCAAAAACAGGTGATTTTTGACAAAAGAGATAACACCCCCCCATTACGTCATGCTTCAGAAAGGTGAAAAATTGTCCGTTTTCAAATGTTTTATTTTTGAAAGTCAATTCACATTTGTAGGTAGATCATCAGTTTTAGAGCTAAAATTAGCATGTTTAAAGTGATTTTCATGCTTCCAGGGGCCCGGGAAGTGAATTAAATACCATTTGGAGGCATTTAATGTTCAAGCAAAAACAGGTGATTTTTGACAAAAGAGATAACACACCCCCATTACGTCATGCTGCAGAAAGGTGAAAAATGGTCCGTTTTCAAATGTTTTATTTTTTAACGTCAGTTCACATTTGTAGGTAGATCATCAGTTTTAGAGCTAAAATTAGCATGTTTAAAGTGATTTTCATGCTTCCAGGGGCCCAAAACACAAGATTTGTGAAATGGTTAAAAGTGCATGAAAATGGCCAATTTACTCACTCTGAGGTCTCAAAAAGTGTTTCTTCACCCCGGGAAGTGAATTAAATACCATTTGGAGGCATTTAATGTTCAAGCAAAAACAGGTGATTTCTGACAAAAGAGATAACACCCCCCCATTACGTCATGCTCCAGAAAGGTGAAAAATGGTCCGTTTTCAAATGTTTTATTTTTGAACGTCAGTTCACATTTGTAGGTAGATCATCAGTTTTAGAGCTAAAATAAGCATGTTTAAAGTGATTTTCATGCTTCCAGGGGCCCGGGAAGTGAATTAAATACCATTTGGAGGCATTTAATGTTCAAGCAAAAACAGGTGATTTTTGACAAGAGATTACACCCCCCATTACGTCATGCTGCAGAAAGGTGAAAAATGGTCAGTTTTCAAAAGTTTTATTTTTGAAAGTCAGTTCACATTTGTAGGTAGATCATCAGTTTTAGAGCTAAAATTAGCATGTTTAAAGTGATTTTCATGCTTCCAGGGGCCCAAAACACAAGATTTGTAAAATGGTTAAAAGTACATGAAAATGGCCAATTTACTCACTCTGAGGTCTCAAAAAGTGTTTCTTCACCCCGGGAAGTGAATTAAATACCATTTGGAGGCATTTAATGTTCAAGCAAAAACAGGTGATTTTTGACAAAAGAGATAACACCCCCCCATTACGTCATGCTTCAGAAAGGTGAAAAATGGTACGTTTACAAATGTTTTGTTTTTGAACGTCAGTTCACATTTGTAGGTAGATAATCAGTTTTAGAGCTAAAATTAGCATGTTTAAAGTGATTTTCATGCTTCCAGGGGCCCGGGAAGTGAATTAAATACCATTTGGAGGCATTTAATGTTCAAGCAAAAACAGGTGATTTTTGACAAAAGAGATAACACCCCCCCATTACGTCATGCTTCAGAAAGGTGAAAAATTGTCCGTTTTCAAATGTTTTATTTTTGAAAGTCAGTTCACATTTGTAGGTAGATCATCAGTTTTAGAGCTAAAATTAGCATGTTTAAAGTGATTTTCATGCTTCCAGGGGCCCAAAACACAAGATTTGTGAAATGGTTAAAAGTGCATGAAAATGGCCAATTTACTCACTCTGAGGTCTCAAAAAGTGTTTCTTCACCCCGGGAAGTGAATTAAATACCATTTGGAGGCATTTAATGTTCAAGCAAAAACAGGTGATTTTTGACAAAAGAGATAACACCCCCCCATTACGTCATGCTCCAGAAAGGTGAAAAATGGTCCGTTTTCAAATGTTTTATTTTTGAACGTCAGTTCACATTTGTAGGTAGATCATCAGTTTTAGAGCTAAAATAAGCATGTTTAAAGTGATTTTCATGCTTCCAGGGGCCCGGGAAGTGAATTAAATACCATTTGGAGGCATTTAATGTTCAAGCAAAAACAGGTGATTTTTGACAAGAGATTACACCCCCCATTACGTCATGCTGCAGAAAGGTGAAAAATGGTCCGTTTTCAAATGTTTTATTTTTGAAAGTCAGTTCACATTTGTAGGTAGATCATCAGTTTTAGAGCTAAAATTAGCATGTTTAAAGTGATTTTCATGCTTCCAGGGGCCCAAAACACAAGATTTGTAAAATGGTTAAAAGTACATGAAAATGGCCAATTTACTCACTCTGAGGTCTCAAAAAGTGTTTCTTCACCCCGGGAAGTGAATTAAATACCATTTGGAGGCATTTAATGTTCAAGCAAAAACAGGTGATTTTGACAAAAGAGATAACACCCCCCCATTACGTCATACTTCAGAAAGGTGAAAAATGGTACGTTTACAAATGTTTTATTTTTGAACGTCAGTTCACATTTGTAGGTAGATCATCAGTTTTAGAGCTAAAATTTGCATGTTTAAAGTGATTTTCATGCTTCCAGGGGCCCGGGAAGTGAATTAAATACCATTTGGAGGCATTTAATGTTCAAGCAAAAACAGGTGATTTTTGACAAAAGAGATAACACCCCCCCATTACGTCATGCTTCAGAAAGGTGAAAAATTGTCCGTTTTCAAATGTTTTATTTTTGAAAGTCAGTTCACATTTGTAGGTAGATCATCAGTTTTAGAGCTAAAATTAGCATGTTTAACGTGATTTTCATGCTTCCAGGGGCCCGGGAAGTGAATTAAATACCATTTGGAGGCATTTAATAATCAAGCAAAAACAGGTGATTTTTGACAAAAGAGATAACACCCCCCCATTACGCCATGCTTCAGAAAGGTGAAAAATGGTACGTTTACAAATGTTTTATTTTTGAACGTCAGTTCACATTTGTAGGTAGATCATCAGTTTTAGAGCTAAAATTTGCATGTTTAAAGTGATTTTCATGCTTCCAGGGGCCCGGGAAGTGAATTAAATACCATTTGGAGGCATTTAATGTTCAAGCAAAAACAGGTGATTTTTGACAAAAGAGATAACACCCCCCCATTACGTCATGCTTCAGAAAGGTGAAAAATTGTCAGTTTTCAAATGTTTTATTTTTGAAAGTCAGTTCACATTTGTAGGTAGATCATCAGTTTTAGAGCTAAAATTAGCATGTTTAACGTGATTTTCATGCTTCCAGGGGCCCGGGAAGTGAATTAAATACCATTTGGAGGCATTTAATGTTCAAGCAAAAACAGTTGATTTTTGACAAAAGAGATAACACCCCCCATCACGTCATGCTTCAGAAAGGTGAAAAATGGTCAGTTTTCAAATGTTTTATTTTTGAACGTCAGTTCACATTTGTAGGTAGATCATCAGTTTTAGAGCTAAAATTAGCATGTTTAAAGTGATTTTCATGCTTCCAGGGGCCCGGGAAGTGAGTTAAATACCATTTGGAGGCATTTAATGTTCAAGCAAAAACAGGTGATTTTTGACAAAAGAGATAACACCCCCCCATTACGTCATGCTTCAGAAAGGTGAAAAATTGTCCGTTTTCAAATGTTTTATTTTTGAAAGTCAGTTCACATTTGTAGGTAGATCATCAGTTTTAGAGCTAAAATTAGCATGTTTAAAGTGATTTTCATGCTTCCAGGGGCCCGGGAAGTGAATTAAATACCATTTGGAGGCATTTAATGTTCAAGCAAAAACAGGTGATTTTTGACAAAAGAGATAACACACCCCCATTACGTCATGCTGCAGAAAGGTGAAAAATGGTCCGTTTTCAAATGTTTTATTTTTTTAACGTCAGTTCACATTTGTAGGTAGATCATCAGTTTTAGAGCTAAAATTAGCATGTTTAAAGTGATTTTCATGCTTCCAGGAGCCCAAAACACAAGATTTGTGAAATGGTTAAAAGTGCATGAAAATGGCCAATTTACTCACTCTGAGGTCTCAAAAAGTGTTTCTTCACCCCGGGAAGTGAATTAAATACCATTTGGAGGCATTTAATGTTCAAGCAAAAACAGGTTATTTTGACAAAAGAGATAACACCCCCCCATTACGTCATGCTTCAGAAAGGTGAAAAATGGTACGTTTACAAATGTTTTATTTTTGAACGTCAGTTCACATTTGTAGGTAGATCATCAGTTTTAGAGCTAAAATTTGCATGTTTAAAGTGATTTTCATGCTTCCAGGGGCCCGGGAAGTGAATTAAATACCATTTGGAGGCATTTAATGTTCAAGCAAAAACAGGTGATTTTTGACAAGAGATTACACCCCCCATTACGTCATGCTGCAGAAAGGTGAAAAATGGTCCGTTTTCAAATGTTTTATTTTTGAAAGTCAGTTCACATTTGTAGGTAGATCATCAGTTTTAGAGCTAAAATTAGCATGTTTAAAGTGATTTTCATGCTTCCAGGGGCCCAAAACACAAGATTTGTAAAATGGTTAAAAGTACATGAAAATGGCCAATTTACTCACTCTGAGGTCTCAAAAAGTGTTTCTTCACCCCGGGAAGTGAATTAAATACCATTTGGAGGCATTTAATGTTCAAGCAAAAACAGGTTATTTTGACAAAAGAGATAACACCCCCCCATTACGTCATGCTTCAGAAAGGTGAAAAATGGTACGTTTACAAATGTTTTATTTTTGAACGTCAGTTCACATTTGTAGGTAGATCATCAGTTTTAGAGCTAAAATTTGCATGTTTAAAGTGATTTTCATGCTTCCAGGGGCCCGGGAAGTGAATTAAATACCATTTGGAGGCATTTAATGTTCAAGCAAAAACAGGTGATTTTTGACAAAAGAGATAACACCCCCCCATTACGTCATGCTTCAGAAAGGTGAAAAATTGTCCGTTTTCAAATGTTTTATTTTTGAAAGTCAGTTCACATTTGTAGGTAGATCATCAGTTTTAGAGCTAAAATTAGCATGTTTAACGTGATTTTCATGCTTCCAGGGGCCCGGGAAGTGAATTAAATACCATTTGGAGGCATTTAATAATCAAGCAAAAACAGGTGATTTTTGACAAAAGAGATAACACCCCCCCATTACGCCATGCTTCAGAAAGGTGAAAAATGGTACGTTTACAAATGTTTTATTTTTGAACGTCAGTTCACATTTGTAGGTAGATCATCAGTTTTAGAGCTAAAATTTGCATGTTTAAAGTGATTTTCATGCTTCCAGGGGCCCGGGAAGTGAATTAAATACCATTTGGAGGCATTTAATGTTCAAGCAAAAACAGGTGATTTTTGACAAAAGAGATAACACCCCCCCATTACGTCATGCTTCAGAAAGGTGAAAAATTGTCCGTTTTCAAATGTTTTATTTTTGAAAGTCAGTTCACATTTGTAGGTAGATCATCAGTTTTAGAGCTAAAATTAGCATGTTTAACGTGATTTTCATGCTTCCAGGAGCCCGGGAAGTGAATTAAATACCATTTGGAGGCATTTAATGTTCAAGCAAAAACAGTTGATTTTTGACAAAAGAGATAACACCCCCCCATCACGTCATGCTTCAGAAAGGTGAAAAATGGTCAGTTTTCAAATGTTTTATTTTTGAACGTCAGTTCACATTTGTAGGTAGATCATCAGTTTTAGAGCTAAAATTAGCATGTTTAAAGTGATTTTCATGCTTCCAGGGGCCCGGGAAGTGAGTTAAATACCATTTGGAGGCATTTAATGTTCAAGCAAAAACAGGTGATTTTTGACAAAAGAGATAACACCCCCCCATTACGTCATGCTTCAGAAAGGTGAAAAATTGTCCGTTTTCAAATGTTTTATTTTTGAAAGTCAGTTCACATTTGTAGGTAGATCATCAGTTTTAGAGCTAAAATTAGCATGTTTAAAGTGATTTTCATGCTTCCAGGGGCCCGGGAAGTGAATTAAATACCATTTGGAGGCATTTAATGTTCAAGCAAAAACAGGTGATTTTTGACAAAAGAGATAACACACCCCCATTACGTCATGCTGCAGAAAGGTGAAAAATGGTCCGTTTTCAAATGTTTTATTTTTTAACGTCAGTTCACATTTGTAGGTAGATCATCAGTTTTAGAGCTAAAATTAGCATGTTTAAAGTGATTTTCATGCTTCCAGGGGCCCAAAACACAAGATTTGTGAAATGGTTAAAAGTGCATGAAAATGGCCAATTTACTCACTCTGAGGTCTCAAAAAGTGTTTCTTCACCCCGGGAAGTGAATTAAATACCATTTGGAGGCATTTAATGTTCAAGCAAAAACAGGTGATTTTTGACAAAAGAGATAACACCCCCCCATTACGTCATGCTCCAGAAAGGTGAAAAATGGTCCGTTTTCAAATGTTTTATTTTTGAACGTCAGTTCACATTTGTAGGTAGATCATCAGTTTTAGAGCTAAAATAAGCATGTTTAAAGTGATTTTCATGCTTCCAGGGGCCCGGGAAGTGAATTAAATACCATTTGGAGGCATTTAATGTTCAAGCAAAAACAGGTGATTTTTGACAAGAGATTACACCCCCCATTACGTCATGCTGCAGAAAGGTGAAAAATGGTCCGTTTTCAAATGTTTTATTTTTGAAAGTCAGTTCACATTTGTAGGTAGATCATCAGTTTTAGAGCTAAAATTAGCATGTTTAAAGTGATTTTCATGCTTCCAGGGGCCCAAAACACAAGATTTGTAAAATGGTTAAAAGTACATGAAAATGGCCAATTTACTCACTCTGAGGTCTCAAAAAGTGTTTCTTCACCCCGGGAAGTGAATTAAATACCATTTGGAGGCATTTAATGTTCAAGCAAAAACAGGTGATTTTTGACAAAAGAGATAACACCCCCCCATTACGTCATGCTTCAGAAAGGTGAAAAATGGTACGTTTACAAATGTTTTATTTTTGAACGTCAGTTCACATTTGTAGGTAGATAATCAGTTTTAGAGCTAAAATTAGCATGTTTAAAGTGATTTTCATGCTTCCAGGGGCCCGGGAAGTGAATTAAATACCATTTGGAGGCATTTAATGTTCAAGCAAAAACAGGTGATTTTTGACAAAAGAGATAACACCCCCCCATTACGTCATGCTTCAGAAAGGTGAAAAATTGTCCGTTTTCAAATGTTTTATTTTTGAAAGTCAGTTCACATTTGTAGGTAGATCATCAGTTTTAGAGCTAAAATTAGCATGTTTAAAGTGATTTTCATGCTTCCAGGGGCCCAAAACACAAGATTTGTGAAATGGTTAAAAGTGCATGAAAATGGCCAATTTACTCACTCTGAGGTCTCAAAAAGGGTTTCTTCACCCCGGGAAGTGAATTAAATACCATTTGGAGGCATTTAATGTTCAAGCAAAAACAGGTGATTTTTGACAAAAGAGATAACACCCCCCCATTACGTCATGCTCCAGAAAGGTGAAAAATGGTCCGTTTTCAAATGTTTTATTTTTGAACGTCAGTTCACATTTGTAGGTAGATCATCAGTTTTAGAGCTGAAATAAGCATGTTTAAAGTGATTTTCATGCTTCCAGGGGCCCGGGAAGTGAATTAAATACCATTTGGAGGCATTTAATGTTCAAGCAAAAACAGGTGATTTTTGACAAGAGATTACACCCCCCATTACGTCATGCTGCAGAAAGGTGAAAAATGGTCCGTTTTCAAATGTTTTATTTTTGAAAGTCAGTTCACATTTGTAGGTAGATCATCAGTTTTAGAGCTAAAATTAGCATGTTTAAAGTGATTTTCATGCTTCCAGGGGCCCAAAACACAAGATTTGTAAAATGGTTAAAAGTACATGAAAATGGCCAATTTACTCACTCTGAGGTCTCAAAAAGTGTTTCTTCACCCCGGGAAGTGAATTAAATACCATTTGGAGGCATTTAATGTTCAAGCAAAAACAGGTGATTTTGACAAAAGAGATAACACCCGCCCATTACGTCATGCTTCAGAAAGGTGAAAAATGGTACGTTTACAAATGTTTTATTTTTGAACGTCAGTTCACATTTGTAGGTAGATCATCAGTTTTAGAGCTAAAATTTGCATGTTTAAAGTGATTTTCATGCTTCCAGGGGCCCGGGAAGTGAATTAAATACCATTTGGAGGCATTTAATGTTCAAGCAAAAACAGGTGATTTTTGACAAAAGAGATAACACCCCCCCATTACGTCATGCTTCAGAAAGGTGAAAAATTGTCCGTTTTCAAATGTTTTATTTTTGAAAGTCAGTTCACATTTGTAGGTAGATCATCAGTTTTAGAGCTAAAATTAGCATGTTTAACGTGATTTTCATGCTTCCAGGGGCCCGGGAAGTGAATTAAATACCATTTGGAGGCATTTAATGTTCAAGCAAAAACAGGTGATTTTTGACAAAAGAGATAACACCCCCCCATTATGTCATGCTTCAGAAAGGTGAAAAATGTTCAGTTTTCAAATGTTTTATTTTTGAACGTCAGTTCACATTTGTAGGTAGATAATCAGTTTTAGAGCTAAAAATAGCATGTTTAAAGTGATTTTCATGCTTCCAGGGGCCCGGGAAGTGAATTAAATACCATTTGGAGGCATTTAATGTTCAAGCAAAAACAGGTGATTTTTGACAAAAGAGATAACACCCCCCATTACGTCATGCTTCAGAAAGGTGAAAAATTGTCCGTTTTCAAATGTTTTATTTTTGAAAGTCAGTTCACATTTGTAGGTAGATCATCAGTTTTAGAGCTAAAATAAGCATGTTTAAAGTGATTTTCATGCTTCCAGGGGCCCGGGAAGTGAATTAAATACCATTTGGAGGCATTTAATGTTCAAGCAAAAACAGGTGATTTTTGACAAAAGAGATTACACCCCCCATTACGTCATGCTGCAGAAAGGTGAAAAATGGTCCGTTTTCAAATGTTTTATTTTTGAAAGTCAGTTCACATTTGTAGGTAGATCATCAGTTTTAGAGCTAAAATTAGCATGTTTAAAGTGATTTTCATGCTTCCAGGGGCCCAAAACACAAGATTTGTAAAATGGTTAAAAGTACATGAAAATGGCCAATTTACTCACTCTGAGGTCTCAAAAAGTGTTTCTTCACCCCGGGAAGTGAATTAAATACCATTTGGAGGCATTTAATGTTCAAGCAAAAACAGGTGATTTTTGACAAAAGAGATAACACCCCCCCATTACGTCATGCTTCAGAAAGGTGAAAAATGGTACGTTTTCAAATGTTTTATTTTTGAACGTCAGTTCATATTTGCAGGTAGATCATCAGTTTTAGAGCTAAAATTAGCATGTTTAAAGTGATTTTCATGCTTCCAGGGGCCCGGGAAGTGAATTAGATACTATTTGGAGGCATTTAATGTTCAAGCAAAAACAGGTGATTTTTGACAAAAGAGATAACACCCCCCCCCATTACGTCATGCTTCAGAAAGGTGAAAAATGGTCAGTTTTCAAATGTTTTATTTTTGAACGTCAGTTCACATTTGTAGGTAGATCATCAGTTTTAGAGCTAAAATTAGCATGTTTAAAGTGATTTTCATGCTTCCAGGGGCCCGGGAAGTGAATTAGATACCATTTGGAGGCATTTAATGTTCAAGCAAAAACAGGTGATTTTTGACAAAAGAGGTAACACCCCCCCATTACGTCATGCTTCAGAAAGGTGAAAAATGGTCCGTTTTCAAATGTTTTATTTTTTAACGTCAGTTCACATTTGTAGGTAGATCATCAGTTTTAGAGCTAAAATTAGCATGTTTAAAGTGATTTTCATGCTTCCAGGGGCCCGGGAAGTCAATTAAATACCATTTGGAGGCATTTAATGTTCAAGCAAAAACAGGTGATTTTTGACAAAAGAGATAACACCCCCCCATTACGTCATGCTTCAGAAAGGTGAAAAATTGTCCGTTTTCAAATGTTTTATTTTTGAAAGTCAGTTCACATTTGTAGGTAGATCATCAGTTTTAGAGCTAAAATTAGCATGTTTAAAGTGATTTTCATGCTTCCAGGGGCCCAAAACACAAGATTTGTGGAATGGTTAAAAGTGCATGAAAATGGCCAATTTACTCACTCTGAGGTCTCAAAAAGTGTTTCTTCACCCCGGGAAGTGAATTAAATACCATTTGGAGGCATTTAATGTTCAAGCAAAAACAGGTGATTTTTGACAAAAGAGATAACACCCCCCCATTACGTCATGCTTCAGAAAGGTGAAAAATGGTCCGTTTTCAAATGTTTTATTTTTGAAGGTCAGTTCACATTTGTAGGTAGATCATCAGCTTTAGAGCTAAAATAAGCATGTTTAAAGTGATTTTCATGCTTCCAGTGGCCCGGGAAGTGAATTAAATACCATTTGGAGGCATTTAATGTTCAAGCAAAAACAGGTGATTTTTGACAAAAGAGATTACACCCCCCATTACGTCATGCTGCAGAAAGGTGAAAAATGGTCCGTTTTCAAATGTTTTATTTTTGAAAGTCAGTTCACATTTGTAGGTAGATCATCAGTTTTAGAGCTAAAATTAGCATGTTTAAAGTGATTTTCACGCTTCCAGGGGCCCGGGAAGTGAATTAAATACCATTTGGAGGCATTTAATGTTCAAGCAAAAACAGGAGATTTTTGACAAAACAGATAACACCCCCCATTACGTCATGCTTCAGAAAGGTGAAAAATGGTCAGTTTTCAAATGTTTTATTTTTGAACGTCAGTTCACATTTGTAGGTAGATCTTCAGTTTTAGAGTAAAATAAGCATGTTTAAAGTGATTTTCATGCTTCCAGGGGCCCGGGAAGTGAATTAAATACCATTTGGAGGCATTTAATGTTCAAGCAAAAACAGGTGATTTTTTACAAAAGGGAACACACCCCCCATTACGTCATGCTTCAGAAAGGTGAGAAATTGTCCGTTTTCAAATGCTTTATTTTTGAACGTCAGTTCACATTTGTAGGTAGATCATCAGTTTTAGAGCTAAAATGAGCATGTTTAAAGTGATTTTCATGCTTCCAGGGGCCCGGGAAGTGAATTAAATACCTTTTGGAGGCATTTAATGTTCAAGCAAAAACAGGTGATTTTTGACAAAAGAGATAACACCCCCCCATTACGTCATGCTTCAGAAAGGTGAAAAATGGTCCGTTTTCAAATGTTTTATTTTTGAACGTCAGTTCACATTTGTAGGTAGATCATCAGTTTTAGAGCTGAAATAAGCATGTTTAAAGTGATTTTCATGCTTCCAGGGGCCCGGGAAGTGCATTAAATACCATTTGGAGGCATTTAATGTTCAAGCAAAAACAGGTGATTTTTGACAAGAGAGATAACACCCCTCCATTACGTCATGCTTCAGAAAGGTGAAAAATGGTCCGTTTTCAAATGTTTTATTTTTGAACGTCAGTTCACATTTGTAGGTAGATCATCAGTTTTAGAGCTAAAATTAGCATGTTTAAAGTGATTTTCATGCTTCCAGGGGCCCAAAACACAAGATTTGTGAAATGGTTAAGAGTGCATGAAAATGGCCAATTTACTCACTCTGAGGTCTCAAAAAGTGTTTATTCACCCCGGGAAGTGAATTAAATACCATTTGGAGGCATTTAATGTTCAAGCAAAAACAGGTAATTTTTGACAAAAGAGATAACACCCCCCATTACGTCACGCTTCAGAAAGGTGAAAAATGGTCCGTTTTCAAATGTTTTATTTTTGAACGTCAGTTCACATTTGTAGGTAGATCATCAGTTTTAGAGCTAAAATTAGCATGTTTAAAGTGATTTTCATGCTTCCAGGGGCCCGGGAAGTGAATTAAATACCATTTGGAGGCATTTAATGTTCAAGCAAAAACAGGTGATTTTTGACAAAAGAGATAACACCCCCCCCATTACGTCATGCTGCAGAAAGGTGAAAAATGGTCCGTTTTCAATGTTTTATTTTTTAACGTCAGTTCACATTTGTAGGTAGATCATCCGTTTTAGAGCTAAAATTAGCATGTTTAAAGTGATTTTCATGCTTCCAGGGGCCCAAAATACAAGATTTGTGGAATGGTTAAAAGTGCATAAAAATGGCCAATTTACTCACTCTGAGGTCTCAAAAAGTGTTTCTTCACCCCGGGAAGTGAATTAAATACCATTTGGAGGCATTTAATGTTCAAGCAAAAACAGGTGATTTTTGACAAAAGAGATAACACCCCCCATTACGTCATGCTTCAGAAAGGTGAAAAATGGTCCGTTTTCAAATGTTTTATTTTTGAACGTCAGTTCACATTTGTAGGTAGATCATCAGTTTTAGAGCTAAAATTAGCATGTTTAAAGTGATTTTCATGCTTCCAGGGGCCCGGGAAGTGAATTAAATACCATTTGGAGGCATTTAATGTTCAAGCAAAAACAGGTGATTTTTGACAAAAGAGATAACACCCCCCCATTACGTCATGCTTCAGAAAGGTGAAAAATGGTACGTTTACAAATGTTTTATTTTTGAACGTCAGTTCACATTTGCAGGTAGATCATCAGTTTTAGAGCTAAAATTAGCATGTTTAAAGTGATTTTCATGCTTCCAGGGGCCCGGGAAGTGAATTAAATACCATTTGGAGGCATTTAATGTTCAAGCAAAAACAGGTGATTTTTGACAAAAGAGATAACACCCCCCCATTACGTCATGCTTCAGAAAGGTGAAAAATTGTCCGTTTTCAAATGTTTTATTTTTGAAAGTCAGTTCACATTTGTAGGTAGATCATCAGTTTTAGAGCTAAAATTAGCATGTTTAACGTGATTTTCATGCTTCCAGGGGCCCGGGAAGTGAATTAAATACCATTTGGAGGCATTTAATGTTCAAGCAAAAACAGGAGATTTTTGACAAAACAGATAACACCCCCCATTACGTCATGCTTCAGAAAGGTGAAAAATGGTCCGTTTTCCAATGTTTTATTTTTGAACGTCAGTTCGCATTTGTAGGTAGATCATCAGTTTTAGAGCTGAAATAAGCATGTTTAAAGTGATTTTCATGCTTCCAGGGGCCCGGGAAGTGAATTAAATACCATTTGGAGGCATTTAATGTTCAAGCAAAAACAGGTGATTTTTTACAAAAGGGAACACACCCCCCCATTACGTCATGCTTCAGAAAGGTGAGAAATTGTCCGTTTTCAAATGTTTTATTTTTGAACGTCAGTTCACATTTGTAGGTAGATCATCAGTTTTAGAGCTAAAATGAGCATGTTTAAAGTGATTTTCATGCTTCCAGGGGCCCGGGAAGTGAATTAAATACCTTTTGGAGGCATTTAATGTTCAAGCAAAAACAGGTGATTTTTGACAAAAGAGATAACACCCCCCCATTACGTCATGCTTCAGAAAGGTGAAAAATGGTCCGTTTTCAAATGTTTTATTTTTGAACGTCAGTTCACATTTGTAGGTAGATCATCAGTTTTAGAGCTGAAATAAGCATGTTTAAAGTGATTTTCATGCTTCCAGGGGCCCGGGAAGTGCATTAAATACCATTTGGAGGCATTTAATGTTCAAGCAAAAACAGGTGATTTTTGACAAGAGAGATAACACCCCTCCATTACGTCATGCTTCAGAAAGGTGAAAAATGGTCCGTTTTCAAATGTTTTATTTTTGAACGTCAGTTCACATTTGTAGGTAGATCATCAGTTTTAGAGCTAAAATTAGCATGTTTAAAGTGATTTTCATGCTTCCAGGGGCCCAAAACACAAGATTTGTGAAATGGTTAAAAGTGCATGAAAATGGCCAATTTACTCACTCTGAGGTCTCAAAAAGTGTTTATTCACCCCGGGAAGTGAATTAAATACCATTTGGAGGCATTTAATGTTCAAGCAAAAACAGGTGATTTTTGACAAAAGAGATAACACCCCCCATTACGTCACGCTTCAGAAAGGTGAAAAATGGTCCGTTTTCAAATGTTTTATTTTTGAACGTCAGTTCACATTTGTAGGTAGATCATCAGTTTTAGAGCTAAAATTAGCATGTTTAAAGTGATTTTCATGCTTCCAGGGGCCCGGGAAGTGAATTAAATACCATTTGGAGGCATTTAATGTTCAAGCAAAAACAGGTGATTTTTGACAAAAGAGATAACACCCCCCCCATTACGTCATGCTGCAGAAAGGTGAAAAATGGTCCGTTTTCAATGTTTTATTTTTTAACGTCAGTTCACATTTGTAGGTAGATCATCAGTTTTAGAGCTAAAATTAGCATGTTTAAAGTGATTTTCATGCTTCCAGGGGCCCAAAATACAAGATTTGTGGAATGGTTAAAAGTGCATAAAAATGGCCAATTTACTCACTCTGAGGTCTCAAAAAGTGTTTCTTCACCCCAGGAAGTGAATTAAATACCATTTGGAGGCATTTAATGTTCAAGCAAAAACAGGTGATTTTTGACAAAAGAGATAACACCCCCCCATTACGTCATGCTTCAGAAAGGTGAAAAATGGTCCGTTTTCAAATGTTTTATTTTTGAACGTCAGTTCACATTTGTAGGTAGATCATCAGTTTTAGAGCTAAAATTAGCATGTTTAAAGTGATTTTCATGCTTCCAGGGGCCCGGGAAGTGAATTAAATACCATTTGGAGGCATTTAATGTTCAAGCAAAAACAGGTGATTTTTGACAAAAGAGATAACACCCCCCCATTACGTCATGCTTCAGAAAGGTGAAAAATGGTACGTTTACAAATGTTTTATTTTTGAACGTCAGTTCACATTTGCAGGTAGATCATCAGTTTTAGAGCTAAAATTAGCATGTTTAAAGTGATTTTCATGCTTCCAGGGGCCCGGGAAGTGAATTAAATACCATTTGGAGGCATTTAATGTTCAAGCAAAAACAGGTGATTTTTGACAAAAGAGATAACACCCCCCCATTACGTCATGCTTCAGAAAGGTGAAAAATTGTCCGTTTTCAAATGTTTTATTTTTGAAAGTCAGTTCACATTTGTAGGTAGATCATCAGTTTTAGAGCTAAAATTAGCATGTTTAACGTGATTTTCATGCTTCCAGGGGCCCGGGAAGTGAATTAAATACCATTTGGAGGCATTTAATGTTCAAGCAAAAACAGGTGATTTTTGACAAAAGAGATAACACCCCCCATTACGTCACGCTTCAGAAAGGTGAAAAATGGTCCGTTTTCAAATGTTTTATTTTTGAACGTCAGTTCACATTTGTAGGTAGATCATCAGTTTTAGAGCTAAAATTAGCATGTTTAAAGTGATTTTCATGCTTCCAGGGGCCCGGGAAGTAAATTAAATACCATTTGGAGGCATTTAATGTTCAAGCAAAAACAGGTGATTTTTGACAAAAGAGATAACACCCCCCCCATTACGTCATGCTGCAGAAAGGTGAAAAATGGTCCGTTTTCAATGTTTTATTTTTTAACGTCAGTTCACATTTGTAGGTAGATCATCAGTTTTAGAGCTAAAATTAGCATGTTTAAAGTGATTTTCATGCTTCCAGGGGCCCAAAATACAAGATTTGTGGAATGGTTAAAAGTGCATAAAATGGCCAATTTACTCACTCTGAGGTCTCAAAAAGTGTTTCTTCACCCCGGGAAGTGAATTAAATACCATTTGGAGGCATTTAATGTTCAAGCAAAAACAGGTGATTTTTGACAAAAGAGATAACACCCCCCCATTACGTCATGCTTCAGAAAGGTGAAAAATGGTCCGTTTTCAAATGTTTTATTTTTGAACGTCAGTTCACATTTGTAGGTAGATCATCAGTTTTAGAGCTAAAATTAGCATGTTTAAAGTGATTTTCATGCTTCCAGGGGCCCGGGAAGTGAATTAAATACCATTTGGAGGCATTTAATGTTCAAGCAAAAACAGGTGATTTTTGACAAAAGAGATAACACCCCCCCATTACGTCATGCTTCAGAAAGGTGAAAAATGGTACGTTTACAAATGTTTTATTTTTGAACGTCAGTTCACATTTGCAGGTAGATCATCAGTTTTAGAGCTAAAATTAGCATGTTTAAAGTGATTTTCATGCTTCCAGGGGCCCGGGAAGTGAATTAAATACCATTTGGAGGCATTTAATGTTCAAGCAAAAACAGGTGATTTTTGACAAAAGAGATAACACCCCCCCATTACGTCATGCTTCAGAAAGGTGAAAAATTGTCCGTTTTCAAATGTTTTATTTTTGAAAGTCAGTTCACATTTGTAGGTAGATCATCAGTTTTAGAGCTAAAATTAGCATGTTTAACGTGATTTTCATGCTTCCAGGGGCCCGGGAAGTGAATTAAATACCATTTGGAGGCATTTAATGTTCAAGCAAAAACAGGTGATTTTTGACAAAAGAGATAACACCCCCCCATTACGTCATGCTTCAGAAAGGTGAAAAATGGTACGTTTACAAATGTTTTATTTTTGAACGTCAGTTCACATTTGCAGGTAGATCATCAGTTTTAGAGCTAAAATTAGCATGTTTAAAGTGATTTTCATGCTTCCAGGGGCCCGGGAAGTGAATTAAATACCATTTGGAGGCATTTAATGTTCAAGCAAAAACAGGTGATTTTTGACAAAAGAGATAACACCCCCCCATTACGTCATGCTTCAGAAAGGTGAAAAATTGTCCGTTTTCAAATGTTTTATTTTTGAAAGTCAGTTCACATTTGTAGGTAGATCATCAGTTTTAGAGCTAAAATTAGCATGTTTAACGTGATTTTCATGCTTCCAGGGGCCCGGGAAGTGAATTAAATACCATTTGGAGGCATTTAATGTTCAAGCAAAAACAGGTGATTTTTGACAAAAGAGATAACACCCCCCCATTACGTCATGCTTCAGAAAGGTGAAAAATGGTCAGTTTTCAAATGTTTTATTTTTGAACGTCAGTTCACATTTGTAGGTAGATCATCAGTTTTAGAGCTAAAATTAGCATGTTTAAAGTGATTTTCATGCTTCCAGGGGCCCGGGAAGTGAATTAGATACCATTTGGAGGCATTTAATGTTCAAGCAAAAACAGGTGATTTTTGACAAAAGAGATAACACCCCCCCATTACGTCATGCTTCAGAAAGGTGAAAAATTGTCCGTTTTCAAATGTTTTATTTTTGAAAGTCAGTTCACATTTGTAGGTAGATCATCAGTTTTAGAGCTAAAATTAGCATGTTTAAAGTGATTTTCATGCTTCCAGGGGCCCGGGAAGTGAATTAAATACCATTTGGAGGCATTTAATGTTCAAGCAAAAACAGGTGATTTTTGACAAAAGGGAGAACACCCCCCCATTACGTCATGCTTCAGAAAGGTGAAAAATTGTCCGTTTTCAAATGTTTTATTTTTGAAAGTCAGTTCACATTTGTAGGTAGATCATCAGTTTTAGAGCTAAAATTAGCATGTTTAAAGTGATTTTCATGCTTCCAGGGGCCTGGGAAGTGAATTAAATACCATTTGGAGACATTTAATGTTCAAGCAAAAACAGGTGATTTTTCACAAAAGAGATAACACCCCCCCATTACGTCATGCTTCAGAAAGGTGAAAAATTGTCAGTTTTCAAATGTTTTATTTTTGAAAGTCAGTTCACATTTGTAGGTAGATCATCAGTTTCAGAGCTAAAATTAGCATGTTTAAAGTGATTTTCATGCTTCCAGGCGCCCGGGTAGTGAATTAGATACCATTTGGAGGCATTTAATGTTCAAGCAAAAACAGGTGATTTTTGACAAAAGAGATAACACCCCCCCATTACGTCATGCTGCAGAAAGGTGAAAAATGGTCCGTTTTCAAATGTTTTATTTTTGAACGTCAGTTCACATTTGTAGGTAGATCATCAGTTTTAGAGCTAAAATAAGCATGTTTAAAGTGATTTTCATGCTTCCAGGGGCCCGGGAAGTGAATTAAATACCATTTGGAGGCATTTAATGTTCAAGCAAAAACAGGTGATTTTTGACAAAAGGGATAACACCCCCCCATTACGTCATGCTTCAGAAAGGTGAAAAATGGTCCGTTTTCAAATGTTTTATTTTTGAACGTCAGTTCACATTTGTAGGTAGATAATCAGTTTTAGAGCTAAAATAAGCATGTTTAAAGTGATTTTCATGCTTCCAGGGGCCCGGGAAGTGAATTAAATACCATTTGGAGGCATTTAATGTTCAAGCAAAAACAGGTGATTTTTGACAAAAGGGATAACACCCCCCCCATTACGTCATGCTTCAGAAAGGTGAAAAATGGTCCGTTTTCAAATGTTTTATTTTTGAACGTCAGTTCACATTTGTAGGTAGATCATCAGTTTTAGAGCTAAAATAAGCATGTTTAAAGTGATTTTCATGCTTCCAGGGGCCCAGGAAGTGAATTAAATACCATTTGGAGGCATTTAATGTTCAAGCAAAAACAGGTGATTTTTGACAAAAGAGATAACACCCCCCATTACGTCATGCTTCAGAAAGGTGAAAAATTGTCCGTTTTCAAATGTTTTATTTTTGAAAGTCAGTTCACATTTGTAGGTAGATCATCAGTTTTAGAGCTAAAATTAGCATGTTTAAAGTGATTTTCATGCTTCCAGGGGCCCGGGAAGTGAATTAAATACCATTTGGAGGCATTTAATGTTCAAGCAAAAACAGGTGATTTTTGACAAAAGAGATAACACACCCCCATTACGTCATGCTGCAGAAAGGTGAAAAATGGTCCGTTTTCAAATGTTTTATTTTTTAACGTCAGTTCACATTTGTAGGTAGATCATCAGTTTTAGAGCTAAAATTAGCATGTTTAAAGTGATTTTCATGCTTCCAGGGGCCCAAAACACAAGATTTGTGAAATGGTTAAAAGTGCATGAAAATGGCCAATTTACTCACTCTGAGGTCTCAAAAAGTGTTTCTTCACCCCGGGAAGTGAATTAAATACCATTTGGAGGCATTTAATGTTCAAGCAAAAACAGGTGATTTTTGACAAAAGAGATAACACCCCCCCATTACGTCATGCTCCAGAAAGGTGAAAAATGGTCCGTTTTCAAATGTTTTATTTTTGAACGTCAGTTCACATTTGTAGGTAGATCATCAGTTTTAGAGCTAAAATAAGCATGTTTAAAGTGATTTTCATGCTTCCAGGGGCCCGGGAAGTGAATTAAATACCATTTGGAGGCATTTAATGTTCAAGCAAAAACAGGTGATTTTTGACAAAAGAGATTACACCCCCCATTACGTCATGCTGCAGAAAGGTGAAAAATGGTCCGTTTTCAAATGTTTTATTTTTGAACGTCAGTTCACATTTGTAGGTAGATCATCAGTTTTAGAGCTAAAATTAGCATGTTTAAAGTGATTTTCATGCTTCCAGGGGCCCGGGAAGTGAATTAAATACCATTTGGAGGCATTTAATGTTCAAGCAAAAACAGGTGATTTTTGACAAAAGGGAGAACACCCCCCCATTACGTCATGCTTCAGAAAGGTGAAAAATTGTCTGTTTTCAAATGTTTTATTTTTGAAAGTCAGTTCACATTTGTAGGTAGATCATCAGTTTTAGAGCTAAAATTAGCTTGTTTAAAGTGATTTTCATGCTTCCAGGGGCCCGGGAAGTGAATTAAATACCATTTGGAGGCATTTAATGTTCAAGCAAAAACAGGTGATTTTTGACAAAAGAGATAACACCCCCCCATTACGTCATGCTGCAGAAAGGTGAAAAATGGTCCGTTTTCAAATGTTTTATTTTTGAACGTCAGTTCACATTTGTAGGTAGATCATCAGTTTTAGAGCTAAAATTAGAATGTTTAAAGTGATTTTCATGCTTCCAGGGGCCCGGGAAGTGAATTAAATACCATTTGGAGGCATTTAATGTTCAAGCAAAAACAGGTGATTTTTGACAAAAGAGATAACACCCCCCCATTACGTCATGCTTCAGAAAGGTGAAAAATTGTCCGTTTTCAAATGTTTTATTTTTGAAAGTTAGTTCACATTTGTAGGTAGATCATCAGTTTTAGAGCTAAAATTAGCATGTTTAAAGTGATTTTCATGCTTCCAGGGGCCCGGGAAGTGAATTAAATACTATTTGGAGGCATTTAATGTTCAAGCAAAAACAGGTGATTTTTGTCAAAAGAGATAACACCCCCCCATTACGTCATGCTGCAGAAAGGTGAAAAATGGTCCGTTTTCAAATGTTTTATTTTTTAACGTCAGTTCACATTTGTAGGTAGATCATCAGTTTTAGAGCTAAAATTAGCATGTTTAAAGTGATTTTCATGCTTCCAGGGGCCCGGGAAGTGAATTAAATACCATTTGGAGGCATTTAATGTTCAAGCAAAAACAGGTGATTTTTGACAAAAGGGATAACACCCCCCCATTACGTCATGCTTCAGAAAGGTGAAAAATGGTCCGTTTTCAAATGTTTTATTTTTGAACGTCAGTTCACATTTGTAGGTAGATCATCAGTTTTAGAGCTAAAATTAGCATGTTTAAAGTGATTTTCATGCTTCCAGGGGCCCAAAACACAAGATTTGTGAAATGGTTAAAAGTGCATGAAAATGGCCAATTTACTCACTCTGAGGTCTCAAAAAGTGTTTCTTCACCCTGGGAAGTGAATTAAATACCATTTGGAGGCATTTAATGTTCAAGCAAAAACAGGTGATTTTTGACAAAAGAGATAACACACCCCCATTACGTCATGCTGCAGAAAGGTGAAAAATGGTCCGTTTTCAAATGTTTTATTTTTTAACGTCAGTTCACATTTGTAGGTAGATCATCAGTTTTAGAGCTAAAATTAGCATGTTTAAAGTGATTTTCATGCTTCCAGGGGCCCAAAACACAAGATTTGTGAAATGGTTAAAAGTGCATGAAAATGGCCAATTTACTCACTCTGAGGTCTCAAAAAGTGTTTCTTCACCCCGGGAAGTGAATTAAATACCATTTGGAGGCATTTAATGTTCAAGCAAAAACAGGTGATTTTTGACAAAAGAGATAACACCCCCCCATTACGTCATGCTCCAGAAAGGTGAAAAATGGTCCGTTTTCAAATGTTTTATTTTTGAACGTCAGTTCACATTTGTAGGTAGATCATCAGTTTTAGAGCTAAAATAAGCATGTTTAAAGTGATTTTCATGCTTCCAGGGGCCCGGGAAGTGAATTAAATACCATTTGGAGGCATTTAATGTTCAAGCAAAAACAGGTGATTTTTGACAAAAGAGATTACACCCCCCATTACGTCATGCTGCAGAAAGGTGAAAAATGGTCCGTTTTCAAATGTTTTATTTTTGAACGTCAGTTCACATTTGTAGGTAGATCATCAGTTTTAGAGCTAAAATTAGCATGTTTAAAGTGATTTTCATGCTTCCAGGGGCCCGGGAAGTGAATTAAATACCATTTGGAGGCATTTAATGTTCAAGCAAAAACAGGTGATTTTTGACAAAAGGGAGAACACCCCCCATTACGTCATGCTTCAGAAAGGTGAAAAATTGTCTGTTTTCAAATGTTTTATTTTTGAAAGTCAGTTCACATTTGTAGGTAGATCATCAGTTTTAGAGCTAAAATTAGCTTGTTTAAAGTGATTTTCATGCTTCCAGGGGCCCGGGAAGTGAATTAAATACCATTTGGAGGCATTTAATGTTCAAGCAAAAACAGGTGATTTTTGACAAAAGAGATAACACCCCCCCATTACGTCATGCTGCAGAAAGGTGAAAAATGGTCCGTTTTCAAATGTTTTATTTTTGAACGTCAGTTCACATTTGTAGGTAGATCATCAGTTTTAGAGCTAAAATTAGCATGTTTAAAGTGATTTTCATGCTTCCAGGGGCCCGGGAAGTGAATTAAATACCATTTGGAGGCATTTAATGTTCAAGCAAAAACAGGTGATTTTTGACAAAAGAGATAACACCCCCCCATTACGTCATGCTTCAGAAAGGTGAAAAATTGTCCGTTTTCAAATGTTTTATTTTTGAAAGTTAGTTCACATTTGTAGGTAGATCATCAGTTTTAGAGCTAAAATTAGCATGTTTAAAGTGATTTTCATGCTTCCAGGGGCCCGGGAAGTGAATTAAATACCATTTGGAGGCATTTAATGTTCAAGCAAAAACAGGTGATTTTTGTCAAAAGAGATAACACCCCCCCATTACGTCATGCTGCAGAAAGGTGAAAAATGGTCCGTTTTCAAATGTTTTATTTTTTAACGTCAGTTCACATTTGTAGGTAGATCATCAGTTTTAGAGCTAAAATTAGCATGTTTAAAGTGATTTTCATGCTTCCAGGGGCCCGGGAAGTGAATTAAATACCATTTGGAGGCATTTAATGTTCAAGCAAAAACAGGTGATTTTTGACAAAAGGGATAACACCCCCCCATTACGTCATGCTTCAGAAAGGTGAAAAATGGTCCGTTTTCAAATGTTTTATTTTTGAACGTCAGTTCACATTTGTAGGTAGATCATCAGTTTTAGAGCTAAAATTAGCATGTTTAAAGTGATTTTCATGCTTCCAGGGGCCCAAAACACAAGATTTGTGAAATGGTTAAAAGTGCATGAAAATGGCCAATTTACTCACTCTGAGGTCTCAAAAAGTGTTTCTTCACCCTGGGAAGTGAATTAAATACCATTTGGAGGCATTTAATGTTCAAGCAAAAACAGGTGATTTTTGACAAAAGAGATAACACCCCCCATTACGTCATGCTGCAGAAAGGTGAAAAATGGTCCGTTTTCAAATGTTTTATTTTTTAACGTCAGTTCACATTTGTAGGTAGATCATCAGTTTTAGAGCTAAAATTAGCATGTTTAAAGTGATTTTCATGCTTGCAGGGGCCCGGGAAGTGAATTAAATACCATTTGGAGGCATTTAATGTTCAAGCAAAAACAGGTGATTTTTCACAAAAGAGATAACACCCCCCCATTACGTCATGCTTCAGAAAGGTGAAAAATTGTCAGTTTTCAAATGTTTTATTTTTGAAAGTCAGTTCACATTTGTAGGTAGATCATCAGTTTTAGAGCTAAAATTAGCATGTTTAAAGTGATTTTCATGCTTCCAGGCGCCCGGGTAGTGAATTAGATACCATTTGGAGGCATTTAATGTTCAAGCAAAAACAGGTGATTTTTGACAAAAGAGATAACACCCCCCCATTACGTCATGCTGCAGAAAGGTGAAAAATGGTCCGTTTTCAAATGTTTTATTTTTGAACGTCAGTTCACATTTGTAGGTAGATCATCAGTTTTAGAGCTAAAATAAGCATGTTTAAAGTGATTTTCATGCTTCCAGGGGCCCGGGAAGTGAATTAAATACCATTTGGAGGCATTTAATGTTCAAGCAAAAACAGGTGATTTTTGACAAAAGGGATAACACCCCCCCATTACGTCATGCTTCAGAAAGGTGAAAAATGGTCCGTTTTCAAATGTTTTATTTTTGAACGTCAGTTCACATTTGTAGGTAGATCATCAGTTTTAGAGCTAAAATAAGCATGTTTAAAGTGATTTTCATGCTTCCAGGGGCCCGGGAAGTGAATTAAATACCATTTAGAGGCATTTAATGTTCAAGCAAAAACAGGTGATTTTTGACAAAAGGGATAACACCCCCCCATTACGTCATGCTTCAGAAAGGTGAAAAATGGTCCGTTTTCAAATGTTTTATTTTTGAACGTCAGTTCACATTTGTAGGTAGATCATCAGTTTTAGAGCTAAAATAAGCATGTTTAAAGTGATTTTCATGCTTCCAGGGGCCCGGGAAGTGAATTAAATACCATTTGGAGGCATTTAATGTTCAAGCAAAAACAGGTGATTTTTGACAAAAGAGATAACACCCCCCCATTACGTCATGCTTCAGAAAGGTGAAAAATTGTCCGTTTTCAAATGTTTTATTTTTGAAAGTCAGTTCACATTTGTAGGTAGATCATCAGTTTTAGAGCTAAAATTAGCATGTTTAAAGTGATTTTCATGCTTCCAGGGGCCCGGGAAGTGAATTAAATACCATTTGGAGGCATTTCATGTTCAAGCAAAAACAGGTGATTTTTGACAAAAGGGATAACACCCCCCCATTACGTCATGCTTCAGAAAGGTGAAAAATTGTCCGTTTTCAAATGTTTTATTTTTGAAAGTCAGTTCACATTTGTAGGTAGATCATCAGTTTTAGAGCTAAAATTAGCATGTTTAAAGTGATTTTCATGCTTCCAGGCGCCCGGGAAGTGAATTAAATACCATTTGGAGGCATTTAATGTTCAAGCAAAAACAGGTGATTTTTGACAAAAGAGATAACACCCCCCCATTACGTCATGCTGCAGAAAGGTGAAAAATGGTCCGTTTTCAAATGTTTTATTTTTGAACGTCAGTTCACATTTGTAGGTAGATCATCAGTTTTAGAGCTAAAATTAGCATGTTTAAAGTGATTTTCATGCTTCCAGGGGCCCGGGAAGTGAATTAAATACCATTTGGAGGCATTTAATGTTAAAGCAAAAACAGGTGATTTTTGACAAAAGAGATAACACCCCCCCATTACGTCATGCTTCAGAAAGGTGAAAAATGGTCAGTTTTCAAATGTTTTATTTTTGAACGTCAGTTCACATTTGTAGGTAGATCATCAGTTTTAGAGCTAAAATTAGCATGTTTAAAGTGATTTTCATGCTTCCAGGGGCCCGGGAAGTGAATTAGATACCATTTGGAGGCATTTAATGTTCAAGCAAAAACAGGTGATTTTTGACAAAAGAGATAACACCCCCCCATTACGTCATGCTTCAGAAAGGTGAAAAATTGTCCGTTTTCAAATGTTTTATTTTTGAAAGTCAGTTCACATTTGTAGGTAGATCATCAGTTTTAGAGCTAAAATTAGCATGTTTAAAGTGATTTTCATGCTTCCAGGGGCCCGGGAAGTGAATTAAATACCATTTGGAGGCATTTAATGTTCAAGCAAAAACAGGTGATTTTTGACAAAAGGGATAACACCCCCCCATTACGTCATGCTTCAGAAAGGTGAAAAATGGTCCGTTTTCAAATGTTTCATTTTTGAACGTCAGTTCACATTTGTAGGTAGATCATCAGTTTTAGAGCTAAAATTAGCATGTTTAAAGTGATTTTCATGCTTCCAGGGGCCCAAAACACAAGATTTGTGAAATGGTTAAAAGTGCATGAAAATGGCCAATTTACTCACTCTGAGGTCTCAAAAAGTGTTTCTTCACCCCGGGAAGTGAATTAAATACCATTTGGAGGCATTTAATGTTCAAGCAAAAACAGGTGATTTTTGACAAAAGAGATAACACCCCCCATTACGTCATGCTGCAGAAAGGTGAAAAATGGTCCGTTTTCAAATGTTTTATTTTTTAACGTCAGTTCACATTTGTAGGTAGATCATCAGTTTTAGAGCTAAAATGAGCATGTTTAAAGTGATTTTCATGCTTCCAGGGGCCCGGGAAGTGAATTAAATACCATTTGGAGGCATTTAATGTTCAAGCAAAAACAGGTGATTTTTGACAAAAGAGATAACACCCCCCCATTACGTCATGCTTCAGAAAGGTGAAAAATTGTCAGTTTTCAAATGTTTTATTTTTGAAAGTCAGTTCACATTTGTAGGTAGATCATCAGTTTTAGAGCTAAAATTAGCATGTTTAAAGTGATTTTCATGCTTCCAGGCGCCCGGGTAGTGAATTAGATACCATTTGGAGGCATTTAATGTTCAAGCAAAAACAGGTGATTTTTGACAAAAGAGATAACACCCCCCCATTACGTCATGCTGCAGAAAGGTGAAAAATGGTCCGTTTTCAAATGTTTTATTTTTGAACGTCAGTTCACATTTGTAGGTAGATCATCAGTTTTAGAGCTAAAATAAGCATGTTTAAAGTGATTTTCATGCTTCCAGGGGCCCGGGAAGTGAATTAAATACCATTCGGAGGCATTTAATGTTCAAGCAAAAACAGGTGATTTTTGATAAAAGGGATAACACCCCCCCATTACGTCATGCTTCAGAAAGGTGAAAAATGGTCCGTTTTCAAATGTTTTATTTTTGAACGTCAGTTCACATTTGTAGGTAGATTATCAGTTTTAGAGCTAAAATAAGCATGTTTAAAGTGATTTTCATGCTTCCAGGGGCCCGGGAAGTGAATTAAATACCATTTGGAGGCATTTAATGTTCAAGCAAAAACAGGTGATTTTTGACAAAAGAGATAACACCCCCCCATTACGTCATGCTTCAGAAAGGTGAAAAATGGTCCGTTTTCAAATGTTTTATTTTTTAACGTCAGTTCACATTTGTAGGTAGATCATCAGTTTTAGAGCTAAAATTAGCATGTTTAAAGTGATTTTCATGCTTCCAGGGGCCCAAAACACAAGATTTGTGAAATGGTTAAAAGTGCATGAAAATGGCCAATTTACTCACTCTGAGGTCTCAAAAAGTGTTTCTTCACCCCGGGAAGTGAATTAAATACCATTTGGAGGCATTTAATGTTCAAGCAAAAACAGGTGATTTTTGACAAAAGAGATAACACCCCCCCATTACGTCATGCTTCAGAAAGGTGAAAAATGGTACGTTTTCAAATGTTTTATTTTTGAACGTCAGTTCACATTTGTAGGTAGATCATCAGTTTTAGAGCTAAAATTAGCATGTTTAAAGTGATTTTCATGCTTCCAGGGGCCCGGGAAGTGAATTAAATACCATTTGGAGGCATTTAATGTTCAAGCAAAAACAGGTGATTTTTGACAAAAGAGATAACACCCCCCCATTACGTCATGCTTCAGAAAGGTGAAAAATTGTCCGTTTTCAAATGTTTTATTTTTGAAAGTCAGTTCACATTTGTAGGTAGATCATCAGTTTTAGAGCTAAAATTAGCATGTTTAAAGTGATTTTCATGCTTCCAGGGCCCGGGAAGTGAATTAAATACCATTTGGAGGCATTTAATGTTCAAGCAAAAACAGGTGATTTTTGACAAAAAAGATAACACCCCCCCATTACGTCATGCTTCAGAAAGGTGAAAAATGGTCAGTTTTCAAATGTTTTATTTTTGAACGTCAGTTCACATTTGTAGGTAGATCATCAGTTTTAGAGCTAAAATTAGCATGTTTAAAGTGATTTTCATGCTTCCAGGGGCCCGGGAAGTGAATTAGATACCATTTGGAGGCATTTAATGTTCAAGCAAAAACAGGTGATTTTTGACAAAAGAGGTAACACCCCCCCATTACGTCATGCTTCAGAAAGGTGAAAAATGGTCCGTTTTCAAATGTTTTATTTTTTAACGTCAGTTCACATTTGTAGGTAGATCATCAGTTTTAGAGCTAAAATTAGCATGTTTAAAGTGATTTTCATGCTTCCAGGGGCCCGGGAAGTGAATTAAATACCATTTGGAGGCATTTAATGTTCAAGCAAAAACAGGTGATTTTTGACAAAAGAGATAACACCCCCCCATTACGTCATGCTTCAGAAAGGTGAAAAATTGTCTGTTTTCAAATGTTTTATTTTTGAAAGTCAGTTCACATTTGTAGGTAGATCGTCAGTTTTAGAGCTAAAATTAGCATGTTTAAAGTGATTTTCATGCTTCCAGGGGCCCAAAACACAAGATTTGTGGAATGGTTAAAAGTGCATGAAAATGGCCAATTTACTCACTCTGAGGTCTCAACAAGTGTTTCTTCACCCCGGGAAGTGAATTAAATACCATTTGGAGGCATTTAATGTTCAAGCAAAAACAGGTGATTTTTGACAAAAGAGATAACACCCCCCCATTACGTCATGCTTCAGAAAGGTGAAAAATGGTCCGTTTTCAAATGTTTTATTTTTGAACGTCAGTTCACATTTGTAGGTAGATCATCAGTTTTATTGCTAAAATTAGCATGTTTAAAGTGATTTTCATGCTTCCAGGGGCCGGGGAAGTGAATTAAATACAATTTGGAGGCATTTAATGTTCAAGCAAAAACAGGTGATTTTTGACAAAAGGGATAACACCCCCCCATTACGTCATGCTTCAGAAAGGTGAAAAATTGTCCGTTTTCAAATGTTTTATTTTTGAACGTCAGTTCACATTTGTAGGTAGATCATCAGTTTTAGAGCTAAAATTAGCATGTTTAAAGTGATTTTCATGCTTCCAGGGGCCCGGGAAGTGAATTAAATACCATTTGGAGGCATTTAATGTTCAAGCAAAAACAGGTGATTTTTGACAAAAGAGATAACACCCCCCAATTACGTCATGCTTCAGAAAGGTGAAAAATGGTCCGTTTTCAAATGTTTTATTTTTGAACGTCAGTTCACATTTGTAGGTAGATCATCAGTTTTAGAGCTAAAATTATCATGTTTAAAGTGATTTTCATGCTTCCAGGGGCCCGGGAAGTGAATTAAATACCATTTGGAGGCATTTAATGTTCAAGCAAAAACAGGTGATTTTTGACAAAAGAGATAACACCCCCCCATTACGTCATGCTTCAGAAAGGTGAAAAATGGTCCGTTTTCAAATGTTTTATTTTTGAACGTCAGTTCACATTTGTAGGTAGATCATCAGTTTTAGAGCTAAAATAAGCATGTTTAAAGTGATTTTCATGCTTCCAGGGGCCCGGGAAGTGAATTAAATACCATTTGGAGGCATTTAATGTTCAAGCAAAAACAGGTGATTTTTGACAAAAGAGATAACACCCCCCCATTACGTCATGCTGCAGAAAGGTGAAAAATGGTCCGTTTTCAAATGTTTTATTTTTTAACGTCAGGTCACATTTGTAGGTAGATCATCAGTTTTAGAGCTAAAATTAGCATGTTTAAAGTGATTTTCATGCTTCCAGGGGCCCGGGAAGTGAATTAAATACCATTTGGAGGCATTTAATGTTCAAGCAAAAACAGGTGATTTTTGACAAAAGGGATAACACCCCCCCATTACGTCATGCTTCAGAAAGGTGAAAAATGGTCCGTTTTCAAATGTTTTATTTTTGAACGTCAGTTCACATTTGTAGGTAGATCATAAGTTTTAGAGCTAAAATAAGCATGTTTAAAGTGATTTTCATGCTTCCAGGGGCCCGGGAAGTGAATTAAATACCATTTGGAGGCATTTAATGTTCAAGCAAAAACAGGTGATTTTTGACAAAAGGGATAACACCCCCCCATTACGTCATGCTTCAGAAAGGTGAAAAATGGTCCGTTTTCAAATGTTTTATTTTTTAACGTCAGTTCACATTTGTAGGTAGATCATCAGTTTTAGAGCTAAAATTAGCATGTTTAAAGTGATTTTCATGCTTCCAGGGGCCCAAAACACAAGATTTGTGAAATGGTTAAAAGTGCATGAAAATGGCCAATTTACTCACTCTGAGGTCTCAAAAAGTGTTTCTTCACCCCGGGAAGTGAATTAAATACCATTTGGAGGCATTTAATGTTCAAGCAAAAACAGGTGATTTTTGACAAAAGAGATAACACCCCCCCCATTACGACATGCTTCAGAAAGGTGAAAAATGGTACGTTTACAAATGTTTTATTTTTGAACGTCAGTTCACATTTGTAGGTAGATCATCAGTTTTAGAGCTAAAATTAGCATGTTTAAAGTGATTTTCATGCTTCCAGGGGCCCGGGAAGTGAATTAAATACCATTTGGAGGCATTTAATGTTCAAGCAAAAACAGGTGATTTTTGACAAAAGAGATAACACCCCCCCATTACGTCATGCTTCAGAAAGGTGAAAAATTGTCCGTTTTCAAATGTTTTATTTTTGAAAGTCAGTTCACATTTGTAGGTAGATCATCAGTTTTAGAGCTAAAATTAGCATGTTTAACGTGATTTTCATGCTTCCAGGGGCCCGGGAAGTGAATTAAATACCATTTGGAGGCATTTAATGTTCAAGCAAAAACAGGTGATTTTTGACAAAAGAGATAACACCCCCCCATAACGTCATGCTTCAGAAAGGTGAAAAATGGTCAGTTTTCAAATGTTTTATTTTTGAACGTCAGTTCACATTTGTAGGTAGATCATCAGTTTTAGAGCTAAAATTAGCATGTTTAAAGTGATTTTCATGCTTCCAGGGGCCCGGGAAGTGAATTAGATACCATTTGGAGGCATTTAATGTTCAAGCAAAAACAGGTGATTTTTGACAAAAGAGGTAACACCCCCCCATTACGTCATGCTTCAGAAAGGTGAAAAATGGTCCGTTTTCAAATGTTTTATTTTTTAACGTCAGTTCACATTTGTAGGTAGATCATCAGTTTTAGAGCTAAAATTAGCATGTTTAAAGTGATTTTCATGCTTCCAGGGGCCCGGGAAGTGAATTAAATACCATTTGGAGGCATTTAATGTTCAAGCAAAAACAGGTGATTTTTGACAAAAGAGATAACACCCCCCCATTACGTCATGCTTCAGAAAGGTGAAAAATTGTCTGTTTTCAAATGCTTTATTTTTGAAAGTCAGTTCACATTTGTAGGTAGATCGTCAGTTATAGAGCTAAAATTAGCATGTTTAAAGTGATTTTCATGCTTCCAGGGGCCCAAAACACAAGATTTGTGGAATGGTTAAAAGTGCATGAAAATGGCCAATTTACTCACTCTGAGGTCTCAAAAAGTGTTTCTTCACCCCGGGAAGTGAATTAAATACCATTTGGAGGCATTTAATGTTCAAGCAAAAACAGGTGATTTTTGACAAAAGAGATAACACCCCCCCATTACGTCATGCTTCAGAAAGGTGAAAAATTGTCCGTTTTCAAATGTTTTATTTTTGAAAGTCAGTTCACATTTGTAGGTAGATCATCAGTTTTAGAGCTAAAATTAGCATGTTTAAAGTGATTTTCATGCTTCCAGGGGCCCGGGAAGTGAATTAAATACCATTTGGAGGCATTTAATGTTCAAGCAAAAACAGGTGATTTTTGACAAAAGAGATAACACCCCCCCATTACGTCATGCTTCAGAAAGGTGAAAAATGGTCAGTTTTCAAATGTTTTATTTTTGAACGTCAGTTCACATTTGTAGGTAGATCATCAGTTTTAGAGCTAAAATTAGCATGTTTAAAGTGATTTTCATGCTTCCAGGGGCCCGGGAAGTGAATTAGATACCATTTGGAGGCATTTAATGTTCAAGCAAAAACAGGTGATTTTTGACAAAAGAGATAACACCCCCCCATTACGTCATGCTTCAAAAAGGTGAAAAATTGTCCGTTTTCAAATGTTTTATTTTTGAAAGTCAGTTCACATTTGTAGGTAGATCATCAGTTTTAGAGCTAAAATTAGCATGTTTAAAGTGATTTTCATGCTTCCAGGGGCCCGGGAAGTGAATTAAATACCATTTGGAGGCATTTAATGTTCAAGCAAAAACAGGTGATTTTTGACAAAAGGGATAACACCCCCCCATTACGTCATGCTTCAGAAAGGTGAAAAATTGTCCGTTTTCAAATGTTTTATTTTTGAAAGTCAGTTCACATTTGTAGGTAGATCATCAGTTTTAGAGCTAAAATTAGCATGTTTAAAGTGATTTTCATGCTTCCAGGGGCCCGGGAAGTGAATTAAATACCATTTGGAGGCATTTAATGTTCAAGCAAAAACAGGTGATTTTTGACAAAAGAGATAACACCCCCCCATTACGTCATGCTGCAGAAAGGTGAAAAATGGTCCGTTTTCAAATGTTTTATTTTTGAACGTCAGTTCACATTTGTAGGTAGATCATCAGTTTTAGAGCTAAAATTAGCATGTTTAAAGTGATTTTCATGCTTCCAGGGGCCCGGGAAGTGAATTAAATACCATTTGGAGGCATTTAATGTTCAAGCAAAAACAGGTGATTTTTGACAAAAGAGATAACACCCCCCCATTACGTCATGCTTCAGAAAGGTGAAAAATGGTCAGTTTTCAAATGTTTTATTTTTGAACGTCAGTTCACATTTGTAGATAGATCATCAGTTTTAGAGCTAAAATTAGCATGTTTAAAGTGATTTTCATGCTTCCAGGGGCCCGGGAAGTGAATTAGATACCATTTGGAGGCATTTAATGTTCAAGAAAAAACAGGTGATTTTTGACAAAAGAGATAACACCCCCCCATTACGTCATGCTTCAGAAAGGTGAAAAATTGTCCGTTTTCAAATGTTTTATTTTTGAAAGTCAGTTCACATTTGTAGGTAGATCATCAGTTTTAGAGCTAAAATTAGCATGTTTAAAGTGATTTTCATGCTTCCAGGGGCCCGGGAAGTGAATTAAATACCATTTGGAGGCATTTAATGTTCAAGCAAAAACAGGTGATTTTTGACAAAAGGGATAACACCCCCCCATTATGTCATGCTTCAGAAAGGTGAAAAATTGTCCGTTTTCAAATGTTTTATTTTTGAAAGTCAGTTCACATTTGTAGGTAGATCATCAGTTTTAGAGCTAAAATTAGCATGTTTAAAGTGATTTTCATGCTTCCAGGGGCCCGGGAAGTGAATTAAATACCATTTGGAGGCATTTAATGTTCAAGCAAAAACAGGTGATTTTTGACAAAAGAGATAACACCCCCCCATTACGTCATGCTGCAGAAAGGTGAAAAATGGTCCGTTTTTAAAATGTTTTATTTTTTAACGTCAGTTCACATTTGTAGGTAGATCATCAGTTTTAGAGCTAAAATTAGCATGTTTAAAGTGATTTTCATGCTTCCAGGGGCCCGGGAAGTGAATTAAATACCATTTGGAGGCATTTAATGTTCAAGCAAAAACAGGTGATTTTTGACAAAAGGGATAACACCCCCCCATTACGTCATGCTTCAGAAAGGTGAAAAATGGTCCGTTTTCAAATGTTTTATTTTTGAACGTCAGTTCACATTTGTAGGTAGATCATCAGTTTTAGAGCTAAAATTAGCATGTTTAAAGTGATTTTCATGCTTCCAGGGGCCCAAAACACAAGATTTGTGAAATGGTTAAAAGTGCATGAAAATGGCAAATTTACTCACTCTGAGGTCTCAAAAAGTGTTTCTTCACCCCGGGAAGTGAATTAAATACCATTTGGAGGCATTTAATGTTCAAGCAAAAACAGGTGATTTTTGACAAAAGAGATAACACCCCCCATTACGTCATGCTGCAGAAAGGTGAAAAATGGTCCGTTTTCAAATGTTTTATTTTTTAACGTCAGTTCACATTTGTAGGTAGATCATCAGTTTTAGAGCTAAAATTAGCATGTTTAAAGTGATTTTCATGCTTCCAGGGGCCCGGGAAGTGAATTAAATACCATTTGGAGGCATTTAATGTTCAAGCAAAAACAGGTGATTTTTCACAAAAGAGATAACACCCCCCCATTACGTCATGCTTCAGAAAGGTGAAAAATTGTCAGTTTTCAAATGTTTTATTTTTGAAAGTCAGTTCACATTTGTAGGTAGATCATCAGTTTTTGAGCTAAAATTAGCATGTTTAAAGTGATTTTCATGCTTCCAGGCGCCCGGGTAGTGAATTAGATACCATTTGGAGGCATTTAATGTTCAAGCAAAAACAGGTGATTTTTGACAAAAGAGATAACACCCCCCCATTACGTCATGCTGCAGAAAGGTGAAAAATGGTCCGTTTTCAAATGTTTTATTTTTGAACGTCAGTTCACATTTGTAGGTAGATCATCAGTTTTAGAGCTAAAATAAGCATGTTTAAAGTGATTTTCATGCTTCCAGGGGCCCGGGAAGTGAATTAAATACCATTTGGAGGCATTTAATGTTCAAGCAAAAACAGGTGATTTTTGACAAAAGGGATAACACCCCCCCATTACGTCATGCTTCAGAAAGGTGAAAAATGGTCCGTTTTCAAATGTTTTATTTTTGAACGTCAGTTCACATTTGTAGGTAGATCATCAGTTTTAGAGCTAAAATAAGCATGTTTAAAGTGATTTTCATGCTTCCAGGGGCCCGGGAAGTGAATTAAATACCATTTGGAGGCATTTAATGTTCAAGCAAAAACAGGTGATTTTTGACAAAAGAGATAACACCCCCCATTACGTCATGCTTCAGAAAGGTGAAAAATGGTCCGTTTTCAAATGTTTTATTTTTTAACGTCAGTTCACATTTGTAGGTAGATCATCAGTTTTAGAGCTAAAATTAGCATGTTTAAAGTGATTTTCATGCTTCCAGGGGCCCAAAACACAAGATTTGTGAAATGGTTAAAAGTGCATGAAAATGGCCAATTTACTCACTCTGAGGTCTCAAAAAGTGTTTCTTCACCCCGGGAAGTGAATTAAATACCATTTGGAGGCATTTAATGTTCAAGCAAAAACAGGTGATTTTTGACAAAAGAGATAACACCCCCCCATTACGTCATGCTTCAGAAAGGTGAAAAATGGTACGTTTTCAAATGTTTTATTTTTGAACGTCAGTTCACATTTGTAGGTAGATCATCAGTTTTAGAGCTAAAATTAGCATGTTTAAAGTGATTTTCATGCTTCCAGAGGCCCGGGAAGTGAATTAAATACCATTTGGAGGCATTTAATGTTCAAGCAAAAACAGGTGATTTTTGACAAAAGAGATAACACCCCCCCATTACGTCATGCTTCAGAAAGGTGAAAAATTGTCCGTTTTCAAATGTTTTATTTTTGAAAGTCAGTTCACATTTGTAGGTAGATCATCAGTTTTAGAGCTAAAATTAGCATGTTTAAAGTGATTTTCATGCTTCCAGGGGCCCGGGAAGTGAATTAAATACCATTTGGAGGCATTTAATGTTCAAGCAAAAACAGGTGATTTTTGACAAAAGAGATAACACCCCCCCATTACGTCATGCTTCAGAAAGGTGAAAAATGGTCAGTTTTCAAATGTTTTATTTTTGAACGTCAGTTCACATTTGTAGGTAGATCATCAGTTTTAGAGCTAAAATTAGCATGTTTAAAGTGATTTTCATGCTTCCAGGGGCCCGGGAAGTGAATTAGATACCATTTGGAGGCATTTAATGTTCAAGCAAAAACAGGTGATTTTTGACAAAAGAGGTAACACCACCCCATTACGTCATGCTTCAGAAAGGTGAAAAATGGTCCGTTTTCAAATGTTTTATTTTTTAACGTCAGTTCACATTTGTAGGTAGATCATCAGTTTTAGAGCTAAAATTAGCATGTTTAAAGTGATTTTCATGCTTCCAGGGGCCCGGGAAGTGAATTAAATACCATTTGGAGGCATTTAATGTTCAAGCAAAAACAGGTGATTTTTGACAAAAGAGATAACACCCCCCCATTACGTCATGCTTCAGAAAGGTGAAAAATTGTCCGTTTTCAAATGTTTTATTTTTGAACGTCAGTTCACATTTGTAGGTAGATCATCAGTTTTATTGCTAAAATTAGCATGTTTAAAGTGATTTTCATGCTTCCAGGGGCCGGGGAAGTTAATTAAATACAATTTGGAGGCATTTAATGTTCAAGCAAAAACAGGTGATTTTTGACAAAAGGGATAACACCCCCCCATTACGTCATGCTTCAGAAAGGTGAAAAATTGTCCTTTTTCAAATGTTTTATTTTTGAACGTCAGTTCACATTTGTAGGTAGATCATCAGTTTTAGAGCTAAAATTAGCATGTTTAAAGTGATTTTCATGCTTCCAGGGGCCCGGGAAGTGAATTAAATACCATTTGGAGGCATTTAATGTTCAAGCAAAAACAGGTGATTTTTGACAAAAGAGATAACACCCCCCCATTACGTCATGCTTCAGAAAGGTGAAAAATGGTCCGTTTTCAAATGTTTTATTTTTGAACGTCAGTTCACATTTGTAGGTAGATCATCAGTTTTAGAGCTAAAATTAGCATGTTTAAAGTGATTTTCATGCTTCCAGGGGCCCGGGAAGTGAATTAAATACCATTTGGAGGCATTTAATGTTCAAGCAAAAACAGGTGATTTTTGACAAAAGAGATAACACCCCCCCATTACGTCATGCTTCAGAAAGGTGAAAAATGGTCAGTTTTCAAATGTTTTATTTTTGAACGCAGTTCACATTTGTAGGTAGATCATCAGTTTTAGAGCTAAAATAAGCATGTTTAAAGTGATTTTCATGCTTCCAGGGGCCCGGGAAGTGAATTAAATACCATTTGGAGGCATTTAATGTTCAAGCAAAAACAGGTGATTTTTGACAAAAGAGATAACACCCCCCCATTACGTCATGCTGCAGAAAGGTGAAAAATGGTCCGTTTTCAAATGTTTTATTTTTTAACGTCAGGTCACATTTGTAGGTAGATCATCAGTTTTAGAGCTAAAATTAGCATGTTTAAAGTGATTTTCATGCTTCCAGGGGCCCAAAACACAAGGTTTGTGAAATGGTTAAAAGTACATGAAAATGGCCAATTCACTCACTCTGAGGTCTCAAAAAGTGTTTCTTCACCCCGGGAAGTGAATTAAATACCATTTGGAGGCATTTAATGTTCAAGCAAAAACAGGTGATTTTTGACAAAAGAGATAACACCCCCCCCATTACGTCATGCTTCAGAAAGGTGAAAAATGGTCCGTTTTCAATTGTTTTATTTTTGAACATCAGTTCACATTTGTAGGTAGATCATCAGTTTTAGAGCTAAAATTAGCATGTTTAAAGTGATTTTCATGCTTCCAGGGGCCCGCGAAGCGAATTAAATACCATTTGGAGGCATTTAATGTTCAAGCAAAAACAGGTGATTTTTGACAAAAGAGATAACACCCCCCCATTACGTCATGCTTCAGAAAGGTGAAAAATGGTCAGTTTTCAAATGTTTTATTTTTGAACGTCAGTTCACATTTGTAGGTAGATCATCAGTTTTAGAGCTAAAATTAGCATGTTTAAAGTGATTTTCATGCTTCCAGGGGCCCGGGAAGTGAATTAGATACCATTTGGAGGCATTTAATGTTCAAGCAAAAACAGGTGATTTTTGACAAAAGAGGTAACACCCCCCCATTACGTCATGCTTCAGAAAGGTGAAAAATGGTCCGTTTTCAAATGCTTTATTTTTTAACGTCAGTTCACATTTGTAGGTAGATCATCAGTTTTAGAGCTAAAATTAGCATGTTTAAGGTGATTTTCATGCTTCCAGGGGCCCGGGAAGTGAATTAAATACCATTTGGAGGCATTTAATGTTCAAGCAAAAACAGGTGATTTTTGACAAAAGAGATAACACCCCCCCATTACGTCATGCTTCAGAAAGGTGAAAAATTGTCCGTTTTCAAATGTTTTATTTTTGAAAGTCAGTTCACATTTGTAGGTAGATCATCAGTTTTAGAGCTAAAATTAGCATGTTTAAAGTGATTTTCATGCTTCCAAGGGCCCAAAACACAAGATTTGTGGAATGGTTAAAAGTGCATGAAAATGGCCAATTTACTCACTCTGAGGTCTCAAAAAGTGTTTCTTCACCCCGGGAAGTGAATTAAATACCATTTGGAGGCATTTAATGTTCAAGCAAAAACAGGTGATTTTTGACAAAAGAGATAACACCCCCCCATTACGTCATGCTTCAGAAAGGTGAAAAATGGTCCGTTTTCAAATGTTTTATTTTTGAACGTCAGTTCACATTTGTAGGTAGATCATCCGTTTTAGAGTAAAATAAGCATGTTTAAAGTGATTTTCATGCTTCCAGGGGCCCGGGAAGTGAATTAAATACCATTTGGAGGCATTTAATGTTCAAGCAAAAACAGGTGATTTTTTACAAAAGGGATAACACCCCCTCATTACGTCATGGTTCAGAAAGGTGAGAAATTGTCCGTTTTCAAATGTTTTATTTTTGAACGTCAGTTCACATTTGTAGGTAGATCATCAGTTTTAGAGCTAAAATTAGCATGTTTAAAGTGATTTTCATGCTTCCAGGGGCCCGGGAAGTGAATTAAATACAATTTAGAGGCATTTAATGTTCAAGCAAAAACAGGTGATTTTTGACAAAAGGGATAACACCCCCCCATTACGTCATGCTTCAGAAAGGTGAAAAATTGTCCGTTTTCAAACGTTTTATTTTTGAACGTCAGTTCACATTTGTAGGTAGATCATCAGTTTTAGAGCTAAAATTAGCATGTTTAAAGTGATTTTCATGCTTCCAGGGGCCCGGGAAGTGAATTAAATACCATTTGGAGGCATTTAATGTTCAAGCAAAAACAGGTGATTTTTGACAAAAGAGATAACACCCCCCCATTACGTCATGCTTCAGAAAGGTGAAAAATGGTCCGTTTTCAAATGTTTTATTTTTGAACGTCAGTTCACATTTGTAGGTAGATCATCAGTTTTAGAGCTGAAATAAGCATGTTTAAAGTGATTTTCATGCTTCCAGGGGCCTGGGAAGTGCATTAAATACCATTTGGAGGCATTTAATGTTCAAGCAAAAACAGGTGATTTTTGACAAAAGAGATAACACCCCCCATTACGTCATGCTGCAGAAAGGTGAAAAATGGTCCGTTTTCAAATGTTTTATTTTTGAACGTCAGTTCACATTTGTAGGTAGATCATCAGTTTTAGAGCTAAAATTAGCATGTTTAAAGTGATTTTCATGCTTCCAGGGGCCCAAAACACAAGATTTGTGAAATGGTTAAAAGTGCATGAAAATGGCCAATTTACTCACTCTGAGGTCTCAAAAAGTGTTTATTCACCCCGGGAAGTGAATTAAATACCATTTGGAGGCATTTAATGTTCAAGCAAAAACAGGTGATTTTTAACAAACGAGATAACACCCCCCCATTACGTCACGCTTCAGAAAGGTGAAAAATGGTCCGTTTTCAAATGTTTTATTTTTGAACGTCAGTTCACATTTGTAGGTAGATCATCAGTTTTAGAGCTAAAATTAGCATGTTTAAAGTGATTTTCATGCTTCCAGGGGCCCGGAAAGTGAATTAAATACCATTTGGAGGCATTTAATGTTCAAGCAAAAACAGGTGATTTTTGACAAAAGAGATAACACCCCCCCATTACGTCATGCTTCAGAAAGGTGAAAAATTGTCAGTTTTCAAATGTTTTATTTTTGAAAGTCAGTTCACATTTGTAGGTAGATCATCAGTTTTAGAGCTAAAATTAGCATGTTTAAAGTGATTTTCATGCTTCCAGGGGCCCGGGAAGTGAATTAAATACCATTTGGAGGCATTTAATGTTCAGCAAAAACAGGTGATTTTTGACAAAAGAGATAACACCCCCCCATTACGTCACGCTTCAGAAAAGTGAAAAATGGTCCGTTTTCAAATGTTTTATTTTTGAACGTCAGTTCACATTTGTAGGTAGATCATCAGTTTTAGAGCTAAAATTAGCATGTTTAAAGTGATTTTCCTGCTTCCAGGGGCCCGGGAAGTGAATTAAATACCATTTGGAGGCATTTAATGTTCAAGCAAAAACAGGTGATTTTTGACAAAAGAGATAACACCCCCCCATTACGTCATGCTTCAGAAAGGTGAAAAATTGTCCGTTTTCCAATGTTTTATTTTTGAAAGTCAGTTCACATTTGTAGGTAGATCATCAGTTTTAGAGCTAAAATTAGCATGTTTAAAGTGATTTTCATGCTTCCAGGGGCCCGGGAAGTGAATTAAATACCATTTGGAGGCATTTAATGTTCAAGCAAAAACAGGTGATTTTTGACAAAAGAGATAACACCCCCCCATTACGTCATGCTTCAGAAAGGTGAAAAATGGTCAGTTTTCAAATGTTTCATTTTTGAACGTCAGTTCACATTTGTAGGTAGATCATCAGTTTTAGAGCTAAAATTAGCATGTTTAAAGTGATTTTCATGCTTCCAGGGGCCCGGGAAGTGAATTAAATACCATTTGGAGGCATTTAATGTTCAAGCAAAAACAGGTGATTTTTGACAAAAGAGGTAACACCACCCCATTACGTCATGCTTCAGAAAGGTGAAAAATGGTCCGTTTTCAAATGTTTTATTTTTTAACGTCAGTTCACATTTGTAGGTAGATCATCAGTTTTAGAGCTAAAATTAGCATGTTTAAAGTGATTTTCATGCTTCCAGGGGCCCGGGAAGTGAATTAAATACCATTTGGAGGCATTTAATGTTCAAGCAAAAACAGGTGATTTTTGACAAAAGAGATAACACCCCCCCATTACGTCATGCTTCAGAAAGGTGAAAAATTGTCCGTTTTCAAATGTTTTATTTTTGAACGTCAGTTCACATTTGTAGGTAGATCATCAGTTTTATTGCTAAAATTAGCATGTTTAAAGTGATTTTCATGCTTCCAGGGGCCGGGGAAGTTAATTAAATACAATTTGGAGGCATTTAATGTTCAAGCAAAAACAGGTGATTTTTGACAAAAGGGATAACACCCCCCCATTACGTCATGCTTCAGAAAGGTGAAAAATTGTCCTTTTCAAATGTTTTATTTTTGAACGTCAGTTCACATTTGTAGGTAGATCATCAGTTTTAGAGCTAAAATTAGCATGTTTAAAGTGATTTTCATGCTTCCAGGGGCCCGGGAAGTGAATTAAATACCATTTGGAGGCATTTAATGTTCAAGCAAAAACAGGTGATTTTTGACAAAAGAGATAACACCCCCCCATTACGTCATGCTTCAGAAAGGTGAAAAATGGTCCGTTTTCAAATGTTTTATTTTTGAACGTCAGTTCACATTTGTAGGTAGATCATCAGTTTTAGAGCTAAAATTAGCATGTTTAAAGTGATTTTCATGCTTCCAGGGGCCCGGGAAGTGAATTAAATACCATTTGGAGGCATTTAATGTTCAAGCAAAAACAGGTGATTTTTGACAAAAGAGATAACACCCCCCCATTACGTCATGCTTCAGAAAGGTGAAAAATGGTCAGTTTTCAAATGTTTTATTTTTGAACGCAGTTCACATTTGTAGGTAGATCATCAGTTTTAGAGCTAAAATAAGCATGTTTAAAGTGATTTTCATGCTTCCAGGGGCCCGGGAAGTGAATTAAATACCATTTGGAGGCATTTAATGTTCAAGCAAAAACAGGTGATTTTTGACAAAAGAGATAACACCCCCCCATTACGTCATGCTGCAGAAAGGTGAAAAATGGTCCGTTTTCAAATGTTTTATTTTTTAACGTCAGGTCACATTTGTAGGTAGATCATCAGTTTTAGAGCTAAAATTAGCATGTTTAAAGTGATTTTCATGCTTCCAGGGGCCCAAAACACAAGGTTTGTGAAATGGTTAAAAGTACATGAAAATGGCCAATTCACTCACTCTGAGGTCTCAAAAAGTGTTTCTTCACCCCGGGAAGTGAATTAAATACCATTTGGAGGCATTTAATGTTCAAGCAAAAACAGGTGATTTTTGACGAAAGAGATAACACCCCCCCATTACGTCATGCTTCAGAAAGGTGAAAAATGGTCCGTTTTCAAATGTTTTATTTTTGAACGTCAGTTCACATTTGTAGGTAGATCATCCGTTTTAGAGTAAAATAAGCATGTTTAAAGTGATTTTCATGCTTCCAGGGGCCCGGGAAGTGAATTAAATACCATTTGGAGGCATTTAATGTTCAAGCAAAAACAGGTGATTTTTTACAAAAGGGATAACACCCCCTCATTACGTCATGGTTCAGAAAGGTGAGAAATTGTCCGTTTTCAAATGTTTTATTTTTGAACGTCAGTTCACATTTGTAGGTAGATCATCAGTTTTAGAGCTAAAATTAGCATGTTTAAAGTGATTTTCATGCTTCCAGGGGCCCGGGAAGTGAATTAAATACAATTTAGAGGCATTTAATGTTCAAGCAAAAACAGGTGATTTTTGACAAAAGGGATAACACCCCCCCATTACGTCATGCTTCAGAAAGGTGAAAAATTGTCCGTTTTCAAACGTTTTATTTTTGAACGTCAGTTCACATTTGTAGGTAGATCATCAGTTTTAGAGCTAAAATTAGCATGTTTAAAGTGATTTTCATGCTTCCAGGGGCCCGGGAAGTGAATTAAATACCATTTGGAGGCATTTAATGTTCAAGCAAAAACAGGTGATTTTTGACAAAAGAGATAACACCCCCCCATTACGTCATGCTTCAGAAAGGTGAAAAATGGTCCGTTTTCAAATGTTTTATTTTTGAACGTCAGTTCACATTTGTAGGTAGATCATCAGTTTTAGAGCTGAAATAAGCATGTTTAAAGTGATTTTCATGCTTCCAGGGGCCCGGAAAGTGAATTAAATACCATTTGGAGGCATTTAATGTTCAAGCAAAAACAGGTGATTTTTAACAAACGAGATAACACCCCCCCATTACGTCACGCTTCAGAAAGGTGAAAAATGGTCCGTTTTCAAATGTTTTATTTTTGAACGTCAGTTCACATTTGTAGGTAGATCATCAGTTTTAGAGCTAAAATTAGCATGTTTAAAGTGATTTTCATGCTTCCAGGGGCCCGGAAAGTGAATTAAATACCATTTGGAGGCATTTAATGTTCAAGCAAAAACAGGTGATTTTTGACAAAAGAGATAACACCCCCCCATTACGTCATGCTTCAGAAAGGTGAAAAATTGTCAGTTTTCAAATGTTTTATTTTTGAAAGTCAGTTCACATTTGTAGGTAGATCATCAGTTTTAGAGCTAAAATTAGCATGTTTAAAGTGATTTTCATGCTTCCAGGGGCCCGGGAAGTGAATTAAATACCATTTGGAGGCATTTAATGTTCAGCAAAAACAGGTGATTTTTGACAAAAGAGATAACACCCCCCCATTACGTCACGCTTCAGAAAAGTGAAAAATGGTCCGTTTTCAAATGTTTTATTTTTGAACGTCAGTTCACATTTGTAGGTAGATCATCAGTTTTAGAGCTAAAATTAGCATGTTTAAAGTGATTTTCCTGCTTCCAGGGGCCCGGGAAGTGAATTAAATACCATTTGGAGGCATTTAATGTTCAAGCAAAAACAGGTGATTTTTGACAAAAGAGATAACACCCCCCCATTACGTCATGCTTCAGAAAGGTGAAAAATTGTCCGTTTTCCAATGTTTTATTTTTGAAAGTCAGTTCACATTTGTAGGTAGATCATCAGTTTTAGAGCTAAAATTAGCATGTTTAAAGTGATTTTCATGCTTCCAGGGGCCCGGGAAGTGAATTAAATACCATTTGGAGGCATTTAATGTTCAAGCAAAAACAGGTGATTTTTGACAAAAGAGATAACACCCCCCCATTACGTCATGCTTCAGAAAGGTGAAAAATGGTCAGTTTTCAAATGTTTCATTTTTGAACGTCAGTTCACATTTGTAGGTAGATCATCAGTTTTAGAGCTAAAATTAGCATGTTTAAAGTGATTTTCATGCTTCCAGGGGCCCGGGAAGTGAATTAAATACCATTTGGAGGCATTTAATGTTCAAGCAAAAACAGGTGATTTTTGACAAAAGAGGTAACACCACCCCATTACGTCATGCTTCAGAAAGGTGAAAAATGGTCCGTTTTCAAATGTTTTATTTTTTAACGTCAGTTCACATTTGTAGGTAGATCATCAGTTTTAGAGCTAAAATTAGCATGTTTAAAGTGATTTTCATGCTTCCAGGGGCCCGGGAAGTGAATTAAATACCATTTGGAGGCATTTAATGTTCAAGCAAAAACAGGTGATTTTTGACAAAAGAGATAACACCCCCCCATTACGTCATGCTTCAGAAAGGTGAAAAATTGTCCGTTTTCAAATGTTTTATTTTTGAACGTCAGTTCACATTTGTAGGTAGATCATCAGTTTTATTGCTAAAATTAGCATGTTTAAAGTGATTTTCATGCTTCCAGGGGCCGGGGAAGTTAATTAAATACAATTTGGAGGCATTTAATGTTCAAGCAAAAACAGGTGATTTTTGACAAAAGGGATAACACCCCCCCATTACGTCATGCTTCAGAAAGGTGAAAAATTGTCCTTTTCAAATGTTTTATTTTTGAACGTCAGTTCACATTTGTAGGTAGATCATCAGTTTTAGAGCTAAAATTAGCATGTTTAAAGTGATTTTCATGCTTCCAGGGGCCCGGGAAGTGAATTAAATACCATTTGGAGGCATTTAATGTTCAAGCAAAAACAGGTGATTTTTGACAAAAGAGATAACACCCCCCCATTACGTCATGCTTCAGAAAGGTGAAAAATGGTCCGTTTTCAAATGTTTTATTTTTGAACGTCAGTTCACATTTGTAGGTAGATCATCAGTTTTAGAGCTAAAATTAGCATGTTTAAAGTGATTTTCATGCTTCCAGGGGCCCGGGAAGTGAATTAAATACCATTTGGAGGCATTTAATGTTCAAGCAAAAACAGGTGATTTTTGACAAAAGAGATAACACCCCCCCATTACGTCATGCTTCAGAAAGGTGAAAAATGGTCAGTTTTCAAATGTTTTATTTTTGAACGCAGTTCACATTTGTAGGTAGATCATCAGTTTTAGAGCTAAAATAAGCATGTTTAAAGTGATTTTCATGCTTCCAGGGGCCCGGGAAGTGAATTAAATACCATTTGGAGGCATTTAATGTTCAAGCAAAAACAGGTGATTTTTGACAAAAGAGATAACACCCCCCCATTACGTCATGCTGCAGAAAGGTGAAAAATGGTCCGTTTTCAAATGTTTTATTTTTTAACGTCAGGTCACATTTGTAGGTAGATCATCAGTTTTAGAGCTAAAATTAGCATGTTTAAAGTGATTTTCATGCTTCCAGGGGCCCAAAACACAAGGTTTGTGAAATGGTTAAAAGTACATGAAAATGGCCAATTCACTCACTCTGAGGTCTCAAAAAGTGTTTCTTCACCCCGGGAAGTGAATTAAATACCATTTGGAGGCATTTAATGTTCAAGCAAAAACAGGTGATTTTTGACGAAAGAGATAACACCCCCCCATTACGTCATGCTTCAGAAAGGTGAAAAATGGTCCGTTTTCAAATGTTTTATTTTTGAACGTCAGTTCACATTTGTAGGTAGATCATCCGTTTTAGAGTAAAATAAGCATGTTTAAAGTGATTTTCATGCTTCCAGGGGCCCGGGAAGTGAATTAAATACCATTTGGAGGCATTTAATGTTCAAGCAAAAACAGGTGATTTTTTACAAAAGGGATAACACCCCCTCATTACGTCATGGTTCAGAAAGGTGAGAAATTGTCCGTTTTCAAATGTTTTATTTTTGAACGTCAGTTCACATTTGTAGGTAGATCATCAGTTTTAGAGCTAAAATTAGCATGTTTAAAGTGATTTTCATGCTTCCAGGGGCCCGGGAAGTGAATTAAATACAATTTAGAGGCATTTAATGTTCAAGCAAAAACAGGTGATTTTTGACAAAAGGGATAACACCCCCCCATTACGTCATGCTTCAGAAAGGTGAAAAATTGTCCGTTTTCAAACGTTTTATTTTTGAACGTCAGTTCACATTTGTAGGTAGATCATCAGTTTTAGAGCTAAAATTAGCATGTTTAAAGTGATTTTCATGCTTCCAGGGGCCCGGGAAGTGAATTAAATACCATTTGGAGGCATTTAATGTTCAAGCAAAAACAGGTGATTTTTGACAAAAGAGATAACACCCCCCCATTACGTCATGCTTCAGAAAGGTGAAAAATGGTCCGTTTTCAAATGTTTTATTTTTGAACGTCAGTTCACATTTGTAGGTAGATCATCAGTTTTAGAGCTGAAATAAGCATGTTTAAAGTGATTTTCATGCTTCCAGGGGCCTGGGAAGTGCATTAAATACCATTTGGAGGCATTTAATGTTCAAGCAAAAACAGGTGATTTTTGACAAAAGAGATAACACCCCCCATTACGTCATGCTGCAGAAAGGTGAAAAATGGTCCGTTTTCAAATGTTTTATTTTTGAACGTCAGTTCACATTTGTAGGTAGATCATCAGTTTTAGAGCTAAAATTAGCATGTTTAAAGTGATTTTCATGCTTCCAGGGGCCCAAAACACAAGATTTGTGAAATGGTTAAAAGTGCATGAAAATGGCCAATTTACTCACTCTGAGGTCTCAAAAAGTGTTTATTCACCCCGGGAAGTGAATTAAATACCATTAGGAGGCATTTAATGTTCAAGCAAAAACAGGTGATTTTTGACAAACGAGATAACACCCCCCCATTACGTCACGCTTCAGAAAGGTGAAAAATGGTCCGTTTTCAAATGTTTTATTTTTGAACGTCAGTTCACATTTGTAGGTAGATCATCAGTTTTAGAGCTAAAATTAGCATGTTTAAAGTGATTTTCATGCTTCCAGGGGCCCGGAAAGTGAATTAAATACCATTTGGAGGCATTTAATGTTCAAGCAAAAACAGGTGATTTTTGACAAAAGAGATAACACCCCCCCATTACGTCATGCTTCAGAAAGGTGAAAAATTGTCAGTTTTCAAATGTTTTATTTTTGAAAGTCAGTTCACATTTGTAGGTAGATCATCAGTTTTAGAGCTAAAATTAGCATGTTTAAAGTGATTTTCATGCTTCCAGGGGCCCGGGAAGTGAATTAAATACCATTTGGAGGCATTTAATGTTCAAGCAAAAACAGGTGATTTTTGACAAAAGAGATAACACCCCCCCATTACGTCACGCTTCAGAAAAGTGAAAAATGGTCCGTTTTCAAATGTTTTATTTTTGAACGTCAGTTCACATTTGTAGGTAGATCATCAGTTTTAGAGCTAAAATTAGCATGTTTAAAGTGATTTTCCTGCTTCCAGGGGCCCGGGAAGTGAATTAAATACCATTTGGAGGCATTTAATGTTCAAGCAAAAACAGGTGATTTTTGACAAAAGAGATAACACCCCCCCATTACGTCATGCTTCAGAAAGGTGAAAAATTGTCCGTTTTCCAATGTTTTATTTTTGAAAGTCAGTTCACATTTGTAGGTAGATCATCAGTTTTAGAGCTAAAATTAGCATGTTTAAAGTGATTTTCATGCTTCCAGGGGCCCGGGAAGTGAATTAAATACCATTTGGAGGCATTTAATGTTCAAGCAAAAACAGGTGATTTTTGACAAAAGAGATAACACCCCCCCATTACGTCATGCTTCAGAAAGGTGAAAAATGGTCAGTTTTCAAATGTTTTATTTTTGAACGTCAGTTCACATTTGTAGGTAGATCATCAGTTTTAGAGCTAAAATTAGCATGTTTAAAGTGATTTTCATGCTTCCAGGGGCCCGGGAAGTGAATTAGATACCATTTGGAGGCATTTAATGTTCAAGCAAAAACAGGTGATTTTTGACAAACGAGATAACACCCCCCCATTACGTCATGCTTCAGAAAGGTGAAAAATGGTCCATTTTCAAATGTTTTATTTTTGAACGTCAGTTCACATTTGTAGGTAGATCATCAGTTTTAGAGCTAAAATTAGCATGTTTAAAGTTATTTTCATGCTTCCAGGGGCCCAAAACACAAGATTTGTGAAATGGTTAAAAGTGCATGAAAATGGCCAATTTACTCACTCTGAGGTCTCAAAAAGGGTTTCTTCACCCCGGGAAGTGAATTAAATACCATTTGGAGGCATTTAATGTTCAAGCAAAAACAGGTGATTTTTGACAAAAGAGATAACACCCCCCCATTACGTCATGCTTCAGAAAGGTGAAAAATGGTACGTTTTCAAATGTTTTATTTTTGAATGTCAGTTCACATTTGTAGGTAGATCATCAGTTTTAGAGCTAAAATTAGCATGTTTAAAGTGATGTTCATGCTTCCAGGGGCCCGGGAAGTGAATTAAATACCATTTGGAGGCATTTAATGTTCAAGCAAAAACAGGTGATTTTTGACAAAAGAGATAACACCCCCCATTACGTCATGCTTCAGAAAGGTGAAAAATGGTCAGTTTTCAAATGTTTTATTTTTGAACGTCAGTTCACATTTGTAGGTAGATCATCAGTTTTAGAGCTAAAATTAGCATGTTTAAAGTGATTTTCATGCTTCCAGGGGCCCGGGAAGTGAATTAGATACCATTTGGAGGCATTTAATGTTCAAGCAAAAACAGGTGATTTTTGACAAACGAGATAACACCCCCCCCATTACGTCATGCTTCAGAAAGGTGAAAAATGGTCCGTTTTCAAATGTTTTATTTTTGAACGTCAGTTCACATTTGTAGGTAGATCATCAGTTTTAGAGCTAAAATTAGCATGTTTAAAGTGATTTTCATGCTTCCAGGGGCCCAAAACACAAGATTTGTGAAATGGTTAAAAGTGCATGAAAATGGCCAATTTACTCACTCTGAGGTCTCAAAAAGTGTTTCTTCACCCCGGGAAGTGAATTAAATACCATTTGGAGGCATTTAATGTTCAAGCAAAAACTGGTGATTTTTGACAAAAGAGATAACACCCCCCCATTACGTCACGCTTCAGAAAGGTGAAAAATGGTCCGTTTTTAAATGTTTTATTTTTGAACGTCAGTTCACATTTGTAGGTAGATCATCAGTTTTAGAGCTAAAATTAGCATGTTTAAAGTGATTTTCATGCTTCCAGGGGCCCGGGAAGTGAATTAAATACCATTTGGAGGCATTTAATGTTCAAGCAAAAACAGGTGATTTTTTACAAAAGAGATAACACCCCCCCATTACGTCATGCTTCAGAAAGGTGAAAAATGGTCCGTTTTCAAATGTTTTATTTTTGAACGTCAGTTCACATTTGTAGGTAGATCATCAGTTTTAGAGCTAAAATTAGCATGTTTAAAGTGATTTTCATGCTTCCAGGGGCCCGGGAAGTGAATTAAATACCATTTGGAGGTATTTAATGTTCAAGCAAAAACAGGTGATTTTTGACAAAAGAGATAACACCCCCCCATTACGTCATGCTTCAGAAAGGTGAAAAATTGTCCGTTTTCAAATGTTTTATTTTTGAAAGTCAGTTCACGTTTGTAGGTAGATCATCAGTTTTAGAGCTAAAATTAGCATGTTTAAAGTGATTTTCATGCTTCCAGGGGCCCGGGAAGTGAATTAAATACCATTTGGAGGCATTTAATGTTCAAGCAAAAACAGGTGATTTTTGACAAAAGAGATAACACCCCCCCATTACGTCATGCTGCAGAAAGGTGAAAAATGGTCCGTTTTCAAATGTTTTATTTTTTTAATGTCAGTTCACATTTGTAGGTAGATCATCAGTTTTAGAGCTAAAATTAGCATGTTTAAAGTGATTTTCATGCTTCCAGGGGCCCAAAACACAAGATTTGTGAAATGGTTAAAAGTGCATGAAAATGGCCAATTTACTCACTCTGAGGTCTCAAAAAGTGTTTATTCACCCCGGGAAGTGAATTAAATACCATTAGGAGGCATTTAATGTTCAAGCAAAAACAGGTGATTTTTGACAAACGAGATAACACCCCCCCATTACGTCACGCTTCAGAAAGGTGAAAAATGGTCCGTTTTCAAATGTTTTATTTTTGAACGTCAGTTCACATTTGTAGGTAGATCATCAGTTTTAGAGCTAAAATTAGCATGTTTAAAGTGATTTTCATGCTTCCAGGGGCCCGGAAAGTGAATTAAATACCATTTGGAGGCATTTAATGTTCAAGCAAAAACAGGTGATTTTTGACAAAAGAGATAACACCCCCCCATTACGTCATGCTTCAGAAAGGTGAAAAATTGTCAGTTTTCAAATGTTTTATTTTTGAAAGTCAGTTCACATTTGTAGGTAGATCATCAGTTTTAGAGCTAAAATTAGCATGTTTAAAGTGATTTTCATGCTTCCAGGGGCCCGGGAAGTGAATTAAATACCATTTGGAGGCATTTAATGTTCAAGCAAAAACAGGTGATTTTTGACAAAAGAGATAACACCCCCCCATTACGTCACGCTTCAGAAAAGTGAAAAATGGTCCGTTTTCAAATGTTTTATTTTTGAACGTCAGTTCACATTTGTAGGTAGATCATCAGTTTTAGAGCTAAAATTAGCATGTTTAAAGTGATTTTCCTGCTTCCAGGGGCCCGGGAAGTGAATTAAATACCATTTGGAGGCATTTAATGTTCAAGCAAAAACAGGTGATTTTTGACAAAAGAGATAACACCCCCCCATTACGTCATGGTTCAGAAAGGTGAAAAATTGTCCGTTTTCCAATGTTTTATTTTTGAAAGTCAGTTCACATTTGTAGGTAGATCATCAGTTTTAGAGCTAAAATTAGCATGTTTAAAGTGATTTTCATGCTTCCAGGGGCCCGGGAAGTGAATTAAATACCATTTGGAGGCATTTAATGTTCAAGCAAAAACAGGTGATTTTTGACAAAAGAGATAACACCCCCCCATTACGTCATGCTTCAGAAAGGTGAAAAATGGTCAGTTTTCAAATGTTTTATTTTTGAACGTCAGTTCACATTTGTAGGTAGATCATCAGTTTTAGAGCTAAAATTAGCATGTTTAAAGTGATTTTCATGCTTCCAGGGGCCCGGGAAGTGAATTAGATACCATTTGGAGGCATTTAATGTTCAAGCAAAAACAGGTGATTTTTGACAAACGAGATAACACCCCCCCATTACGTCATGCTTCAGAAAGGTGAAAAATGGTCCATTTTCAAATGTTTTATTTTTGAACGTCAGTTCACATTTGTAGGTAGATCATCAGTTTTAGAGCTAAAATTAGCATGTTTAAAGTTATTTTCATGCTTCCAGGGGCCCAAAACACAAGATTTGTGAAATGGTTAAAAGTGCATGAAAATGGCCAATTTACTCACTCTGAGGTCTCAAAAAGGGTTTCTTCACCCCGGGAAGTGAATTAAATACCATTTGGAGGCATTTAATGTTCAAGCAAAAACAGGTGATTTTTGACAAAAGAGATAACACCCCCCCATTACGTCATGCTTCAGAAAGGTGAAAAATGGTACGTTTTCAAATGTTTTATTTTTGAATGTCAGTTCACATTTGTAGGTAGATCATCAGTTTTAGAGCTAAAATTAGCATGTTTAAAGTGATGTTCATGCTTCCAGGGGCCCGGGAAGTGAATTAAATACCATTTGGAGGCATTTAATGTTCAAGCAAAAACAGGTGATTTTTGACAAAAGAGATAACACCCCCCATTACGTCATGCTTCAGAAAGGTGAAAAATGGTCAGTTTTCAAATGTTTTATTTTTGAACGTCAGTTCACATTTGTAGGTAGATCATCAGTTTTAGAGCTAAAATTAGCATGTTTAAAGTGATTTTCATGCTTCCAGGGGCCCGGGAAGTGAATTAGATACCATTTGGAGGCATTTAATGTTCAAGCAAAAACAGGTGATTTTTGACAAACGAGATAACACCCCCCCCATTACGTCATGCTTCAGAAAGGTGAAAAATGGTCCGTTTTCAAATGTTTTATTTTTGAACGTCAGTTCACATTTGTAGGTAGATCATCAGTTTTAGAGCTAAAATTAGCATGTTTAAAGTGATTTTCATGCTTCCAGGGGCCCAAAACACAAGATTTGTGAAATGGTTAAAAGTGCATGAAAATGGCCAATTTACTCACTCTGAGGTCTCAAAAAGTGTTTCTTCACCCCGGGAAGTGAATTAAATACCATTTGGAGGCATTTAATGTTCAAGCAAAAACTGGTGATTTTTGACAAAAGAGATAACACCCCCCCATTACGTCACGCTTCAGAAAGGTGAAAAATGGTCCGTTTTTAAATGTTTTATTTTTGAACGTCAGTTCACATTTGTAGGTAGATCATCAGTTTTAGAGTTAAAATTAGCATGTTTAAAGTGATTTTCATGCTTCCAGGGGCCCGGGAAGTGAATTAAATACCATTTGGAGGCATTTAATGTTCAAGCAAAAACAGGTGATTTTTGACAAAAGAGATAACACCCCCCCATTACGTCATGCTTCAGAAAGGTGAAAAATTGTCCGTTTTCAAATGTTTTATTTTTGAAAGTCAGTTCACATTTGTAGGTAGATCATCAGTTTTAGAGCTAAAATTAGCATGTTTAAAGTGATTTTCATGCTTCCAGGGGCCCGGGAAGTGAATTAAATACCATTTGGAGGCATTTAATGTTCAAGCAAAAACAGGTGATTTTTGACAAAAGAGATAACACCCCCCCATTACGTCATGCATCAGAAAGGTGAAAAATGGTCCGTTTTCAAATGCTTTATTTTTGAACGTCAGTTCACATTTGTAGGTAGATCATCAGTTTTAGAGCTAAAATTAGCATGTTTAAAGTGATTTTCATGCTTCCAGGGGCCCAAAACACAAGATTTGTGAAATGGTTAAAAGTGCATGAAAATGGCCAATTTACTCACTCTGAGGTCTCAAAAAGTGTTTCTTCACCCCGGGAAGTGAATTAAATACCATTTGGAGGCATTTAATGTTAAAGCAAAAACAGGTGATTTTTGACAAAAGAGATAACAACCCCCCATTACGTCACGCTTCAGAAAGGTGAAAGATGGTCCGTTTTCAAATGTTTTATTTTTGAACGTCAGTTCACATTTGTAGGTGGATCATCAGTTTTAGAGCTAAAATTAGCATGTTTAAAGTGATTTTCATGCTTCCAGGGGCCCGGGAAGTGAATGAAATACCATTTGGAGGCATTTAATGTTCAAGCAAAAACAGGTGATTTTTGACAAAAGAGATAACACCCCCCCATTACGTCATGCTTCAGAAAGGTGAAAAATTGTCCGTTTTCAAATGTTTTATTTTTGAAAGTCAGTTCACATTTGTAGGTAGATCATCAGTTTTAGAGCTAAAATTAGCATGTTTAAAGTGATTTTCATGCTTCCAGGGGCCCCCGGGAAGTGAATTAAATACCATTTGGAGGCATTTAATGTTCAAGCAAAAACAGGTGATTTTTGACAAAAGAGATAACACCCCCCCATTACGTCATGCTGCAGAAAGGTGAAAAATGGTCCGTTTTCAAATGTTTAAATTTTTTAACGTCAGTTCACATTTGTAGGTAGATCATCAGTTTTAGAGCTAAAATTAGCATGTTTAAAGTGATTTTCATGCTTCCAGGGGCCCAAAATACAAGATTTGTGGAATGGTTAAAAGTGCATGAAAATGGCCAATTTACTCACTCTGAGATCTCAAAAAGTGTTTCTTCACCCCGGGAAGTGAATTAAATACCATTTGGAGGCATTTAATGTTCAAGCAAAAACAGGTGATTTTTGACAAAAGAGATAACACCCCCCCATTATGTCATGCTTCAGAAAGGTGAAAAATGGTACATTTTCAAATGTTTTATTTTTGAACGTCAGTTCACATTTGTAGGTAGATCTTCAGTTTTAGAGCTAAAATTAGCATGTTTAAAGTGATTTTCATGCTTCCAGGGGCCCGGGAAGTGAATTAGATACCATTTGGAGGCATTTAATGTTCAAGCAAAAACAGGTGATTTTTGACAAAAGAGGTAACACCCCCCCATTACGTCATGCTTCAGAAAGGTGAAAAATGGTCCGTTTTCAAATGTTTTATTTTTTAACGTCAGTTCACATTTGTAGGTAGATCATCAGTTTTAGAGCTAAAATTAGCATGTTTAAGGTGATTTTCATGCTTCCAGGGGCCCGGGAAGTGAATTAAATACCATTTGGAGGCATTTAATGTTCAAGCAAAAACAGGTGATTTTTGACAAAAGAGATAACACCCCCCCATTACGTCATGCTTCAGAAAGGTGAAAAATTGTCCGTTTTCAAATGTTTTATTTTTGAAAGTCAGTTCACATTTGTAGGTAGATCATCAGTTTTAGAGCTAAAATTAGCATGTTTAAAGTGATTTTCATGCTTCCAAGGGCCCAAAACACAAGATTTGTGGAATGGTTAAAAGTGCATGAAAATGGCCAATTTACTCACTCTGAGGTCTCAAAAAGTGTTTCTTCACCCCGGGAAGTGAATTAAATACCATTTGGAGGCATTTAATGTTCAAGCAAAAACAGGTGATTTTTGACAAAAGAGATAACACCCCCCCATTACGTCATGCTTCAGAAAGGTGAAAAATGGTCCGTTTTCAAATGTTTTATTTTTGAACGTCAGTTCACATTTGTAGGTAGATCATCCGTTTTAGAGTAAAATAAGCATGTTTAAAGTGATTTTCATGCTTCCAGGGGCCCGGGAAGTGAATTAAATACCATTTGGAGGCATTTAATGTTCAAGCAAAAACAGGTGATTTTTTACAAAAGGGATAACACCCCCTCATTACGTCATGGTTCAGAAAGGTGAGAAATTGTCCGTTTTCAAATGTTTTATTTTTGAACGTCAGTTCACATTTGTAGGTAGATCATCAGTTTTAGAGCTAAAATTAGCATGTTTAAAGTGATTTTCATGCTTCCAGGGGCCCGGGAAGTGAATTAAATACAATTTAGAGGCATTTAATGTTCAAGCAAAAACAGGTGATTTTTGACAAAAGGGATAACACCCCCCCATTACGTCATGCTTCAGAAAGGTGAAAAATTGTCCGTTTTCAAACGTTTTATTTTTGAACGTCAGTTCACATTTGTAGGTAGATCATCAGTTTTAGAGCTAAAATTAGCATGTTTAAAGTGATTTTCATGCTTCCAGGGGCCCGGGAAGTGAATTAAATACCATTTGGAGGCATTTAATGTTCAAGCAAAAACAGGTGATTTTTGACAAAAGAGATAACACCCTCCCATTACGTCATGCTTCAGAAAGGTGAAAAATGGTCCGTTTTCAAATGTTTTATTTTTGAACGTCAGTTCACATTTGTAGGTAGATCATCAGTTTTAGAGCTGAAATAAGCATGTTTAAAGTGATTTTCATGCTTCCAGGGGCCTGGGAAGTGCATTAAATACCATTTGGAGGCATTTAATGTTCAAGCAAAAACAGGTGATTTTTGACAAAAGAGATAACACCCCCCATTACGTCATGCTGCAGAAAGGTGAAAAATGGTCCGTTTTCAAATGTTTTATTTTTGAACGTCAGTTCACATTTGTAGGTAGATCATCAGTTTTAGAGCTAAAATTAGCATGTTTAAAGTGATTTTCATGCTTCCAGGGGCCCAAAACACAAGATTTGTGAAATGGTTAAAAGTGCATGAAAATGGCCAATTTACTCACTCTGAGGTCTCAAAAAGTGTTTATTCACCCCGGGAAGTGCATTAAATACCATTTGGAGGCATTTAATGTTCAAGCAAAAACAGGTGATTTTTGACAAAAGAGATAACACCCCCCCATTACGTCACGCTTCAGAAAGGTGAAAATGGTCCGTTTTCAAATGTTTTATTTTTGAACGTCAGTTCACATTTGTAGGTAGATCATCAGTTTTAGAGCTAAAATTAGCATGTTTAAAGTGATTTTCATGCTTCCAGGGGCCCGGAAAGTGAATTAAATACCATTTGGAGGCATTTAATGTTCAAGCAAAAACAGGTGATTTTTGACAAAAGAGATAACACCCCCCCATTACGTCATGCTTCAGAAAGGTGAAAAATTGTCAGTTTTCAAATGTTTTATTTTTGAAAGTCAGTTCACATTTGTAGGTAGATCATCAGTTTTAGAGCTAAAATTAGCATGTTTAAAGTGATTTTCATGCTTCCAGGGGCCCGGGAAGTGAATTAAATACCATTTGGAGGCATTTAATGTTCAAGCAAAAACAGGTGATTTTTGACAAAAGAGATAACACCCCCCCATTACGTCACGCTTCAGAAAAGTGAAAAATGGTCCGTTTTCAAATGTTTTATTTTTGAACGTCAGTTCACATTTGTAGGTAGATCATCAGTTTTAGAGCTAAAATTAGCATGTTTAAGGTGATTTTCATGCTTCCAGGGGCCCGGGAAGTGAATTAAATACCATTTGGAGGCATTTAATGTTCAAGCAAAAACAGGTGATTTTTGACAAAAGAGATAACACCCCCCCATTACGTCATGCTTCAGAAAGGTGAAAAATTGTCCGTTTTCCAATGTTTTATTTTTGAAAGTCAGTTCACATTTGTAGGTAGATCATCAGTTTTAGAGCTAAAATTAGCATGTTTAAAGTGATTTTCATGCTTCCAGGGGCCCGGGAAGTGAATTAAATACCATTTGGAGGCATTTAATGTTCAAGCAAAAACAGGTGATTTTTGACAAAAGAGATAACACCCCCCCATTACGTCATGCTTCAGAAAGGTGAAAAATGGTCAGTTTTCAAATGTTTCATTTTTGAACGTCAGTTCACATTTGTAGGTAGATCATCAGTTTTAGAGCTAAAATTAGCATGTTTAAAGTGATTTTCATGCTTCCAGGGGCCCGGGAAGTGAATTAAATACCATTTGGAGGCATTTAATGTTCAAGCAAAAACAGGTGATTTTTGACAAAAGAGATAACACCCCCCCATTAAGTCATGCTGCAGAAAGGTGAAAAATGGTCCGTTTTCAAATGTTTTATTTTTTAACGTCAGTTCACATTTGTAGGTAGATCATCAGTTTTAGAGCTAAAATTAGCATGTTTAAAGTGATTTTCATGCTTCCAGGGGCCCGGGAAGTGAATTAAATACCATTTGGAGGCATTTAATGTTCAAGCAAAAACAGGTGATTTTTGACAAAAGAGATAACACCCCCCCATTACGTCATGCTTCAGAAAGGTGAAAAATGGTCAGTTTTCAAATGTTTTATTTTTGAACGTCAGTTCACATTTGTAGGTAGATCATCAGTTTTAGAGCTAAAATTAGCATGTTTAAAGTGATTTTCATGCTTCCAGGGGCCCGGGAAGTGAATTAGATACCATTTGGAGGCATTTAATGTTCAAGCAAAAACAGGTGATTTTTGACAAACGAGATAACACCCCCCCATTACGTCATGCTTCAGAAAGGTGAAAAATGGTCCATTTTCAAATGTTTTATTTTTGAACGTCAGTTCACATTTGTAGGTAGATCATCAGTTTTAGAGCTAAAATTAGCATGTTTAAAGTTATTTTCATGCTTCCAGGGGCCCAAAACACAAGATTTGTGAAATGGTTAAAAGTGCATGAAAATGGCCAATTTACTCACTCTGAGGTCTCAAAAAGGGTTTCTTCACCCCGGGAAGTGAATTAAATACCATTTGGAGGCATTTAATGTTCAAGCAAAAACAGGTGATTTTTGACAAAAGAGATAACACCCCCCCATTACGTCATGCTTCAGAAAGGTGAAAAATGGTACGTTTTCAAATGTTTTATTTTTGAACGTCAGTTCACATTTGTAGGTAGATCATCAGTTTTAGAGCTAAAATTAGCATGTTTAAAGTGATGTTCATGCTTCCAGGGGCCCGGGAAGTGAATTAAATACCATTTGGAGGCATTTAATGTTCAAGCAAAAACAGGTGATTTTTGACAAAAGAGATAACACCCCCCATTACGTCATGCTTCAGAAAGGTGAAAAATGGTCAGTTTTCAAATGTTTTATTTTTGAACGTCAGTTCACATTTGTAGGTAGATCATCAGTTTTAGAGCTAAAATTAGCATGTTTAAAGTGATTTTCATGCTTCCAGGGGCCCGGGAAGTGAATTAAATACTATTTGGAGGCATTTAATGTTCAAGCAAAAACAGGTGATTTTTGACAAAAGAGATAACACCCCCCCATTACGTCACGCTTCAGAAAAGTGAAAAATGGTCCGTTTTCAAATGTTTTATTTTTGAACGTCAGTTCACATTTGTAGGTAGATCATCAGTTTTAGAGCTAAAATTAGCATGTTTAAGGTGATTTTCATGCTTCCAGGGGCCCGGGAAGTGAATTAAATACCATTTGGAGGCATTTAATGTTCAAGCAAAAACAGGTGATTTTTGACAAAAGAGATAACACCCCCCCATTACGTCATGCTTCAGAAAGGTGAAAAATTGTCCGTTTTCCAATGTTTTATTTTTTAACGTCAGTTCACATTTGTAGGTAGATCATCAGTTTTAGAGCTAAAATTAGCATGTTTAAAGTGATTTTCATGCTTCCAGGGGCCCGGGAAGTGAATTAAATACCATTTGGAGGCATTTAATGTTCAAGCAAAAACAGGTGATTTTTGACAAAAGAGATAACACCCCCCCATTACGTCATGCTTCAGAAAGGTGAAAAATGGTCAGTTTTCAAATGTTTTATTTTTGAACGTCAGTTCACATTTGTAGGTAGATCATCAGTTTTAGAGCTAAAATTAGCATGTTTAAAGTGATTTTCATGCTTCCAGGGGCCCGGGAAGTGAATTAGATACCATTTGGAGGCATTTAATGTTCAAGCAAAAACAGGTGATTTTTGACAAACGAGATAACACCCCCCCATTACGTCATGCTTCAGAAAGGTGAAAAATGGTCCATTTTCAAATGTTTTATTTTTGAACGTCAGTTCACATTTGTAGGTAGATCATCAGTTTTAGAGCTAAAATTAGCATGTTTAAAGTTATTTTCATGCTTCCAGGGGCCCAAAACACAAGATTTGTGAAATGGTTAAAAGTGCATGAAAATGGCCAATTTACTCACTCTGAGGTCTCAAAAAGGGTTTCTTCACCCCGGGAAGTGAATTAAATACCATTTGGAGGCATTTAATGTTCAAGCAAAAACAGGTGATTTTTGACAAAAGAGATAACACCCCCCCATTACGTCATGCTTCAGAAAGGTGAAAAATGGTACGTTTTCAAATGTTTTATTTTTGAACGTCAGTTCACATTTGTAGGTAGATCATCAGTTTTAGAGCTAAAATTAGCATGTTTAAAGTGATGTTCATGCTTCCAGGGGCCCGGGAAGTGAATTAAATACCATTTGGAGGCATTTAATGTTCAAGCAAAAACAGGTGATTTTTGACAAAAGAGATAACACCCCCCATTACGTCATGCTTCAGAAAGGTGAAAAATGGTCAGTTTTCAAATGTTTTATTTTTGAACGTCAGTTCACATTTGTAGGTAGATCATCAGTTTTAGAGCTAAAATTAGCATGTTTAAAGTGATTTTCATGCTTCCAGGGGCCCGGGAAGTGAATTAGATACCATTTGGAGGCATTTAATGTTCAAGCAAAAACAGGTGATTTTTGACAAACGAGATAACACCCCCCCCCATTACGTCATGCTTCAGAAAGGTGAAAAATTGTCCGTTTTCAAATGTTTTATTTTTGAAAGTCAGTTCACATTTGTAGGTAGATCATCAGTTTTAGAGCTAAAATTAGCATGTTTAAAGTGATTTTCATGCTTCCAGGGGCCCGGGAAGTGAATTAAATACCATTTGGAGGCATTTAATGTTCAAGCAAAAACAGGTGATTTTTTACAAAAGAGATAACACCCCCCCATTACGTCATGCTTCAGAAAGGTGAAAAATGGTCCGTTTTCAAATGTTTTATTTTTGAACGTCAGTTCACATTTGTAGGTAGATCATCAGTTTTAGAGCTAAAATTAGCATGTTTAAAGTGATTTTCATGCTTCCAGGGGCCCGGGAAGTGAATTAAATACCATTTGGAGGTATTTAATGTTCAAGCAAAAACAGGTGATTTTTGACAAAAGAGATAACACCCCCCCATTACGTCATGCTTCAGAAAGGTGAAAAATTGTCCGTTTTCAAATGTTTTATTTTTGAAAGTCAGTTCACGTTTGTAGGTAGATCATCAGTTTTAGAGCTAAAATTAGCATGTTTAAAGTGATTTTCATGCTTCCAGGGGCCCGGGAAGTGAATTAAATACCATTTGGAGGCATTTAATGTTCAAGCAAAAACAGGTGATTTTTGACAAAAGAGATAACACCCCCCCATTACGTCATGCTGCAGAAAGGTGAAAAATGGTCCGTTTTCAAATGTTTTATTTTTTTAACGTCAGTTCACATTTGTAGGTAGATCATCAGTTTTAGAGCTAAAATTAGCATGTTTAAAGTGATTTTCATGCTTCCAGGGGCCCGGGAAGTGAATTAAATACCATTTGGAGGCATTTAATGTTCAAGCAAAAACAGGTGATTTTTGACAAAAGAGATAACACCCCCCCATTACGTCATGCTTCAGAAAGGTGAAAAATTGTCCGTTTTCAAATGTTTTATTTTTGAAAGTCAGTTCACATTTGTAGGTAGATCATCAGTTTTAGAGCTAAAATTAGCATGTTTAAAGTGATTTTCATGCTTCCAGGGGCCCGGGAAGTGAATTAAATACCATTTGGAGGCATTTAATGTTCAAGCAAAAACAGGTGATTTTTTACAAAAGAGATAACACCCCCCCATTACGTCATGCTTCAGAAAGGTGAAAAATGGTCCGTTTTCAAATGTTTTATTTTTGAACGTCAGTTCACATTTGTAGGTAGATCATCAGTTTTAGAGCTAAAATTAGCATGTTTAAAGTGATTTTCATGCTTCCAGGGGCCCGGGAAGTGAATTAAATACCATTTGGAGGTATTTAATGTTCAAGCAAAAACAGGTGATTTTTGACAAAAGAGATAACACCCCCCCATTACGTCATGCTTCAGAAAGGTGAAAAATTGTCCGTTTTCAAATGTTTTATTTTTGAAAGTCAGTTCACGTTTGTAGGTAGATCATCAGTTTTAGAGCTAAAATTAGCATGTTTAAAGTGATTTTCATGCTTCCAGGGGCCCGGGAAGTGAATTAAATACCATTTGGAGGCATTTAATGTTCAAGCAAAAACAGGTGATTTTTGACAAAAGAGATAACACCCCCCCATTACGTCATGCTGCAGAAAGGTGAAAAATGGTCCGTTTTCAAATGTTTTATTTTTTTAATGTCAGTTCACATTTGTAGGTAGATCATCAGTTTTAGAGCTAAAATTAGCATGTTTAAAGTGATTTTCATGCTTCCAGGGGCCCGGGAAGTGAATTAAATACCATTTGGAGGCATTTAATGTTCAAGCAAAAACAGGTGATTTTTGACAAAAGAGATAACACCCCCCCATTACGTCATGCATCAGAAAGGTGAAAAATGGTCCGTTTTCAAATGCTTTATTTTTGAACGTCAGTTCACATTTGTAGGTAGATCATCAGTTTTAGAGCTAAAATTAGCATGTTTAAAGTGATTTTCATGCTTCCAGGGGCCCAAAACACAAGATTTGTGAAATGGTTAAAAGTGCATGAAAATGGCCAATTTACTCACTCTGAGGTCTCAAAAAGTGTTTCTTCACCCCGGGAAGTGAATTAAATACCATTTGGAGGCATTTAATGTTAAAGCAAAAACAGGTGATTTTTGACAAAAGAGATAACAACCCCCCATTACGTCACGCTTCAGAAAGGTGAAAGATGGTCCGTTTTCAAATGTTTTATTTTTGAACGTCAGTTCACATTTGTAGGTGGATCATCAGTTTTAGAGCTAAAATTAGCATGTTTAAAGTGATTTTCATGCTTCCAGGGGCCCGGGAAGTGAATGAAATACCATTTGGAGGCATTTAATGTTCAAGCAAAAACAGGTGATTTTTGACAAAAGAGATAACACCCCCCCATTACGTCATGCTTCAGAAAGGTGAAAAATTGTCCGTTTTCAAATGTTTTATTTTTGAAAGTCAGTTCACATTTGTAGGTAGATCATCAGTTTTAGAGCTAAAATTAGCATGTTTAAAGTGATTTTCATGCTTCCAGGGGCCCCCGGGAAGTGAATTAAATACCATTTGGAGGCATTTAATGTTCAAGCAAAAACAGGTGATTTTTGACAAAAGAGATAACACCCCCCCATTACGTCATGCTGCAGAAAGGTGAAAAATGGTCCGTTTTCAAATGTTTAAATTTTTTAACGTCAGTTCACATTTGTAGGTAGATCATCAGTTTTAGAGCTAAAATTAGCATGTTTAAAGTGATTTTCATGCTTCCAGGGGCCCAAAATACAAGATTTGTGGAATGGTTAAAAGTGCATGAAAATGGCCAATTTACTCACTCTGAGATCTCAAAAAGTGTTTCTTCACCCCGGGAAGTGAATTAAATACCATTTGGAGGCATTTAATGTTCAAGCAAAAACAGGTGATTTTTGACAAAAGAGATAACACCCCCCCATTATGTCATGCTTCAGAAAGGTGAAAAATGGTACATTTTCAAATGTTTTATTTTTGAACGTCAGTTCACATTTGTAGGTAGATCTTCAGTTTTAGAGCTAAAATTAGCATGTTTAAAGTGATTTTCATGCTTCCAGGGGCCCGGGAAGTGAATTAGATACCATTTGGAGGCATTTAATGTTCAAGCAAAAACAGGTGATTTTTGACAAAAGAGGTAACACCCCCCCATTACGTCATGCTTCAGAAAGGTGAAAAATGGTCCGTTTTCAAATGTTTTATTTTTTAACGTCAGTTCACATTTGTAGGTAGATCATCAGTTTTAGAGCTAAAATTAGCATGTTTAAGGTGATTTTCATGCTTCCAGGGGCCCGGGAAGTGAATTAAATACCATTTGGAGGCATTTAATGTTCAAGCAAAAACAGGTGATTTTTGACAAAAGAGATAACACCCCCCCATTACGTCATGCTTCAGAAAGGTGAAAAATTGTCCGTTTTCAAATGTTTTATTTTTGAAAGTCAGTTCACATTTGTAGGTAGATCATCAGTTTTAGAGCTAAAATTAGCATGTTTAAAGTGATTTTCATGCTTCCAAGGGCCCAAAACACAAGATTTGTGGAATGGTTAAAAGTGCATGAAAATGGCCAATTTACTCACTCTGAGGTCTCAAAAAGTGTTTCTTCACCCCGGGAAGTGAATTAAATACCATTTGGAGGCATTTAATGTTCAAGCAAAAACAGGTGATTTTTGACAAAAGAGATAACACCCCCCCATTACGTCATGCTTCAGAAAGGTGAAAAATGGTCCGTTTTCAAATGTTTTATTTTTGAACGTCAGTTCACATTTGTAGGTAGATCATCCGTTTTAGAGTAAAATAAGCATGTTTAAAGTGATTTTCATGCTTCCAGGGGCCCGGGAAGTGAATTAAATACCATTTGGAGGCATTTAATGTTCAAGCAAAAACAGGTGATTTTTTACAAAAGGGATAACACCCCCTCATTACGTCATGGTTCAGAAAGGTGAGAAATTGTCCGTTTTCAAATGTTTTATTTTTGAACGTCAGTTCACATTTGTAGGTAGATCATCAGTTTTAGAGCTAAAATTAGCATGTTTAAAGTGATTTTCATGCTTCCAGGGGCCCGGGAAGTGAATTAAATACAATTTAGAGGCATTTAATGTTCAAGCAAAAACAGGTGATTTTTGACAAAAGGGATAACACCCCCCCATTACGTCATGCTTCAGAAAGGTGAAAAATTGTCCGTTTTCAAACGTTTTATTTTTGAACGTCAGTTCACATTTGTAGGTAGATCATCAGTTTTAGAGCTAAAATTAGCATGTTTAAAGTGATTTTCATGCTTCCAGGGGCCCGGGAAGTGAATTAAATACCATTTGGAGGCATTTAATGTTCAAGCAAAAACAGGTGATTTTTGACAAAAGAGATAACACCCTCCCATTACGTCATGCTTCAGAAAGGTGAAAAATGGTCCGTTTTCAAATGTTTTATTTTTGAACGTCAGTTCACATTTGTAGGTAGATCATCAGTTTTAGAGCTGAAATAAGCATGTTTAAAGTGATTTTCATGCTTCCAGGGGCCTGGGAAGTGCATTAAATACCATTTGGAGGCATTTAATGTTCAAGCAAAAACAGGTGATTTTTGACAAAAGAGATAACACCCCCCATTACGTCATGCTGCAGAAAGGTGAAAAATGGTCCGTTTTCAAATGTTTTATTTTTGAACGTCAGTTCACATTTGTAGGTAGATCATCAGTTTTAGAGCTAAAATTAGCATGTTTAAAGTGATTTTCATGCTTCCAGGGGCCCAAAACACAAGATTTGTGAAATGGTTAAAAGTGCATGAAAATGGCCAATTTACTCACTCTGAGGTCTCAAAAAGTGTTTATTCACCCCGGGAAGTGCATTAAATACCATTTGGAGGCATTTAATGTTCAAGCAAAAACAGGTGATTTTTGACAAAAGAGATAACACCCCCCCATTACGTCACGCTTCAGAAAGGTGAAAATGGTCCGTTTTCAAATGTTTTATTTTTGAACGTCAGTTCACATTTGTAGGTAGATCATCAGTTTTAGAGCTAAAATTAGCATGTTTAAAGTGATTTTCATGCTTCCAGGGGCCCGGAAAGTGAATTAAATACCATTTGGAGGCATTTAATGTTCAAGCAAAAACAGGTGATTTTTGACAAAAGAGATAACACCCCCCCATTACGTCATGCTTCAGAAAGGTGAAAAATTGTCAGTTTTCAAATGTTTTATTTTTGAAAGTCAGTTCACATTTGTAGGTAGATCATCAGTTTTAGAGCTAAAATTAGCATGTTTAAAGTGATTTTCATGCTTCCAGGGGCCCGGGAAGTGAATTAAATACCATTTGGAGGCATTTAATGTTCAAGCAAAAACAGGTGATTTTTGACAAAAGAGATAACACCCCCCCATTACGTCACGCTTCAGAAAAGTGAAAAATGGTCCGTTTTCAAATGTTTTATTTTTGAACGTCAGTTCACATTTGTAGGTAGATCATCAGTTTTAGAGCTAAAATTAGCATGTTTAAGGTGATTTTCATGCTTCCAGGGGCCCGGGAAGTGAATTAAATACCATTTGGAGGCATTTAATGTTCAAGCAAAAACAGGTGATTTTTGACAAAAGAGATAACACCCCCCCATTACGTCATGCTTCAGAAAGGTGAAAAATTGTCCGTTTTCCAATGTTTTATTTTTGAAAGTCAGTTCACATTTGTAGGTAGATCATCAGTTTTAGAGCTAAAATTAGCATGTTTAAAGTGATTTTCATGCTTCCAGGGGCCCGGGAAGTGAATTAAATACCATTTGGAGGCATTTAATGTTCAAGCAAAAACAGGTGATTTTTGACAAAAGAGATAACACCCCCCCATTACGTCATGCTTCAGAAAGGTGAAAAATGGTCAGTTTTCAAATGTTTCATTTTTGAACGTCAGTTCACATTTGTAGGTAGATCATCAGTTTTAGAGCTAAAATTAGCATGTTTAAAGTGATTTTCATGCTTCCAGGGGCCCGGGAAGTGAATTAAATACCATTTGGAGGCATTTAATGTTCAAGCAAAAACAGGTGATTTTTGACAAAAGAGATAACACCCCCCCATTACGTCATGCTTCAGAAAGGTGAAAAATGGTCCGTTTTCAAATGTTTTATTTTTTAACGTCAGTTCACATTTGTAGGTAGATCATCAGTTTTAGAGCTAAAATTAGCATGTTTAAAGTGATTTTCATGCTTCCAGGGGCCCGGGAAGTGAATTAAATACCATTTGGAGGCATTTAATGTTCAAGCAAAAACAGGTGATTTTTGACAAAAGAGATAACACCCCCCCATTACGTCATGCTTCAGAAAGGTGAAAAATGGTCAGTTTTCAAATGTTTTATTTTTGAACGTCAGTTCACATTTGTAGGTAGATCATCAGTTTTAGAGCTAAAATTAGCATGTTTAAAGTGATTTTCATGCTTCCAGGGGCCCGGGAAGTGAATTAGATACCATTTGGAGGCATTTAATGTTCAAGCAAAAACAGGTGATTTTTGACAAACGAGATAACACCCCCCCCATTACGTCATGCTTCAGAAAGGTGAAAAATGGTCCATTTTCAAATGTTTTATTTTTGAACGTCAGTTCACATTTGTAGGTAGATCATCAGTTTTAGAGCTAAAATTAGCATGTTTAAAGTTATTTTCATGCTTCCAGGGGCCCAAAACACAAGATTTGTGAAATGGTTAAAAGTGCATGAAAATGGCCAATTTACTCACTCTGAGGTATCAAAAAGGGTTTCTTCACCCCGGGAAGTGAATTAAATACCATTTGGAGGCATTTAATGTTCAAGCAAAAACAGGTGATTTTTGACAAAAGAGATAACACCCCCCCATTACGTCATGCTTCAGAAAGGTGAAAAATGGTACGTTTTCAAATGTTTTATTTTTGAACGTCAGTTCACATTTGTAGGTAGATCATCAGTTTTAGAGCTAAAATTAGCATGTTTAAAGTGATGTTCATGCTTCCAGGGGCCCGGGAAGTGAATTAAATACCATTTGGAGGCATTTAATGTTCAAGCAAAAACAGGTGATTTTTGACAAAAGAGATAACACCCCCCATTACGTCATGCTTCAGAAAGGTGAAAAATGGTCAGTTTTCAAATGTTTTATTTTTGAACGTCAGTTCACATTTGTAGGTAGATCATCAGTTTTAGAGCTAAAATTAGCATGTTTAAAGTGATTTTCATGCTTCCAGGGGCCCGGGAAGTGAATTAGATACCATTTGGAGGCATTTAATGTTCAAGCAAAAACAGGTGATTTTTGACAAACGAGATAACACCCCCCCCCATTACGTCATGCTTCAGAAAGGTGAAAAATTGTCCGTTTTCAAATGTTTTATTTTTGAAAGTCAGTTCACATTTGTAGGTAGATCATCAGTTTTAGAGCTAAAATTAGCATGTTTAAAGTGATTTTCATGCTTCCAGGGGCCCGGGAAGTGAATTAAATACCATTTGGAGGCATTTAATGTTCAAGCAAAAACAGGTGATTTTTTACAAAAGAGATAACACCCCCCCATTACGTCATGCTTCAGAAAGGTGAAAAATGGTCCGTTTTCAAATGTTTTATTTTTGAACGTCAGTTCACATTTGTAGGTAGATCATCAGTTTTAGAGCTAAAATTAGCATGTTTAAAGTGATTTTCATGCTTCCAGGGGCCCGGGAAGTGAATTAAATACCATTTGGAGGTATTTAATGTTCAAGCAAAAACAGGTGATTTTTGACAAAAGAGATAACACCCCCCCATTACGTCATGCTTCAGAAAGGTGAAAAATTGTCCGTTTTCAAATGTTTTATTTTTGAAAGTCAGTTCACGTTTGTAGGTAGATCATCAGTTTTAGAGCTAAAATTAGCATGTTTAAAGTGATTTTCATGCTTCCAGGGGCCCGGGAAGTGAATTAAATACCATTTGGAGGCATTTAATGTTCAAGCAAAAACAGGTGATTTTTGACAAAAGAGATAACACCCCCCCATTACGTCATGCTGCAGAAAGGTGAAAAAGGGTCCGTTTTCAAATGTTTTATTTTTTTAACGTCAGTTCACATTTGTAGGTAGATCATCAGTTTTAGAGCTAAAATTAGCATGTTTAAAGTGATTTTCATGCTTCCAGGGGCCCGGGAAGTGAATTAAATACCATTTGGAGGCATTTAATGTTCAAGCAAAAACAGGTGATTTTTGACAAAAGAGATAACACCCCCCCATTACGTCATGCATCAGAAAGGTGAAAAATGGTCCGTTTTCAAATGCTTTATTTTTGAACGTCAGTTCACATTTGTAGGTAGATCATCAGTTTTAGAGCTAAAATTAGCATGTTTAAAGTGATTTTCATGCTTCCAGGGGCCCAAAACACAAGATTTGTGAAATGGTTAAAAGTGCATGAAAATGGCCAATTTACTCACTCTGAGGTCTCAAAAAGTGTTTCTTCACCCCGGGAAGTGAATTAAATACCATTTGGAGGCATTTAATGTTCAAGCAAAAACAGGTGATTTTTGACAAAAGAGATAACAACCCCCCATTACGTCACGCTTCAGAAAGGTGAAAGATGGTCCGTTTTCAAATGTTTTATTTTTGAACGTCAGTTCACATTTGTAGGTGGATCATCAGTTTTAGAGCTAAAATTAGCATGTTTAAAGTGATTTTCATGCTTCCAGGGGCCCGGGAAGTGAATGAAATACCATTTGGAGGCATTTAATGTTCAAGCAAAAACAGGTGATTTTTGACAAAAGAGATAACACCCCCCCATTACGTCATGCTTCAGAAAGGTGAAAAATTGTCCGTTTTCAAATGTTTTATTTTTGAAAGTCAGTTCACATTGTAGGTAGATCATCAGTTTTAGAGCTAAAATTAGCATGTTTAAAGTGATTTTCATGCTTCCAGGGGCCCGGGAAGTGAATTAAATACCATTTGGAGGCATTTAATGTTCAAGCAAAAACAGGTGATTTTTGACAAAAGAGATAACACCCCCCCATTACGTCATGCTGCAGAAAGGTGAAAAATGGTCCGTTTTCAAATGTTTAAATTTTTTAACGTCAGTTCACATTTGTAGGTAGATCATCAGTTTTAGAGCTAAAATTAGCATGTTTAAAGTGATTTTCATGCTTCCAGGGGCCCAAAATACAAGATTTGTGGAATGGTTAAAAGTGCATGAAAATGGCCAATTTACTCACTCTGAGGTCTCAAAAAGTGTTTCTTCACCCCGGGAAGTGAATTAAATACCATTTGGAGGCATTTAATGTTCAAGCAAAAACAGGTGATTTTTGACAAAAGAGATAACACCCCCCCATTATGTCATGCTTCAGAAAGGTGAAAAATGGTACATTTTCAAATGTTTTATTTTTGAACGTCAGTTCACATTTGTAGGTAGATCATCAGTTTTAGAGCTAAAATTAGCATGTTTAAAGTGATTTTCATGCTTCCAGGGGCCCGGGAAGTGAATTAAATACCATTTGGAGGCATTTAATGTTCAAGCAAAAACAGGTGATTTTTGACAAAAGAGATAACACCCCCCCATTACGTCATGCTTCAGAAAGGGGAAAAATGGTCCGTTTTCAAATGTTTTATTTTTTAACGTCAGTTCACATTTGTAGGTAGATCATCAGTTTTAGAGCTAAAATAAGCATGTTTAAAGTGATTTTCATGCTTCCAGGGGCCCGGGAAGTGAATTAAATACCATTTGGAGGCATTTAATGTTCAAGCAAAAACAGGTGATTTTTGACAAAAGAGATAACACCCCCCCATTACGTCATGCTTCAGAAAGGGGAAAAATGGTCCGTTTTCAAATGTTTTATTTTTTAACGTCAGTTCACATTTGTAGGTAGATCATCAGTTTTAGAGCTAAAATAAGCATGTTTAAAGTGATTTTCATGCTTCCAGGGGCCCGGGAAGTGAATTAAATACCATTTGGAGGCATTTAATGTTCAAGCAAAAACAGGTGATTTTTGACAAAAGGGATAACACCCCCCCATTACGTCATGCTTCAGAAAGGTGAAAAATGGTCCGTTTTCAAATGTTTTATTTTTGAACGTCAGTTCACATTTGTAGGTAGATCATCAGTTTTAGAGCTAAAATTAGCATGTTTAAAGTGATTTTCATGCTTCCAGGGGCCCGGGAAGTGAATTAAATACCATTTGGAGGCATTTAATGTTCAAGCAAAAACAGGTGATTTTTGACAAAAGAGATAACACCCCCCATTACGTCATGCTTCAGAAAGGTGAAAAATGGTACGTTTTCAAATGTTTTATTTTTGAACGTCAGTTCACATTTGTAGGTAGATCATCAGTTTTAGAGCTAAAATTAGCATGTTTAAAGTGATTTTCATGCTTCCAGGGGCCCGGGAAGTGAATTAAATACCATTTGGAGGCATTTAATGTTCAAGCAAAAACAGGTGATTTTTGACAAAAGAGATAACACCCCCCCATTACGTCATGCTGCAGAAAGGTGAAAAATGGTCCGTTTTCAAATGTTTTATTTTTTTAACGTCAGTTCACATTTGTAGGTAGATCATCAGTTTTAGAGCTAAAATTAGCATGTTTAAAGTGATTTTCATGCTTCCAGGGGCCCGGGAAGTGAATTAAATACCATTTGGAGGCATTTAATGTTCAAGCAAAAACAGGTGATTTTTGACAAAAGAGATAACACCCCCCCATTACGTCATGCTTCAGAAAGGTGAAAAATGGTCCGTTTTCAAATGCTTTATTTTTGAACGTCAGTTCACATTTGTAGGTAGATCATCAGTTTTAGAGCTAAAATTAGCATGTTTAAAGTGATTTTCATGCTTCCAGGGGCCCAAAACACAAGATTTGTGAAATGGTTAAAAGTGCATGAAAATGGCCAATTTACTCACTCTGAGGTCTCAAAAAGTGTTTCTTCACCCCGGGAAGTGAATTAAATACCATTTGGAGGCATTTAATGTTCAAGCAAAAACAGGTGATTTTTGACAAGAGAGATAACAACCCCCCATTACGTCACGCTTCAGAAAGGTGAAAGATGGTCCGTTTTCAAATGTTTTATTTTTGAACGTCAGTTCACATTTGTAGGTAGATCATCAGTTTTAGAGCTAAAATTAGCATGTTTAAAGTGATTTTCATGCTTCCAGGGGCCCGGGAAGTGAATGAAATACCATTTGGAGGCATTTAATGTTCAAGCAAAAACAGGTGATTTTTGACAAAAGAGATAACACCCCCCCATTACGTCATGCTTCAGAAAGGTGAAAAATTGTCCGTTTTCAAATGTTTTATTTTTGAAAGTCAGTTCACATTTGTAGGTAGATCATCAGTTTTAGAGCTAAAATTAGCATGTTGAAAGTGATTTTCATGCTTCCAGGGGCCCGGGAAGTGAATTAAATACCATTTGGAGGCATTTAATGTTCAACAAAAACAGGTGATTTTTGACAAAAGAGATAACACCCCAATTACGTCATGCTGCAGAAAGGTGAAAAATGGTCCGTTTTCAAATGTTTTAGTTTTTTAACGTCAGTTCACATTTGTAGGTAGATCATCAGTTTTAGAGCTAAAATTAGCATGTTTAAAGTGATTTTCATGCTTCCAGGGGCCCAAAACACAAGATTTGTGAAATAGTTAAAAGTGCATGAAAATGGCCAATTTACTCACTCTGAGGTCTCAAAAAGTGTTTCTTCACCCCGGGAAGTGAATTAAATACCATTTGGAGGCATTTAATGTTCAAGCAAAAACAGGGGATTTTTGACAAAAGAGATAACAACCCCCCATTACGTCACGCTTCAGAAAGGTGAAAGATGGTCCGTTTTCAAATGTTTTATTTTTGAACGTCAGTTCACATTTGTAGGTAGATCATCAGTTTTAGAGCTAAAATTAGCATGTTTAAAGTGATTTTCATGCTTCCAGGGGCCCGGGAAGTGAATGAAATACCATTTGGAGGCATTTAATGTTCAAGCAAAAACAGGTGATTTTTGACAAAAGAGATAACACCCCCCCATTACGTCATGCTTCAGAAAGGTGAAAAATTGTCCGTTTTCAAATGTTTTATTTTTGAAAGTCAGTTCACATTTGTAGGTAGATCATCAGTTTTAGAGCTAAAATTAGCATGTTTAAAGTGATTTTCATGCTTCCAGGGGCCCGGGAAGTGAATTAAATACCATTTGGAGGCATTTAATGTTCAAGCAAAAACAGGTGATTTTTGACAAAAGAGATAACACCCCCCCATTACGTCATGCTGCAGAAAGGTGAAAAATGGTCCGTTTTCAAATGTTTTAATTTTTTAACGTCAGTTCACATTTATAGGTAGATCATCAGTTTTAGAGCTAAAATTAGCATGTTTAAAGTGATTTTCATGCTTCCAGGGGCCCAAAATACAAGATTTGTGGAATGGTAAAAAGTGCATGAAAATGGCCAATTTACTCACTCTGAGGTCTCAAAAAGTGTTTCTTCACCCCGGGAAGTGAATTAAATACCATTTGGAGGCATTTAATGTTCAAGCAAAAACAGGTGATTTTTGACAAAAGAGATAACACCCCCCCATTATGTCATGCTTCAGAAAGGTGAAAAATGGTACGTTTTCAAATGTTTTATTTTTGAACGTCAGTTCACATTTGTAGGTAGATCATCAGTTTTAGAGCTAAAATTAGCATGTTTAAAGTGATTTTCATGCTTCCAGGGGCCCGGGAAGTGAATTAAATACCATTTGGAGGCATTTAATGTTCAAGCAAAAACAGGTGATTTTTGACAAAAGAGATAACACCCCCCCATTACGTCATGCTTCAGAAAGGTGAAAAATGGTCCGTTTTCAAATGCTTTATTTTTGAACGTCAGTTCACATTTGTAGGTAGATCATCAGTTTTAGAGCTAAAATTAGCATGTTTAAAGTGATTTTCATGCTTCCAGGGGCCCAAAACACAAGATTTGTGAAATGGTTAAAAGTGCATGAAAATGGCCAATTTACTCACTCTGAGGTCTCAAAAAGTGTTTCTTCACCCCGGGAAGTGAATTAAATACCATTTGGAGGCATTTAATGTTCAAGCAAAAACAGGTGATTTTTGACAAAAGAGATAACAACCCCCCATTACGTCACGCTTCAGAAAGGTGAAAAATTGTCCGTTTTCAAATGTTTTATTTTTGAAAGTCAGTTCACATTTGTAGGTAGATCATCAGTTTTAGAGCTAAAATTAGCATGTTGAAAGTGATTTTCATGCTTCCAGGGGCCCGGGAAGTGAATTAAATACCATTTGGAGGCATTTAATGTTCAACAAAAACAGGTGATTTTTGACAAAAGAGATAACACCCCAATTACGTCATGCTGCAGAAAGGTGAAAAATGGTCCGTTTTCAAATGTTTTAGTTTTTTAACGTCAGTTCACATTTGTAGGTAGATCATCAGTTTTAGAGCTAAAATTAGCATGTTTAAAGTGATTTTCATGCTTCCAGGGGCCCGGGAAGTGAATGAAATACCATTTGGAGGCATTTAATGTTCAAGCAAAAACAGGTGATTTTTGACAAAAGAGATAACACCCCCCCATTACGTCATGCTTCAGAAAGGTGAAAAATTGTCCGTTTTCAAATGTTTTATTTTTGAAAGTCAGTTCACATTTGTAGGTAGATCATCAGTTTTAGAGCTAAAATTAGCATGTTGAAAGTGATTTTCATGCTTCCAGGGGCCCGGGAAGTGAATTAAATACCATTTGGAGGCATTTAATGTTCAACAAAAACAGGTGATTTTTGACAAAAGAGATAACACCCCAATTACGTCATGCTGCAGAAAGGTGAAAAATGGTCCGTTTTCAAATGTTTTAGTTTTTTAACGTCAGTTCACATTTGTAGGTAGATCATCAGTTTTAGAGCTAAAATTAGCATGTTTAAAGTGATTTTCATGCTTCCAGGGGCCCAAAACACAAGATTTGTGAAATAGTTAAAAGTGCATGAAAATGGCCAATTTACTCACTCTGAGGTCTCAAAAAGTGTTTCTTCACCCCGGGAAGTGAATTAAATACCATTTGGAGGCATTTAATGTTCAAGCAAAAACAGGGGATTTTTGACAAAAGAGATAACAACCCCCCATTACGTCACGCTTCAGAAAGGTGAAAGATGGTCCGTTTTCAAATGTTTTATTTTTGAACGTCAGTTCACATTTGTAGGTAGATCATCAGTTTTAGAGCTAAAATTAGCATGTTTAAAGTGATTTTCATGCTTCCAGGGGCCCGGGAAGTGAATGAAATACCATTTGGAGGCATTTAATGTTCAAGCAAAAACAGGTGATTTTTGACAAAAGAGATAACACCCCCCCATTACGTCATGCTTCAGAAAGGTGAAAAATTGTCCGTTTTCAAATGTTTTATTTTTGAAAGTCAGTTCACATTTGTAGGTAGATCATCAGTTTTAGAGCTAAAATTAGCATGTTTAAAGTGATTTTCATGCTTCCAGGGGCCCGGGAAGTGAATTAAATACCATTTGGAGGCATTTAATGTTCAAGCAAAAACAGGTGATTTTTGACAAAAGAGATAACACCCCCCCATTACGTCATGCTGCAGAAAGGTGAAAAATGGTCCGTTTTCAAATGTTTTAATTTTTTAACGTCAGTTCACATTTATAGGTAGATCATCAGTTTTAGAGCTAAAATTAGCATGTTTAAAGTGATTTTCATGCTTCCAGGGGCCCAAAATAAAAGATTTGTGGAATGGTAAAAAGTGCATGAAAATGGCCAATTTACTCACTCTGAGGTCTCAAAAAGTGTTTCTTCACCCCGGGAAGTGAATTAAATACCATTTGGAGGCATTTAATGTTCAAGCAAAAACAGGTGATTTTTGACAAAAGAGATAACACCCCCCCATTATGTCATGCTTCAGAAAGGTGAAAAATGGTACGTTTTCAAATGTTTTATTTTTGAACGTCAGTTCACATTTGTAGGTAGATCATCAGTTTTAGAGCTAAAATTAGCATGTTTAAAGTGATTTTCATGCTTCCAGGGGCCCGGGAAGTGAATTAAATACCATTTGGAGGCATTTAATGTTCAAGCAAAAACAGGTGATTTTTGACAAAAGAGATAACACCCCCCCATTACGTCATGCTTCAGAAAGGGGAAAAATGGTCCGTTTTCAAATGTTTTATTTTTTAACGTCAGTTCACATTTGTAGGTAGATCATCAGTTTTAGAGCTAAAATAAGCATGTTTAAAGTGATTTTCATGCTTCCAGGGGCCCGGGAAGTGAATTAAATACCATTTGGAGGCATTTAATGTTCAAGCAAAAACAGGTGATTTTTGACAAAAGGGATAACACCCCCCCATTACGTCATGCTTCAGAAAGGTGAAAAATGGTCCGTTTTCAAATGTTTTATTTTTGAACGTCAGTTCACATTTGTAGGTAGATCATCAGTTTTAGAGCTAAAATTAGCATGTTTAAAGTGATTTTCATGCTTCCAGGGGCCCGGGAAGTGAATTAAATACCATTTGGAGGCATTTAATGTTCAAGCAAAAACAGGTGATTTTTGACAAAAGAGATAACACCCCCCCATTACGTCATGCTTCAGAAAGGTGAAAAATGGTCCGTTTTCAAATGTTTTATTTTTGAACGTCAGTTCACATTTGTAGGTAGATCATCAGTTTTAGAGCTAAAACAAGCATGTTTAAAGTGATTTTCATGCTTCCAGGGGCCCGGGAAGTGAATTAAATACCATTTGGAGGCATTTAATGTTCAAGCAAAAACAGGTGATTTTTGACAAAAGAGATAACACCCCCCCATTACGTCATGCTTCAGAAAGGTGAAAAATGGTCCGTTTTCAAATGTTTTATTTTTTAACGTCAGTTCACATTTGTAGGTAGATCATCAGTTTTAGAGCTAAAATAAGCATGTTTAAAGTGATTTTCATGCTTCCAGGGGCCCGGGAAGTGAATTAAATACCATTTGGAGGCATTTAATGTTCAAGCAAAAACAGGTGATTTTTGACAAAAGAGATAACACCCCCCCATTACGTCATGCTTCAGAAAGGTGAAAAATTGTCCGTTTTCAAATGTTTTATTTTTGAAAGTCAGTTCACGTTTGTAGGTAGATCATCAGTTTTAGAGCTAAAATTAGCATGTTTAAAGTGATTTTCATGCTTCCAGGGGCCCGGGAAGTGAATTAAATACCATTTGGAGGCATTTAATGTTCAAGCAAAAACAGGTGATTTTTGACAAAAGAGATAACACCCCCCCATTACGTCATGCTGCAGAAAGGTGAAAAATGGTCCGTTTTCAAATGTTTTATTTTTTTAACGTCAGTTCACATTTGTAGGTAGATCATCAGTTTTAGAGCTAAAATTAGCATGTTTAAAGTGATTTTCATGCTTCCAGGGGCCCGGGAAGTGAATTAAATACCATTTGGAGGCATTTAATGTTCAAGCAAAAACAGGTGATTTTTGACAAAAGAGATAACACCCCCCCATTACGTCATGCTTCAGAAAGGTGAAAAATGGTCCGTTTTCAAATGCTTTATTTTTGAACGTCAGTTCACATTTGTAGGTAGATCATCAGTTTTAGAGCTAAAATTAGCATGTTTAAAGTGATTTTCATGCTTCCAGGGGCCCAAAACACAAGATTTGTGAAATGGTTAAATGTGCATGAAAATGGCCAATTTACTCACTCTGAGGTCTCAAAAAGTGTTTCTTCACCCCGGGAAGTGAATTAAATACCATTTGGAGGCATTTAATGTTCAAGCAAAAACAGGTGATTTTTGACAAAAGAGATAACACCCCCCCATTACGTCATGCTTCAGAAAGGTGAAAAATTGTCCGTTTTCAAATGTTTTATTTTTGAAAGTCAGTTCACATTTGTAGGTAGATCATCAGTTTTAGAGCTAAAATTAGCATGTTTAAAGTGATTTTCATGCTTCCAGGGGCCCGGGAAGTGAATTAAATACTATTTGGAGGCATTTAATGTTCAAGCAAAAACAGGTGATTTTTGACAAAAGAGATAACACCCCCCCATTACGTCATGCTGCAGAAAGGTGAAAAATGGTCAGTTTTCAAATGTTTTAATTTTTTAACGTCAGTTCACATTTGTAGGTAGATCATCAGTTTTAGAGTTAAAATTAGCATGTTTAAAGTGATTTTCATGCTTCCAGGGGCCCAAAATACAAGATTTGTGGAATGGTTAAAAGTGCATGAAAATGGCCAATTTACTCACTCTGAGGTCTCAAAAAGTGTTTCTTCACCCCGGGAAGTGAATTAAATACCATTTGGAGGCATTTAATGTTCAAGCAAAAACAGGTGATTTTTGACAAAAGAGATAACACCCCCCCCATTATGTCATGCTTCAGAAAGGTGAAAAATGGTACGTTTTCAAATGTTTTATTTTTGAACGTCAGTTCACATTTGTAGGTAGATCATCAGTTTTAGAGCTAAAATTAGCATGTTTAAAGTGATTTTCATGCTTCCAGGGGCTCGGGAAGTGAATTAAATACCATTTGGAGGCATTTAATGTTCAAGCAAAAACAGGTGATTTTTGACAAAAGAGATAACACCCCCCCATTACGTCATGCTTCAGAAAGGGGAAAAATGGTCCGTTTTCAAATGTTTTATTTTTTAACGTCAGTTCACATTTGTAGGTAGATCATCAGTTTTAGAGCTAAAATAAGCATGTTTAAAGTGATTTTCATGCTTCCAGGGGCCCGGGAAGTGAATTAAATACCATTTGGAGGCATTTAATGTTCAAGCAAAAACAGGTGATTTTTGACAAAAGAGATAACACCCCCCCATTACGTCATGCTTCAGAAAGGTGAAAAATGGTCCGTTTTCAAATGTTTTATTTTTGAACGTCAGTTCACATTTGTAGGTAGATCATCAGTTTTAGAGCTAAAACAAGCATGTTTAAAGTGATTTTCATGCTTCCAGGGGCCCGGGAAGTGAATTAAATACCATTTGGAGGCATTTAATGTTCAAGCAAAAACAGGTGATTTTTGAAAAAAAGAGATAACACCCCCCCATTACGTCATGCTTCAGAAAGGTGAAAAATGGTCCGTTTTCAAATGTTTTATTTTTTAACGTCAGTTCACATTTGTAGGTAGATCATCAGTTTTAGATCTAAAATAAGCATGTTTAAAGTGATTTTCATGCTTCCAGGGGCCCGGGAAGTGAATTAAATACCATTTGGAGGCATTTAATGTTCAAGCAAAAACAGGTGATTTTTGACAAAAGGGATAACACCCCCCCATTACGTCATGCTTCAGAAAGGTGAAAAATGGTCCGTTTTCAAATGTTTTATTTTTGAATGTCAGTTCACATTTGTAGGTAGATCATCAGTTTTAGAGCTAAAATTAGCATGTTTAAAGTGATTTTCATGCTTCCAGGGGCCCGGGAAGTGAATTAAATACCATTTGGAGGCATTTAATGTTCAAGCAAAAACAGGTGATTTTTGACAAAAGAGATAACACCCCCCATTACGTCATGCTTCAGATAGGTGAAAAATGGTACGTTTTCAAATGTTTTATTTTTGAACGTCAGTTCACATTTGTAGGTAGATCATCAGTTTTAGAGCTAAAATTAGCATGTTTAAAGTGATTTTCATGCTTCCAGGGGCCCGGGAAGTGAATTAAATACCATTTGGAGGCATTTAATGTTCAAGCAAAAACAGGTGATTTTTGACAAAAGAGATAACACCCCCCCATTACGTCATGCTTCAGAAAGGTGAAAAATGGTCCGTTTTCAAATGTTTTATTTTTTAACGTCAGTTCACATTTGTAGGTAGATCATCAGTTTTAGAGCTAAAATTAGCATGTTTAAAGTGATTTTCATGCTTCCAGGGGCCCAAAACACAAGATTTGTGAAATGGTTAAAAGTGCATGAAAATGGCCAATTTACTCACTCTGAGGTCTCAAAAAGTGTTTCTTCACCCCGGGAAGTGAATTAAATACCATTTGGAGGCCTTTAATGTTCAAGCAAAAACAGGTGATTTTTGACAAAAGAGATAACACCCCCCCATTACGTCATGCTTCAGAAAGGTGAAAAATGGTCCGTTTTCAAATGTTTTATTTTTTAACGTCAGTTCACATTTGTAGGTAGATCATCAGTTTTAGAGCTAAAATTAGCATGTTTAAAGTGATTTTCATGCTTCCAGGGGCCCGGGAAGTGAATTAAATACCATTTGGAGGCATTTAATGTTCAAGCAAAAACAGGTGATTTTTGACAAAAGAGAAAACACCCCCCCCCATTACGTCATGCTGCAGAAAGGTGAAAAATGGTCCGTTTTCAAATGTTTTATTTTTTAACGTCAGTTCACATTTGTAGGTAGATCATCAGTTTTAGAGCTAAAATTAGCATGTTTAATGTGATTTTCATGCTTCCAGGGGCCCGGGAAGTGAATTAAATACCATTTGGAGGCATTTAATGTTCTAGCAAAAACAGGTGATTTTTGACAAAAGAGATAACACCCCCCATTACGTCATGCTTCAGAAAGGTGAAAAATTGTCCGTTTTCAAATGTTTTATTTTTGAAAGTCAGTTCACATTTGTAGGTAGATCATCAGTTTTAGAGCTAAAATTAGCATGTTTAAAGTGATTTTCATGCTGCCAGGGGCCCGGGAAGGGAATTAAATACCATTTGGAGGCATTTAATGTTCAAGCAAAAACAGGTGATTTTTGACAAAAGAGATAACACCCCCCCATTACGTCATGCTTCAGAAAGGTGAAAAATGGTACGTTTTCAAATGTTTTATTTTTGAACGTCAGTTCACATTTGTAGGTAGATCATCAGTTTTAGAGCTAAAATTAGCATGTTTAAAGTGATTTTCATGCTTCCAGGGGCCCGGGAAGTGAATTAAATACCATTTGGAGGCATTTAATGTTCAAGCAAAAACAGGTGATTTTTGACAAAAGAGATAACACCCCCCCATTACGTCATGCTTCAGAAAGGTGAAAAATGGTCCGTTTTCAAATGTTTTATTTTTTAACGTCAGTTCACATTTGTAGGTAGATCATCAGTTTTAGAGCTAAAATTAGCATGTTTAAAGTGATTTTCATGCTTCCAGGGGCCCAAAACACAAGATTTGTGAAATGGTTAAAAGTGCATGAAAATGGCCAATTTACTCACTCTGAGGTCTCAAAAAGTGTTTCTTCACCCCGGGAAGTGAATTAAATACCATTTGGAGGCCTTTAATGTTCAAGCAAAAACAGGTGATTTTTGACAAAAGAGATAACACCCCCCATTACGTCATGCTTCAGAAAGGTGAAAAATGGTCCGTTTTCAAATGTTTTATTTTTTAACGTCAGTTCACATTTGTAGGTAGATCATCAGTTTTAGAGCTAAAATTAGCAAGTTTAAAGTGATTTTCATGCTTCCAGGGGCCCGGGAAGTGAATTAAATACCATTTGGAGGCATTTAATGTTCAAGCAAAAACAGGTGATTTTTGACAAAAGAGAAAACACCCCCCCATTACGTCATGCTGCAGAAAGGTGAAAAATGGTCCGTTTTCAAATGTTTTATTTTTTAACGTCAGTTCACATTTGTAGGTAGATCATCAGTTTTAGAGCTAAAATTAGCATGTTTAAAGTGATTTTCATGCTTCCAGGGGCCCGGGAAGTGAATTAAATACCATTTGGAGGCATTTAATGTTCAAGCAAAAACAGGTGATTTTTGACAAAAGAGATAACACCCCCCCATTACGTCATGCTTCAGAAAGGGGAAAAATGGTCCGTTTTCAAATGTTTTATTTTTTAACGTCAGTTCACATTTGTAGGTAGATCATCAGTTTTAGAGCTAAAATAAGCATGTTTAAAGTGATTTTCATGCTTCCAGGGGCCCGGGAAGTGAATTAAATACCATTTGGAGGCATTTAATGTTCAAGCAAAAACAGGTGATTTTTGACAAAAGGGATAACACCCCCCCATTACGTCATGCTTCAGAAAGGTGAAAAATGGTCCGTTTTCAAATGTTTTATTTTTGAATGTCAGTTCACATTTGTAGGTAGATCATCAGTTTTAGAGCTAAAATTAGCATGTTTAAAGTGATTTTCATGCTTCCAGGGGCCCGGGAAGTGAATTAAATACCATTTGGAGGCATTTAATGTTCAAGCAAAAACAGGTGATTTTTGACAAAAGAGATAACACCCCCCATTACGTCATGCTTCAGAAAGGTGAAAAATGGTACGTTTTCAAATGTTTTATTTTTGAACGTCAGTTCACATTTGTAGGTAGATCATCAGTTTTAGAGCTAAAATTAGCATGTTTAAAGTGATTTTCATGCTTCCAGGGGCCCGGGAAGTGAATTAAATACCATTTGGAGGCATTTAATGTTCAAGCAAAAACAGGTGATTTTTGACAAAAGAGATAACACCCCCCCATTACGTCATGCTTCAGAAAGGTGAAAAATGGTCCGTTTTCAAATGTTTTATTTTTTAACGTCAGTTCACATTTGTAGGTAGATCATCAGTTTTAGAGCTAAAATTAGCATGTTTAAAGTGATTTTCATGCTTCCAGGGGCCCAAAACACAAGATTTGTGAAATGGTTAAAAGTGCATGAAAATGGCCAATTTACTCACTCTGAGGTCTCAAAAAGTGTTTCTTCACCCCGGGAAGTGAATTAAATACCATTTGGAGGCCTTTAATGTTCAAGCAAACACAGGTGATTTTTGACAAAAGAGATAACACCCCCCCATTACGTCATGCTGCAGAAAGGTGAAAAATGGTCCGTTTTCAAATGTTTTATTTTTTAACGTCAGTTCACATTTGTAGGTAGATCATCAGTTTTAGAGCTAAAATTAGCATGTTTAAAGTGATTTTCATGCTTCCAGGGGCCCGGGAAGTGAATTAAATACCATTTGGAGGCATTTAATGTTCAAGCAAAAACAGGTGATTTTTGACAAAAGAGAAAACACCCCCCCCCATTACGTCATGCTGCAGAAAGGTGAAAAATGGTCCGTTTTCAAATGTTTTATTTTTTAACGTCAGTTCACATTTGTAGGTAGATCATCAGTTTTAGAGCTAAAATTAGCATGTTTAATGTGATTTTCATGCTTCCAGGGGCCCGGGAAGTGAATTAAATACCATTTGGAGGCATTTAATGTTCTAGCAAAAACAGGTGATTTTTGACAAAAGAGATAACACCCCCCATTACGTCATGCTTCAGAAAGGTGAAAAATTGTCCGTTTTCAAATGTTTTATTTTTGAAAGTCAGTTCACATTTGTAGGTAGATCATCAGTTTTAGAGCTAAAATTAGCATGTTTAAAGTGATTTTCATGCTGCCAGGGGCCCGGGAAGTGAATTAAATACCATTTGGAGGCATTTAATGTTCAAGCAAAAACAGGTGATTTTTGACAAAAGAGATAACACCCCCCCATTACGTCATGCTTCAGAAAGGTGAAAAATGGTACGTTTTCAAATGTTTTATTTTTGAACGTCAGTTCACATTTGTAGGTAGATCATCAGTTTTAGAGCTAAAATTAGCATGTTTAAAGTGATTTTCATGCTTCCAGGGGCCCGGGAAGTGAATTAAATACCATTTGGAGGCATTTAATGTTCAAGCAAAAACAGGTGATTTTTGACAAAAGAGATAACACCCCCCCATTACGTCATGCTTCAGAAAGGTGAAAAATGGTCCGTTTTCAAATGTTTTATTTTTTAACGTCAGTTCACATTTGTAGGTAGATCATCAGTTTTAGAGCTAAAATTAGCATGTTTAAAGTGATTTTCATGCTTCCAGGGGCCCAAAACACAAGATTTGTGAAATGGTTAAAAGTGCATGAAAATGGCCAATTTACTCACTCTGAGGTCTCAAAAAGTGTTTCTTCACCCCGGGAAGTGAATTAAATACCATTTGGAGGCCTTTAATGTTCAAGCAAAAACAGGTGATTTTTGACAAAAGAGATAACACCCCCCATTACGTCATGCTTCAGAAAGGTGAAAAATGGTCCGTTTTCAAATGTTTTATTTTTTAACGTCAGTTCACATTTGTAGGTAGATCATCAGTTTTAGAGCTAAAATTAGCATGTTTAAAGTGATTTTCATGCTTCCAGGGGCCCGGGAAGTGAATTAAATACCATTTGGAGGCATTTAATGTTCAAGCAAAAACAGGTGATTTTTGACAAAAGAGAAAACACCCCCCCCATTACGTCATGCTGCAGAAAGGTGAAAAATGGTCCGTTTTCAAATGTTTTATTTTTTAACGTCAGTTCACATTTGTAGGTAGATCATCAGTTTTAGAGCTAAAATTAGCATGTTTAAAGTGATTTTCATGCTTCCAGGGGCCCGGGAAGTGAATTAAATACCATTTGGAGGCATTTAATGTTCTAGCAAAAACAGGTGATTTTTGACAAAAGAGATAACACCCCCCCATTACGTCATGCTTCAGAAAGGTGAAAAATTGTCCGTTTTCAAATGTTTTATTTCTGAAAGTCAGTTCACATTTGTAGGTAGATCATCAGTTTTAGAGCTAAAATTAGCATGTTTAAAGTGATTTTCATGCTGCCAGGGGCCCGGGAAGTGAATTAAATACCATTTGGAGGCATTTAATGTTCAAGCAAAAGCAGGTGATTTTTGACAAAAGAGATAACACCCCCCCATTACGTCATGCTTCAGAAAGGTGAAAAATGGTCAGTTTTCAAATGTTTTATTTTTGAACGTCAGTTCACATTTGTAGGTAGATCATCAGTTTTAGAGCTAAAATTAGCATGTTTAAAGTGATTTTCATGCTTCCAGGGACCCGGGAAGTGAATTAGATACCATTTGGAGGCATTTAATGTTCAAGCAAAAACTGGTGATTTTTGACAAAAGAGATAACACCCCCCATTACGTCATGCTTCAGAAAGGTGAAAAATGGTCCGTTTTCAAATGTTTTATTTTTGAACGTCAGTTCACATTTGTAGGTAGATCATCAGTTTTAGAGCTAAAATTAGCATGTTTAAAGTGATTTTCATGCTTCCAGGGGCCCGAGAAGTGAATTAAATACCATTTGGAGGCATTTAATGTTCAAGCAAAAACAGGTGATTTTTGACAAAAGAGATAACACCCCCCCATTACGTCATGCTTCAGAAAGGTGAAAAATTGTCCGTTTTCAAATGTTTTATTTTTGAAAGTCAGTTCACGTTTGTAGGTAGATCATCAGTTTTAGAGCTAAAATTAGCATGTTTAAAGTGATTTTCATGCTTCCAGGGGCCCGGGAAGTGAATTAAATACCATTTGGAGGCATTTAATGTTCAAGCAAAAACAGGTGATTTTTGACAAAAGAGATAACACCCCCCCATTATGTCATGCTGCAGAAAGGTGAAAAATGGTCCGTTTTCAAATGTTTTAGTTTTTTTAACGTCAGTTCACATTTGTAGGTAGATCATCAGTTTTAGAGCTAAAATTAGCATGTTTAAAGTGATTTTCATGCTTCCAGGGGCCCGGGAAGTGAATTAAATACCATTTGGAGGCATTTAATGTTCAAGCAAAAACAGGTGATTTTTGACAAAAGTGATAACACCCCCCTTTACGTCATGCTTCAGAAAGGTGAAAAATGGTCCGTTTTCAAATGTTTTATTTTTGAACGTCAGTTCACATTTGTAGGTAGATCATCAGTTTCAGAGCTAAAATTAGCATGTTTAAAGTGATTTTCATGCTTCCAGGGGCCCGAGAAGTGAATTAAATACCATTTGGAGGCATTTAATGTTCAAGCAAAAACAGGTGATTTTTGACAAAAGAGATAACACCCCCCCATTACGTCATGCTTCAGAAAGGTGAAAAATTGTCCGTTTTCAAATGTTTTATTTTTGAAAGTCAGTTCACGTTTGTAGGTAGATCATCAGTTTTAGAGCTAAAATTAGCATGTTTAAAGTGATTTTCATGCTTCCAGGGGCCCGGGAAGTGAATTAAATACCATTTGGAGGCATTTAATGTTCAAGCAAAAACAGGTGATTTTTGACAAAAGAGATAACACCCCCCCATTACGTCATGCTGCAGAAAGGTGAAAAATGGTCCGTTTTCAAATGTTTTAATTTTTTAACGTCAGTTCACATTTGTAGGTAGATCATCAGTTTTAGAGCTAAAATTAGCATGTTTAAAGTGATTTTCATGCTTCCAGGGGCCCAAAATACAAGATTTGTGGAATGGTTAAAAGTGCATGAAAATGGCCAATTTATTCACTCTGAGGTCTCAAAAAGTGTTTCTTCACCCCGGGAAGTGAATTAAATACCATTTGGAGGCATTTAATGTTCAAGCAAAAACAGGTGATTTTTGACAAAAGAGATAACACCCCCCCATTATGTCATGCTTCAGAAAGGTGAAAAATGGTACGTTTTCAAATGTTTTATTTTTGAACGTCAGTTCACATTTGTAGGTAGATCATCAGTTTTAGAGCTAAAATTAGCATGTTTAAAGTGATTTTCATGCTTCCAGGGGCCCGGGAAGTGAATTAAATACCATTTGGAGGCATTTAATGTTCAAGCAAAAACAGGTGATTTTTGACAAAAGAGATAACACCCCCCCATTACGTCATGCTTCAGAAAGGGGAAAAATGGTCCGTTTTCAAATGTTTTATTTTTTAACGTCAGTTCACATTTGTAGGTAGATCATCAGTTTTAGAGCTAAAATAAGCATGTTTAAAGTGATTTTCATGCTTCCAGGGGCCCGGGAAGTGAATTAAATACCATTTGGAGGCATTTAATGTTCAAGCAAAAACAGGTGATTTTTGACAAAAGGGATAACACCCCCCCATTACGTCATGCTTCAGAAAGGTGAAAAATGGTCCGTTTTCAAATGTTTTATTTTTGAACGTCAGTTCACATTTGTAGGTAGATCATCAGTTTTAGAGCTAAAATTAGCATGTTTAAAGTGATTTTCATGCTTCCAGGGGCCCGGGAAGTGAATTAAATACCATTTGGAGGCATTTAATGTTCAAGCAAAAACAGGTGATTTTTGACAAAAGAGATAACACCCCCCCATTACGTTATGCTTCAGAAAGGTGAAAAATGGTCCGTTTTCAAATGTTTTATTTTTGAACGTCAGTTTACATTTGTAGGTAGATCACCAGTTTTAGAGCTAAAATTAGCATGTTTAAAGTGATTTTCATGCTTCCAGGGGCCCGGGAAGTGAATTAAATACCATTTGGAGGCATTTAATGTTCAAGCAAAAACAGGTGATTTTTGACAAAAGAGATAACACCCCCCCATTACGTCATGCTTCAGAAAGGTGAAAAATTGTCCGTTTTCAAATGTTTTATTTTTGAAAGTCAGTTCACATTTGTAGGTAGATCATCAGTTTTAGAGCTAAAATTAGCATGTTTAAAGTGATTTTCATGCTTCCAGGGGCCCGGGAAGTGAATTAAATACCATTTGGAGGCATTTAATGTTCAAGCAAAAACAGGTGATTTTTTACAAAAGAGATAACACTCCCCCATTACGTCATGCTGCAGAAAGGTGAAAAATGGTCCGTTTTCAAATGTTTTATTTTTTAACGTCAGTTCACATTTGTAGGTAGATCATCAGTTTTAGAGCTAAAATTAGCATGTTTAAAGTGATTTTCATGCTTCCAGGGGCCCAAAACACAAGATTTGTGGAATGGTTAAAAGTGCATGAAAATGGCCAATTTACTCACTCTGAGGTCTCAAAAAGTGTTTCTTCACCCCGGGAAGTGAATTAAATACCATTTGGAGGCATTTAATGTTCAAGCAAAAACAGGTGATTTTTGACAAAGGAGATAACACCCCCCCATTACGTCATGCTTCAGAAAGGTGAAAAATGGTCCGTTTTCAAATGTTTTATTTTTGAACGTCAGTTCACATTTGTAGGTAGATCATCAGTTTTAGAGCTAAAATAAGCATGTTTAAAGTGATTTTCATGCTTCCAGGGGCCCGGGAAGTGAATTAAATACCATTTGGAGGCATTTAATGTTCAAGTAAAAACAGGTGATTTTTGACAAAAGGGATAACACCCCCCCATTACGTCATGCTTCAGAAAGGTGAAAAATGGTCCGTTTTCAAAAGTTTTATTTTTGAACGTCAGTTCACATTTGTAGGTAGATCATCAGTTTTAGAGCTAAAATTAGCATGTTTAAAGTGATTTTCATGCTTCCAGGGGCCCGGGAAGTGAATTAAATACCATTTGGAGGCATTTAATGTTCAAGCAAAAACAGGTGATTTTTGACAAAAGAGATAACACCCCCCCCATTACGTCATGCTGCAGAAAGGTGAAAAATGGTCCGTTTTCAAATGTTTTATTTTTTAACGTCAGTTCACATTTGTAGGTAGATCATCAGTTTTAGAGCTAAAATTAGCATGTTTAAAGTGATTTTCATGCTTCCAGGGGCCCGGGAAGTGAATTAAATACCATTTGGAGGCATTTAATGTTCAAGAAAAAACAGGTGATTTTTAACAAAAGAGATAACACCCCCCCCCATTACGTCATGCTGCAGAAAGGTGAAAAATGGTCCGTTTTCAAATGTTTTATTTTTTAACGTCAGTTCACATTTGTAGGTAGATCATCAATTTTAGAGCTAAAATTAGCATGTTTAAAGTGATTTTCATGCTTCCAGGGGCCCAAAACACAAGATTTGTGGAATGGTTAAAAGTGCATGAAAATGGCCAATTTACTCACTCTGAGGTCTCAAAAAGTGTTTCTTCACCTCGGGAAGTGAATTAAATACCATTTGGAGGCATTTAATGTTCAAGCAAAAACAGGTGATTTTTGACAAAAGAGATAACACCCCCCCCATTACGTCATGCTGCAGAAAGGTGAAAAATGGTCCGTTTTCAAATGTTTTATTTTTTAACGTCAGTTCACATTTGTAGGTAGATCATCAGTTTTAGAGCTAAAATTAGCATGTTTAAAGTGATTTTCATGCTTCCAGGGGCCCAAAACACAAGATTTGTGGAATGGTTAAAAGTGCATGAAAATGGCCAATTTACTCACTCTGAGGTCTCAAAAAGTGTTTCTTCACCCCGGTAAGTGAATTAAATACCATTTGGAGGCATTTAATGTTCAAGCAAAAACAGGTGATTTTTGACAAAAGAGATAACACCCCCCCATTACGTCATGCTTCAGAAAGGTGAAAAATGGTCCGTTTTCAAATGTTTTATTTTTGAACGTCAGTTCACATTTGTAGGTAGATCATCAGTTTTAGAGCTAAAATAAGCATGTTTAAAGTGATTTTCATGCTTCCAGGGGCCCGTGAAGTGAATTAAATACCATTTGGAGGCATTTAATGTTCAAGCAAAAACAGGTGATTTTTGACAAAAGAGATAACACCCCCCCATTACGTTATGCTTCAGAAAGGTGAAAAATGGTCCGTTTTCAAATGTTTTATTTTTGAACGTCAGTTCACATTTGTAGGTAGATCATCAGTTTTAGAGCTAAAATTAGCATGTTTAAAGTGATTTTCATGCTTCCAGGGGCCCGGGAAGTGAATTAAATACCATTTGGAGGCATTTAATGTTCAAGCAAAAACAGGTGATTTTTGACAAAAGAGATAACACCCCCCCATTAAGTTATGCTTCAGAAAGGTGAAAAATGGTCCGTTTTCAAATGTTTTATTTTTGAACGTCAGTTCACATTTGTAGGTAGTACATCAGTTTTAGAGCTAAAATTAGCATGTTTAAAGTGATTTTCATGCTTCCAGGGGCCCGGGAAGTGAATTAAATACCATTTGGAGGCATTTAATGTTCAAGCAAAAACAGGTGATTTTTGACAAAAGAGATAACACCCCCCATTAAGTCATGCTTCAGAAAGGTGAAAAATTGTCCGTTTTCAAATGTTTTATTTTTGAAAGTCAGTTCACATTTGTAGGTAGATCATCAGTTTTAGAGCTAAAATTAGCATGTTTAAAGTGATTTTCATGCTTCCAGGGGCCCGGGAAGTGAATTAAATACCATTTGGAGGCATTTAATGTTCAAGCAAAAACTGGTGATTTTTGACAAAAGAGATAACACCCCCCCATTACGTCATGCTGCAGAAAGGTGAAAAATTGTCCGTTTTCAAATGTTTTATTTTTTAACGTCAGTTCACATTTGTAGGTAGATCATCAGTTTTAGAGATAAAATTAGCATGTTTAAAGTGATTTTCATGCTTCCAGGGGCCCGGGAAGTGAATTAAATACCATTTGGAGGCATTTAATGTTCAAGCAAAAACAGGTGATTTTTGACAAAAGAGATAACACCCCCCCCCATTACGTCATGCTGCAGAAAGGTGAAAAATGGTCAGTTTTCAAATGTTTTATTTTTTAACGTCAGTTCACATTTGTAGGTAGATCATCAGTTTTAGAGCTAAAATTAGCATGTTTAAAGTGATTTTCATGCTTCCAGGGGCCCAAAACACAAGATTTGTGGAATGGTTAAAAGTGCATGAAAATGGCCAATTTACACACTCTGAGGTCTCAAAAAGTGTTTCTTCACCCCGGGAAGTGAATTAAATACCATTTGGAGGCATTTAATGTTCAAGCAAAAACAGGTGATTTTTGACAAAAGAGATAACACCCCCCCATTACGTCATGCTTCAGAAAGGTGAAAAATGGTCCGTTTTCAAATGTTTTATTTTTGAACGTCAGTTCACATTTGTAGGTAGATCATCAGTTTTAGAGCTAAAATTAGCATGTTTAAAGTGATTTTTATGCTTCCAGGGGCCCGGGAAGTGAATTAAATACCATTTGGAGGCATTTAATGTTCAAGCAAAAACAGGTGATTTTTGACAAAAAAGATAACACCCCCCCATTACGTCATGCTTCAGAAAGGTGAAAAATTGTCCGTTTTCAAATGTTTTATTTTTGAAAGTCAGTTCACATTTGTAGGTAGATCATCAGTTTTAGAGCTAAAATTAGCATGTTTAAAGTGATTTTCATGCTTCCAGGGGCCCGGGAAGTGAATTAAATACCATTTGGAGGCATTTAATGTTCAAGCAAAAACAGGTGATTTTTGACAAAAGAGATAACACCCCCCCATTACGTTATGCTTCAGAAAGGTGAAAAATGGTCCGTTTTCAAATGTTTTATTTTTGAACGTCAGTTCACATTTGTAGGTAAATCATCAGTTTTAGAGCTAAAATTAGCATGTTTAAAGTGATTTTCATGCTTCCAGGGGCCCGGGAAGTAAATTAAATACCATTTGGAGGCATTTAATGTTCAAGCAAAAACAGGTGATTTTTAACAAAAGAGATAACACCCCCCCATTACGTCATGCTGCAGAAAGGTGAAAAATGGTCTGTTTTCAAATGTTTTATTTTTTAACGTCAGTTCACATATGTAGGTAGATCATCAATTTTAGAGCTAAAATTAGCATGTTTAAAGTGATTTTCATGCTTCCAGGGGCCCAAAACACAAGATTTGTGGAATGGTTAAAAGTGCATGAAAATGGCCAATTTACTCACTCTGAGGTCTCAAAAAGTGTTTCTTCACCCCGGGAAGTGAATTAAATACCATTTGGAGGCATTTAATGTTCAAGCAAAAACAGGTGATTTTTGACAAAAGAGATAACACCCCCCATTACGTCATGCTTCAGAAAGGTGAAAAATGGTCCGTTTTCAAATGTTTTATTTTTGAACGTCAGTTCACATTTGTAGGTAGATCATCAGTTTTAGAGCTAAAATTAGCATGTTTAAAGTGATTTTCATGCTTCCAGGGGCCCGGGAAGTGAATTAAATACCATTTGGAGCCATTTAATGTTCAAGCAAAAACAGGTGATTTTTGACAAAAGAGATAACACCCCCCCATTAAGTCATGCTTCAGAAAGGTGAAAAATTGTCCGTTTTCAAATGTTTTATTTTTGAAAGTCAGTTCACATTTGTAGGTAGATCATCAGTTTTAGAGCGAAAATTAGCATGTTTAAAGTGATTTTCATGCTTCCAGTGGCCCGGGAAGTGAATTAAATACCATTTGGAGGCATTTAATGTTCAAGCAAAAACAGGTGATTTTTGACAAAAGAGATAACACCCCCCCATTACGTCATGCTGCAGAAAGGTGAAAAATGGTCCGTTTTCAAATGTTTTATTTTTTAACGTCAGTTCACATTTGTAGGTAGATCATCAGTTTTAGAGCTAAAATTAGCATGTTTAAAGTGATTTTCATGCTTCCAGGGGCCCGGGAAGTGAATTAAATACCATTTGGAGGCATTTAATGTTCAAGCAAAAACAGGTGATTTTTGACAAAAGAGATAACACCCCCCCATTACGTCATGCTTCAGAAAGGTGAAAAATTGTCTGTTTTCAAATGTTTTATTTTTGAAAGTCAGTTCACATTTGTAGGTAGATCGTCAGTTTTAGAGCTAAAATTAGCATGTTTAAAGTGATTTTCATGCTTCCAGGGGCCCAAAACACAAGATTTGTGGAATGGTTAAAAGTGCATGAAAATGGCCAATTTACTCACTCTGAGGTCTCAAAAAGTGTTTCTTCACCCCGGGAAGTGAATTAAATACCATTTGGAGGCATTTAATGTTCAAGCAAAAACAGGTGATTTTTGACAAAAGAGATAACACCCCCCCATTACGTCATGCTTCAGAAAGGTGAAAAATGGTCCGTTTTCAAATGTTTTATTTTTGAACGTCTGTTCACATTTGTAGGTAGATCATCAGTTTTAGAGCTAAAATTAGCATGTTTAAAGTGATTTTCATGCTTCCAGGGGCCCGGGAAGTGAATTAAATACCATTTGGAGGCATTTAATGTTCAAGCAAAAACAGGTGATTTTTAACAAAAGAGATAACACCCCCCCATTACGTCATGCTGCAGAAAGGTGAAAAATGGTCCGTTTTCAAATGTTTTATTTTTTAACGTCAGTTCACATTTGTAGGTAGATCATCAATTTTAGAGCTAAAATTAGCATGTTTAAAGTGATTTTCATGCTTCCAGGGGCCCAAAACACAAGATTTGTGGAATGGTTAAAAGTGCATGAAAATGGCCAATTTACTCACTCTGAGGTCTCAAAAAGTGTTTCTTCACCCCGGGAAGTGAATTAAATACCATTTGGAGGCATTTAATGTTCAAGCAAAAACAGGTGATTTTTGACAAAAGAGATAACACCCCCATTACGTCATGCTTCAGAAAGGTGAAAAATGGTCCGTTTTCAAATGTTTTATTTTTGAACGTCAGTTCACATTTGTAGGTAGATCATCAGTTTTAGAGCTAAAATTAGTATGTTTAAAGTGATTTTCATGCTTCCAGGGGCCCGGGAAGTGAATTAAATACCATTTGGAGGCATTTAATGTTCAAGCAAAAACAGGTGATTTTTGACAAAAGAGATAACACCCCCCCATTACGTCATGCTTCAGAAAGGTGAAAAATTGTCAGTTTTCAAATGTTTTATTTTTGAAAGTCAGTTCACATTTGTAGGTAGATCATCAGTTTTAGAGCTAAAATTAGCATGTTTAAAGTGATTTTCATGCTTCCAGGGGCCCGGGAAGTGAATTAAATACCATTTGGAGGCATTTAATGTTCAAGCAAAAACAGGTGATTTTTGACAAAAGAGATAACACCCCCCCCCATTACGTTATGCTTCAGAAAGGTGAAAAATGGTCCGTTTTCAAATGTTTTATTTTTGAAAGTCAGTTCACATTTGTAGGTAGATCATCAGTTTTAGAGCTAAAATTAGCATGTTTAAAGTGATTTTCATGCTTCCAGGGGCCCGGGAAGTGAATTAAATACCATTTGGAGGCATTTAATGTTCAAGCAAAAACAGGTGATTTTTGACAAAAGAGATAACACCCCCCCATTACGTCATGCTTCAGAAAGGTGAAAAATTGTCCGTTTTCAAATGTTTTATTTTTGAAAGTCAGTTCACATTTGTAGGTAGATCATCAGTTTTAGAGCTAAAATTAGCATGTTTAAAGTGATTTTCATGCTTCCAGGGGCCCGGGAAGTGAATTAAATACCATTTGGAGGCATTTAATGTTCAAGCAAAAACAGGTGATTTTTTACAAAAGAGATAACACTCCCCCATTACGTCATGCTGCAGAAAGGTGAAAAATGGTCCGTTTTCAAATGTTTTATTTTTTAACGTCAGTTCCCATTTGTAGGTAGATCATCAGTTTTAGAGCTAAAATTAGCATGTTTAAAGTGATTTTCATGCTTCCAGGGGCCCAAAACACAAGATTTGTGGAATGGTTAAAAGTGCATGAAAATGGCCAATTTACTCACTCTGAGGTCTCAAAAAGTGTTTCTTCACCCCGGGAAGTGAATTAAATACCATTTGGAGGCATTTAATGTTCAAGCAAAAACAGGTGATTTTTGACAAAGGAGATAACACCCCCCCATTACGTCATGCTTCAGAAAGGTGAAAAATGGTCCGTTTTCAAATGTTTTATTTTTGAACGTCAGTTCACATTTGTAGGTAGATCATCAGTTTTAGAGCTAAAATAAGCATGTTTAAAGTGATTTTCATGCTTCCAGGGGCCCGGGAAGTGAATTATATACCATTTGGAGGCATTTAATGTTCAAGTAAAAACAGGTGATTTTTGACAAAAGGGATAACACCCCCCCATTACGTCATGCTTCAGAAAGGTGAAAAATGGTCCGTTTTCAAAAGTTTTATTTTTGAACGTCAGTTCACATTTGTAGGTAGATCATCAGTTTTAGAGCTAAAATTAGCATGTTTAAAGTGATTTTCATGCTTCCAGGGGCCCGGGAAGTGAATTAAATACCATTTGGAGGCATTTAATGTTCAAGCAAAAACAGGTGATTTTTGACAAAAGAGATAACACCCCCCCATTACGTCATGCTGCAGAAAGGTGAAAAATGGTCCGTTTTCAAATGTTTTATTTTTTAACGTCAGTTCACATTTGTAGGTAGATCATCAATTTTAGAGCTAAAATTAGCATGTTTAAAGTGATTTTCATGCTTCCAGGGGCCCAAAACACAAGATTTGTGGAATGGTTAAAAGTGCATGAAAATGGCCAATTTACTCACTCTGAGGTCTCAAAAAGTGTTTCTTCACCTCGGGAAGTGAATTAAATACCATTTGGAGGCATTTAATGTTCAAGCAAAAACAGGTGATTTTTGACAAAAGAGATAACACCCCCCCATTACGTCATGCTGCAGAAAGGTGAAAAATGGTCCGTTTTCAAATGTTTTATTTTTTAACGTCAGTTCACATTTGTAGGTAGATCATCAGTTTTAGAGCTAAAATTAGCATGTTTAAAGTGATTTTCATGCTTCCAGGGGCCCAAAACACAAGATTTGTGGAATGGTTAAAAGTGCATGAAAATGGCCAATTTACTCACTCTGAGGTCTCAAAAAGTGTTTCTTCGCCCCGGGAAGTGAATTAAATACCATTTGGAGGCATTTAATGTTCAAGCAAAAACAGGTGATTTTTGACAAAAGAGATAACACCCCCCCATTACGTCATGCTTCAGAAAGGTGAAAAATGGTCCGTTTTCAAATGTTTTATTTTTGAACGTCAGTTCACATTTGTAGGTAGATCATCAGTTTTAGAGCTAAAATAAGCATGTTTAAAGTGATTTTCATGCTTCCAGGGGCCCGGGAAGTGAATTAAATACCATTTGGAGGCATTTAATGTTCAAGCAAAAACAGGTGATTTTTGACAAAAGAGATAACACCCCCCCATTACGTTATGCTTCAGAAAGGTGAAAAATGGTCCGTTTTCAAATGTTTTATTTTTGAACGTCAGTTCACATTTGTAGGTAGATCATCAGTTTTAGAGCTAAAATTAGCATGTTTAAAGTGATTTTCATGCTTCCAGGGGCCCGGGAAGTGAATTAAATACCATTTGGAGGCATTTAATGTTCAAGCAAAAACAGGTGATTTTTGACAAAAGAGATAACACCCCCCCATTAAGTTATGCTTCAGAAAGGTGAAAAACGGTCCGTTTTCAAATGTTTTATTTTTGAACGTCAGTTCACATTTGTAGGTAGTACATCAGTTTTAGAGCTAAAATTAGCATGTTTAAAGTGATTTTCATGCTTCCAGGGGCCCGGGAAGTGAATTAAATACCATTTGGAGGCATTTAATGTTCAAGCAAAAACAGGTGATTTTTGACAAAAGAGATAACACCCCCCCATTAAGTCATGCTTCAGAAAGGTGAAAAATTGTCCGTTTTCAAATGTTTTATTTTTGAAAGTCAGTTCACATTTGTAGGTAGATCATCAGTTTTAGAGCTAAAATTAGCATGTTTAAAGTGATTTTCATGCTTCTAGGGGCCCGGGAAGTGAATTAAATACCATTTGGAGGCATTTAATGTTCAAGCAAAAACTGGTGATTTTTAACAAAAGAGATAACACCCCCCCATTACGTCATGCTGCAGAAAGGTGAAAAATTGTCCGTTTTCAAATGTTTTATTTTTTAACGTCAGTTCACATTTGTAGGTAGATCATCAGTTTTAGAGCTAAAATTAGCATGTTTAAAGTGATTTTCATGCTTCCAGGGGCCCGGGAAGTGAATTAAATACCATTTGGAGGCATTTAATGTTCAAGCAAAAACAGGTGATTTTTGACAAAAGAGATAACACCCCCCCCCCATTACGTCATGCTGCAGAAAGGTGAAAAATGGTCAGTTTTCAAATGTTTTATTTTTTAACGTCAGTTCACATTTGTAGGTAGATCATCAGTTTTAGAGCTAAAATTAGCATGTTTAAAGTGATTTTCATGCTTCCAGGGGCCCAAAACACAAGATTTGTGGAATGGTTAAAAGTGCATGAAAATGGCCAATTTACTCACTCTGAGGTCTCAAAAAGTGTTTCTTCACCCCGGGAAGTGAATTAAATACCATTTGGAGGCATTTAATGTTCAAGCAAAAACAGGTGATTTTTGACAAAAGAGATAACACCCCCCCATTACGTCATGCTTCAGAAAGGTGAAAAATGGTCCGTTTTCAAATGTTTTATTTTTGAACGTCAGTTCACATTTGTAGGTAGATCATCAGTTTTAGAGCTAAAATAAGCATGTTTAAAGTGATTTTCATGCTTCCAGGGGCCCGGGAAGTGAATTAAATACCATTTGGAGGCATTTAATGTTCAAGCAAAAACAGGTGATTTTTGACAAAAGGGATAACACCCCCCCATTACGTCATGCTTCAGAAAGGTGAAAAATGGTCCGTTTTCAAATGTTTTATTTTTGAACGTCAGTTCACATTTGTAGGTAGATCATCAGTTTTAGAGCTAAAATTAGCATGTTTAAAGTGATTTTTATGCTTCCAGGGGCCCGGGAAGTGTATTAAATACCATTTGGAGGCATTTAATGTTCAAGCAAAAACAGGTGATTTTTGACAAAAGAGATAACACCCCCCCATTACGTCATGCTTCAGAAAGGTGAAAAATTGTCCGTTTTCAAATGTTTTATTTTTGAAAGTCAGTTCACATTTGTAGGTAGATCATCAGTTTTAGAGCTAAAATTTGCATGTTTAAAGTGATTTTCATGCTTCCAGGGGCCCGGGAAGTGAATTAAATACCATTTGGAGGCATTTAATGTTCAAGCAAAAACAGGTGATTTTTGACAAAAGAGATAACACCCCCCATTACGTTATGCTTCAGAAAGGTGAAAAATGGTCCGTTTTCAAATGTTTTATTTTTGAACGTCAGTTCACATTTGTCGGTAAATCATCAGTTTTAGAGCTAAAATTAGCATGTTTAAAGTGATTTTCATGCTTCCAGGGGCCCGGGAAGTAAATTAAATACCATTTGGAGGCATTTAATGTTCAAGCAAAAACAGGTGATTTTTAACAAAAGAGATAACACCCCCCCATTACATCATGCTGCAGAAAGGTGAAAAATGGTCCGTTTTCAAATGTTTTATTTTTTAACGTCAGTTCACATATGTAGGTAGATCATCAATTTTAGAGCTAAAATTAGCATGTTTAAAGTGATTTTCATGCTTCCAGGGGCCCAAAACACAAGATTTGTGGAATGGTTAAAAGTGCATGAAAATGGCCAATTTACTCACTCTGAGGTCTCAAAAAGTGTTTCTTCACCCCGGGAAGTGAATTAAATACCATTTGGAGGCATTTAATGTTCAAGCAAAAACAGGTGATTTTTGACAAAAGAGATAACACCCGCCATTACGTCATGCTTCAGAAAGGTGAAAAATGGTCCGTTTTCAAATGTTTTATTTTTGAACGTCAGTTCACATTTGTAGGTAGATCATCAGTTTTAGAGCTAAAATTAGCATGTTTAAAGTGATTTTCATGCTTCCAGGGGCCCGGGAAGTGAATTAAATACCATTTGGAGGCATTTAATGTTCAAGCAAAAACAGGTGATTTTTGACAAAAGAGATAACACCCCCCATTAAGTCATGCTTCAGAAAGGTGAAAAATTGTCCGTTTTCAAATGTTTTATTTTTGAAAGTCAGTTCACATTTGTAGGTAGATCATCAGTTTTAGAGCTAAAATTAGCATGTTTAAAGTGATTTTCATGCTTCCAGTGGCCCGGGAAGTGAATTAAATACCATTTGGAGGCATTTAATGTTCAAGCAAAAACAGGTGATTTTTGACAAAAGAGATAACACCCCCCCATTACGTCATGCTGCAGAAAGGTGAAAAATGGTCCGTTTTCAAATGTTTTATTTTTTAACGTCAGTTCACATTTGTAGGTAGATCATCAGTTTTAGAGCTAAAATTAGCATGTTTAAAGTGATTTTCATGCTTCCAGGGGCCCGGGAAGTGAATTAAATACCATTTGGAGGCATTTAATGTTCAAGAAAAAACAGGTGATTTTTAACAAAAGAGATAACACCCCCCCATTACGTCATGCTGCAGAAAGGTGAAAAATGGTCCGTTTTCAAATGTTTTATTTTTTAACGTCAGTTCACATTTGTAGGTAGATCATCAATTTTAGAGCTAAAATTAGCATGTTTAAAGTGATTTTCATGCTTCCAGGGGCCCAAAATACAAGATTTGTGGAATGGTTAAAAGTGCATGAAAATGGCCAATTTATTCACTCTGAGGTCTCAAAAAGTGTTTCTTCACCCCGGGAAGTGAATTAAATACCATTTGGAGGCATTTAATGTTCAAGCAAAAACAGGTGATTTTTGACAAAAGAGATAACACCCCCCCATTATGTCATGCTTCAGAAAGGTGAAAAATGGTACGTTTTCAAATGTTTTATTTTTGAACGTCAGTTCACATTTGTAGGTAGATCATCAGTTTTAGAGCTAAAATTAGCATGTTTAAAGTGATTTTCATGCTTCCAGGGGCCCGGGAAGTGAATTAAATACCATTTGGAGGCATTTAATGTTCAAGCAAAAACAGGTGATTTTTGACAAAAGAGATAACACCCCCCCATTACGTCATGCTTCAGAAAGGGGAAAAATGGTCCGTTTTCAAATGTTTTATTTTTTAACGTCAGTTCACATTTGTAGGTAGATCATCAGTTTTAGAGCTAAAATAAGCATGTTTAAAGTGATTTTCATGCTTCCAGGGGCCCGGGAAGTGAATTAAATACCATTTGGAGGCATTTAATGTTCAAGCAAAAACAGGTGATTTTTGACAAAAGGGATAACACCCCCCCATTACGTCATGCTTCAGAAAGGTGAAAAATGGTCCGTTTTCAAATGTTTTATTTTTGAACGTCAGTTCACATTTGTAGGTAGATCATCAGTTTTAGAGCTAAAATTAGCATGTTTAAAGTGATTTTCATGCTTCCAGGGGCCCGGGAAGTGAATTAAATACCATTTGGAGGCATTTAATGTTCAAGCAAAAACAGGTGATTTTTGACAAAAGAGATAACACCCCCCCATTACGTTATGCTTCAGAAAGGTGAAAAATGGTCCGTTTTCAAATGTTTTATTTTTGAACGTCAGTTTACATTTGTAGGTAGATCACCAGTTTTAGAGCTAAAATTAGCATGTTTAAAGTGATTTTCATGCTTCCAGGGGCCCGGGAAGTGAATTAAATACCATTTGGAGGCATTTAATGTTCAAGCAAAAACAGGTGATTTTTGACAAAAGAGATAACACCCCCCCATTACGTCATGCTTCAGAAAGGTGAAAAATTGTCCGTTTTCAAATGTTTTATTTTTGAAAGTCAGTTCACATTTGTAGGTAGATCATCAGTTTTAGAGCTAAAATTAGCATGTTTAAAGTGATTTTCATGCTTCCAGGGGCCCGGGAAGTGAATTAAATACCATTTGGAGGCATTTAATGTTCAAGCAAAAACAGGTGATTTTTTACAAAAGAGATAACACTCCCCCATTACGTCATGCTGCAGAAAGGTGAAAAATGGTCCGTTTTCAAATGTTTTATTTTTTAACGTCAGTTCACATTTGTAGGTAGATCATCAGTTTTAGAGCTAAAATTAGCATGTTTAAAGTGATTTTCATGCTTCCAGGGGCCCAAAACACAAGATTTGTGGAATGGTTAAAAGTGCATGAAAATGGCCAATTTACTCACTCTGAGGTCTCAAAAAGTGTTTCTTCACCCCGGGAAGTGAATTAAATACCATTTGGAGGCATTTAATGTTCAAGCAAAAACAGGTGATTTTTGACAAAGGAGATAACACCCCCCCATTACGTCATGCTTCAGAAAGGTGAAAAATGGTCCGTTTTCAAATGTTTTATTTTTGAACGTCAGTTCACATTTGTAGGTAGATCATCAGTTTTAGAGCTAAAATAAGCATGTTTAAAGTGATTTTCATGCTTCCAGGGGCCCGGGAAGTGAATTAAATACCATTTGGAGGCATTTAATGTTCAAGTAAAAACAGGTGATTTTTGACAAAAGGGATAACACCCCCCCATTACGTCATGCTTCAGAAAGGTGAAAAATGGTCCGTTTTCAAAAGTTTTATTTTTGAACGTCAGTTCACATTTGTAGGTAGATCATCAGTTTTAGAGCTAAAATTAGCATGTTTAAAGTGATTTTCATGCTTCCAGGGGCCCGGGAAGTGAATTAAATACCATTTGGAGGCATTTAATGTTCAAGCAAAAACAGGTGATTTTTGACAAAAGAGATAACACCCCCCCCATTACGTCATGCTGCAGAAAGGTGAAAAATGGTCCGTTTTCAAATGTTTTATTTTTTAACGTCAGTTCACATTTGTAGGTAGATCATCAGTTTTAGAGCTAAAATTAGCATGTTTAAAGTGATTTTCATGCTTCCAGGGGCCCGGGAAGTGAATTAAATACCATTTGGAGGCATTTAATGTTCAAGAAAAAACAGGTGATTTTTAACAAAAGAGATAACACCCCCCCCCATTACGTCATGCTGCAGAAAGGTGAAAAATGGTCCGTTTTCAAATGTTTTATTTTTTAACGTCAGTTCACATTTGTAGGTAGATCATCAATTTTAGAGCTAAAATTAGCATGTTTAAAGTGATTTTCATGCTTCCAGGGGCCCAAAACACAAGATTTGTGGAATGGTTAAAAGTGCATGAAAATGGCCAATTTACTCACTCTGAGGTCTCAAAAAGTGTTTCTTCACCTCGGGAAGTGAATTAAATACCATTTGGAGGCATTTAATGTTCAAGCAAAAACAGGTGATTTTTGACAAAAGAGATAACACCCCCCCCATTACGTCATGCTGCAGAAAGGTGAAAAATGGTCCGTTTTCAAATGTTTTATTTTTTAACGTCAGTTCACATTTGTAGGTAGATCATCAGTTTTAGAGCTAAAATTAGCATGTTTAAAGTGATTTTCATGCTTCCAGGGGCCCAAAACACAAGATTTGTGGAATGGTTAAAAGTGCATGAAAATGGCCAATTTACTCACTCTGAGGTCTCAAAAAGTGTTTCTTCACCCCGGTAAGTGAATTAAATACCATTTGGAGGCATTTAATGTTCAAGCAAAAACAGGTGATTTTTGACAAAAGAGATAACACCCCCCCATTACGTCATGCTTCAGAAAGGTGAAAAATGGTCCGTTTTCAAATGTTTTATTTTTGAACGTCAGTTCACATTTGTAGGTAGATCATCAGTTTTAGAGCTAAAATAAGCATGTTTAAAGTGATTTTCATGCTTCCAGGGGCCCGTGAAGTGAATTAAATACCATTTGGAGGCATTTAATGTTCAAGCAAAAACAGGTGATTTTTGACAAAAGAGATAACACCCCCCCATTACGTTATGCTTCAGAAAGGTGAAAAATGGTCCGTTTTCAAATGTTTTATTTTTGAACGTCAGTTCACATTTGTAGGTAGATCATCAGTTTTAGAGCTAAAATTAGCATGTTTAAAGTGATTTTCATGCTTCCAGGGGCCCGGGAAGTGAATTAAATACCATTTGGAGGCATTTAATGTTCAAGCAAAAACAGGTGATTTTTGACAAAAGAGATAACACCCCCCCATTAAGTTATGCTTCAGAAAGGTGAAAAATGGTCCGTTTTCAAATGTTTTATTTTTGAACGTCAGTTCACATTTGTAGGTAGTACATCAGTTTTAGAGCTAAAATTAGCATGTTTAAAGTGATTTTCATGCTTCCAGGGGCCCGGGAAGTGAATTAAATACCATTTGGAGGCATTTAATGTTCAAGCAAAAACAGGTGATTTTTGACAAAAGAGATAACACCCCCCATTAAGTCATGCTTCAGAAAGGTGAAAAATTGTCCGTTTTCAAATGTTTTATTTTTGAAAGTCAGTTCACATTTGTAGGTAGATCATCAGTTTTAGAGCTAAAATTAGCATGTTTAAAGTGATTTTCATGCTTCCAGAGGCCCGGGAAGTGAATTAAATACCATTTGGAGGCATTTAATGTTCAAGCAAAAACTGGTGATTTTTGACAAAAGAGATAACACCCCCCCATTACGTCATGCTGCAGAAAGGTGAAAAATTGTCCGTTTTCAAATGTTTTATTTTTTAACGTCAGTTCACATTTGTAGGTAGATCATCAGTTTTAGAGATAAAATTAGCATGTTTAAAGTGATTTTCATGCTTCCAGGGGCCCGGGAAGTGAATTAAATACCATTTGGAGGCATTTAATGTTCAAGCAAAAACAGGTGATTTTTGACAAAAGAGATAACACCCCCCCCATTACGTCATGCTGCAGAAAGGTGAAAAATGGTCAGTTTTCAAATGTTTTATTTTTTAACGTCAGTTCACATTTGTAGGTAGATCATCAGTTTTAGAGCTAAAATTAGCATGTTTAAAGTGATTTTCATGCTTCCAGGGGCCCAAAACACAAGATTTGTGGAATGGTTAAAAGTGCATGAAAATGGCCAATTTACACACTCTGAGGTCTCAAAAAGTGTTTCTTCACCCCGGGAAGTGAATTAAATACCATTTGGAGGCATTTAATGTTCAAGCAAAAACAGGTGATTTTTGACAAAAGAGATAACACCCCCCCATTACGTCATGCTTCAGAAAGGTGAAAAATGGTCCGTTTTCAAATGTTTTATTTTTGAACGTCAGTTCACATTTGTAGGTAGATCATCAGTTTTAGAGCTAAAATTAGCATGTTTAAAGTGATTTTTATGCTTCCAGGGGCCCGGGAAGTGAATTAAATACCATTTGGAGGCATTTAATGTTCAAGCAAAAACAGGTGATTTTTGACAAAAAAGATAACACCCCCCCATTACGTCATGCTTCAGAAAGGTGAAAAATTGTCCGTTTTCAAATGTTTTATTTTTGAAAGTCAGTTCACATTTGTAGGTAGATCATCAGTTTTAGAGCTAAAATTAGCATGTTTAAAGTGATTTTCATGCTTCCAGGGGCCCGGGAAGTGAATTAAATACCATTTGGAGGCATTTAATGTTCAAGCAAAAACAGGTGATTTTTGACAAAAGAGATAACACCCCCCCATTACGTTATGCTTCAGAAAGGTGAAAAATGGTCCGTTTTCAAATGTTTTATTTTTGAACGTCAGTTCACATTTGTAGGTAAATCATCAGTTTTAGAGCTAAAATTAGCATGTTTAAAGTGATTTTCATGCTTCCAGGGGCCCGGGAAGTAAATTAAATACCATTTGGAGGCATTTAATGTTCAAGCAAAAACAGGTGATTTTTAACAAAAGAGATAACACCCCCCCATTACGTCATGCTGCAGAAAGGTGAAAAATGGTCTGTTTTCAAATGTTTTATTTTTTAACGTCAGTTCACATATGTAGGTAGATCATCAATTTTAGAGCTAAAATTAGCATGTTTAAAGTGATTTTCATGCTTCCAGGGGCCCAAAACACAAGATTTGTGGAATGGTTAAAAGTGCATGAAAATGGCCAATTTACTCACTCTGAGGTCTCAAAAAGTGTTTCTTCACCCCGGGAAGTGAATTAAATACCATTTGGAGGCATTTAATGTTCAAGCAAAAACAGGTGATTTTTGACAAAAGAGATAACACCCCCCATTACGTCATGCTTCAGAAAGGTGAAAAATGGTCCGTTTTCAAATGTTTTATTTTTGAACGTCAGTTCACATTTGTAGGTAGATCATCAGTTTTAGAGCTAAAATTAGCATGTTTAAAGTGATTTTCATGCTTCCAGGGGCCCGGGAAGTGAATTAAATACCATTTGGAGCCATTTAATGTTCAAGCAAAAACAGGTGATTTTTGACAAAAGAGATAACACCCCCCCATTAAGTCATGCTTCAGAAAGGTGAAAAATTGTCCGTTTTCAAATGTTTTATTTTTGAAAGTCAGTTCACATTTGTAGGTAGATCATCAGTTTTAGAGCGAAAATTAGCATGTTTAAAGTGATTTTCATGCTTCCAGTGGCCCGGGAAGTGAATTAAATACCATTTGGAGGCATTTAATGTTCAAGCAAAAACAGGTGATTTTTGACAAAAGAGATAACACCCCCCCATTACGTCATGCTGCAGAAAGGTGAAAAATGGTCCGTTTTCAAATGTTTTATTTTTTAACGTCAGTTCACATTTGTAGGTAGATCATCAGTTTTAGAGCTAAAATTAGCATGTTTAAAGTGATTTTCATGCTTCCAGGGGCCCGGGAAGTGAATTAAATACCATTTGGAGGCATTTAATGTTCAAGCAAAAACAGGTGATTTTTGACAAAAGAGATAACACCCCCCCATTACGTCATGCTTCAGAAAGGTGAAAAATTGTCTGTTTTCAAATGTTTTATTTTTGAAAGTCAGTTCACATTTGTAGGTAGATCGTCAGTTTTAGAGCTAAAATTAGCATGTTTAAAGTGATTTTCATGCTTCCAGGGGCCCAAAACACAAGATTTGTGGAATGGTTAAAAGTGCATGAAAATGGCCAATTTACTCACTCTGAGGTCTCAAAAAGTGTTTCTTCACCCCGGGAAGTGAATTAAATACCATTTGGAGGCATTTAATGTTCAAGCAAAAACAGGTGATTTTTGACAAAAGAGATAACACCCCCCCATTACGTCATGCTTCAGAAAGGTGAAAAATGGTCCGTTTTCAAATGTTTTATTTTTGAACGTCTGTTCACATTTGTAGGTAGATCATCAGTTTTAGAGCTAAAATTAGCATGTTTAAAGTGATTTTCATGCTTCCAGGGGCCCGGGAAGTGAATTAAATACCATTTGGAGGCATTTAATGTTCAAGCAAAAACAGGTGATTTTTAACAAAAGAGATAACACCCCCCCATTACGTCATGCTGCAGAAAGGTGAAAAATGGTCCGTTTTCAAATGTTTTATTTTTTAACGTCAGTTCACATTTGTAGGTAGATCATCAATTTTAGAGCTAAAATTAGCATGTTTAAAGTGATTTTCATGCTTCCAGGGGCCCAAAACACAAGATTTGTGGAATGGTTAAAAGTGCATGAAAATGGCCAATTTACTCACTCTGAGGTCTCAAAAAGTGTTTCTTCACCCCGGGAAGTGAATTAAATACCATTTGGAGGCATTTAATGTTCAAGCAAAAACAGGTGATTTTTGACAAAAGAGATAACACCCCCATTACGTCATGCTTCAGAAAGGTGAAAAATGGTCCGTTTTCAAATGTTTTATTTTTGAACGTCAGTTCACATTTGTAGGTAGATCATCAGTTTTAGAGCTAAAATTAGTATGTTTAAAGTGATTTTCATGCTTCCAGGGGCCCGGGAAGTGAATTAAATACCATTTGGAGGCATTTAATGTTCAAGCAAAAACAGGTGATTTTTGACAAAAGAGATAACACCCCCCCATTACGTCATGCTTCAGAAAGGTGAAAAATTGTCAGTTTTCAAATGTTTTATTTTTGAAAGTCAGTTCACATTTGTAGGTAGATCATCAGTTTTAGAGCTAAAATTAGCATGTTTAAAGTGATTTTCATGCTTCCAGGGGCCCGGGAAGTGAATTAAATACCATTTGGAGGCATTTAATGTTCAAGCAAAAACAGGTGATTTTTGACAAAAGAGATAACACCCCCCCCCATTACGTTATGCTTCAGAAAGGTGAAAAATGGTCCGTTTTCAAATGTTTTATTTTTGAAAGTCAGTTCACATTTGTAGGTAGATCATCAGTTTTAGAGCTAAAATTAGCATGTTTAAAGTGATTTTCATGCTTCCAGGGGCCCGGGAAGTGAATTAAATACCATTTGGAGGCATTTAATGTTCAAGCAAAAACAGGTGATTTTTGACAAAAGAGATAACACCCCCCCATTACGTCATGCTGCAGAAAGGTGAAAAATGGTCCGTTTTCAAAAGTTTTATTTTTGAACGTCAGTTCACATTTGTAGGTAGATCATCAGTTTTAGAGCTAAAATTAGCATGTTTAAAGTGATTTTCATGCTTCCAGGGGCCCGGGAAGTGAATTAAATACCATTTGGAGGCATTTAATGTTCAAGCAAAAACAGGTGATTTTTGACAAAAGAGATAACACCCCCCCATTACGTCATGCTGCAGAAAGGTGAAAAATGGTCCGTTTTCAAATGTTTTATTTTTTAACGTCAGTTCACATTTGTAGGTAGATCATCAATTTTAGAGCTAAAATTAGCATGTTTAAAGTGATTTTCATGCTTCCAGGGGCCCAAAACACAAGATTTGTGGAATGGTTAAAAGTGCATGAAAATGGCCAATTTACTCACTCTGAGGTCTCAAAAAGTGTTTCTTCACCTCGGGAAGTGAATTAAATACCATTTGGAGGCATTTAATGTTCAAGCAAAAACAGGTGATTTTTGACAAAAGAGATAACACCCCCCCATTACGTCATGCTGCAGAAAGGTGAAAAATGGTCCGTTTTCAAATGTTTTATTTTTTAACGTCAGTTCACATTTGTAGGTAGATCATCAGTTTTAGAGCTAAAATTAGCATGTTTAAAGTGATTTTCATGCTTCCAGGGGCCCAAAACACAAGATTTGTGGAATGGTTAAAAGTGCATGAAAATGGCCAATTTACTCACTCTGAGGTCTCAAAAAGTGTTTCTTCGCCCCGGGAAGTGAATTAAATACCATTTGGAGGCATTTAATGTTCAAGCAAAAACAGGTGATTTTTGACAAAAGAGATAACACCCCCCCATTACGTCATGCTTCAGAAAGGTGAAAAATGGTCCGTTTTCAAATGTTTTATTTTTGAACGTCAGTTCACATTTGTAGGTAGATCATCAGTTTTAGAGCTAAAATAAGCATGTTTAAAGTGATTTTCATGCTTCCAGGGGCCCGGGAAGTGAATTAAATACCATTTGGAGGCATTTAATGTTCAAGCAAAAACAGGTGATTTTTGACAAAAGAGATAACACCCCCCCATTACGTTATGCTTCAGAAAGGTGAAAAATGGTCCGTTTTCAAATGTTTTATTTTTGAACGTCAGTTCACATTTGTAGGTAGATCATCAGTTTTAGAGCTAAAATTAGCATGTTTAAAGTGATTTTCATGCTTCCAGGGGCCCGGGAAGTGAATTAAATACCATTTGGAGGCATTTAATGTTCAAGCAAAAACAGGTGATTTTTGACAAAAGAGATAACACCCCCCCATTAAGTTATGCTTCAGAAAGGTGAAAAACGGTCCGTTTTCAAATGTTTTATTTTTGAACGTCAGTTCACATTTGTAGGTAGTACATCAGTTTTAGAGCTAAAATTAGCATGTTTAAAGTGATTTTCATGCTTCCAGGGGCCCGGGAAGTGAATTAAATACCATTTGGAGGCATTTAATGTTCAAGCAAAAACAGGTGATTTTTGACAAAAGAGATAACACCCCCCCATTAAGTCATGCTTCAGAAAGGTGAAAAATTGTCCGTTTTCAAATGTTTTATTTTTGAAAGTCAGTTCACATTTGTAGGTAGATCATCAGTTTTAGAGCTAAAATTAGCATGTTTAAAGTGATTTTCATGCTTCTAGGGGCCCGGGAAGTGAATTAAATACCATTTGGAGGCATTTAATGTTCAAGCAAAAACTGGTGATTTTTAACAAAAGAGATAACACCCCCCCATTACGTCATGCTGCAGAAAGGTGAAAAATTGTCCGTTTTCAAATGTTTTATTTTTTAACGTCAGTTCACATTTGTAGGTAGATCATCAGTTTTAGAGCTAAAATTAGCATGTTTAAAGTGATTTTCATGCTTCCAGGGGCCCGGGAAGTGAATTAAATACCATTTGGAGGCATTTAATGTTCAAGCAAAAACAGGTGATTTTTGACAAAAGAGATAACACCCCCCCCCCATTACGTCATGCTGCAGAAAGGTGAAAAATGGTCAGTTTTCAAATGTTTTATTTTTTAACGTCAGTTCACATTTGTAGGTAGATCATCAGTTTTAGAGCTAAAATTAGCATGTTTAAAGTGATTTTCATGCTTCCAGGGGCCCAAAACACAAGATTTGTGGAATGGTTAAAAGTGCATGAAAATGGCCAATTTACTCACTCTGAGGTCTCAAAAAGTGTTTCTTCACCCCGGGAAGTGAATTAAATACCATTTGGAGGCATTTAATGTTCAAGCAAAAACAGGTGATTTTTGACAAAAGAGATAACACCCCCCCATTACGTCATGCTTCAGAAAGGTGAAAAATGGTCCGTTTTCAAATGTTTTATTTTTGAACGTCAGTTCACATTTGTAGGTAGATCATCAGTTTTAGAGCTAAAATAAGCATGTTTAAAGTGATTTTCATGCTTCCAGGGGCCCGGGAAGTGAATTAAATACCATTTGGAGGCATTTAATGTTCAAGCAAAAACAGGTGATTTTTGACAAAAGGGATAACACCCCCCCATTACGTCATGCTTCAGAAAGGTGAAAAATGGTCCGTTTTCAAATGTTTTATTTTTGAACGTCAGTTCACATTTGTAGGTAGATCATCAGTTTTAGAGCTAAAATTAGCATGTTTAAAGTGATTTTTATGCTTCCAGGGGCCCGGGAAGTGTATTAAATACCATTTGGAGGCATTTAATGTTCAAGCAAAAACAGGTGATTTTTGACAAAAGAGATAACACCCCCCCATTACGTCATGCTTCAGAAAGGTGAAAAATTGTCCGTTTTCAAATGTTTTATTTTTGAAAGTCAGTTCACATTTGTAGGTAGATCATCAGTTTTAGAGCTAAAATTTGCATGTTTAAAGTGATTTTCATGCTTCCAGGGGCCCGGGAAGTGAATTAAATACCATTTGGAGGCATTTAATGTTCAAGCAAAAACAGGTGATTTTTGACAAAAGAGATAACACCCCCCATTACGTTATGCTTCAGAAAGGTGAAAAATGGTCCGTTTTCAAATGTTTTATTTTTGAACGTCAGTTCACATTTGTCGGTAAATCATCAGTTTTAGAGCTAAAATTAGCATGTTTAAAGTGATTTTCATGCTTCCAGGGGCCCGGGAAGTAAATTAAATACCATTTGGAGGCATTTAATGTTCAAGCAAAAACAGGTGATTTTTAACAAAAGAGATAACACCCCCCCATTACATCATGCTGCAGAAAGGTGAAAAATGGTCCGTTTTCAAATGTTTTATTTTTTAACGTCAGTTCACATATGTAGGTAGATCATCAATTTTAGAGCTAAAATTAGCATGTTTAAAGTGATTTTCATGCTTCCAGGGGCCCAAAACACAAGATTTGTGGAATGGTTAAAAGTGCATGAAAATGGCCAATTTACTCACTCTGAGGTCTCAAAAAGTGTTTCTTCACCCCGGGAAGTGAATTAAATACCATTTGGAGGCATTTAATGTTCAAGCAAAAACAGGTGATTTTTGACAAAAGAGATAACACCCGCCATTACGTCATGCTTCAGAAAGGTGAAAAATGGTCCGTTTTCAAATGTTTTATTTTTGAACTTCAGTTCACATTTGTAGGTAGATCATCAGTTTTAGAGCTAAAATTAGCATGTTTAAAGTGATTTTCATGCTTCCAGGGGCCCGGGAAGTGAATTAAATACCATTTGGAGGCATTTAATGTTCAAGCAAAAACAGGTGATTTTTGACAAAAGAGATAACACCCCCCATTAAGTCATGCTTCAGAAAGGTGAAAAATTGTCCGTTTTCAAATGTTTTATTTTTGAAAGTCAGTTCACATTTGTAGGTAGATCATCAGTTTTAGAGCTAAAATTAGCATGTTTAAAGTGATTTTCATGCTTCCAGTGGCCCGGGAAGTGAATTAAATACCATTTGGAGGCATTTAATGTTCAAGCAAAAACAGGTGATTTTTGACAAAAGAGATAACACCCCCCCATTACGTCATGCTGCAGAAAGGTGAAAAATGGTCCGTTTTCAAATGTTTTATTTTTTAACGTCAGTTCACATTTGTAGGTAGATCATCAGTTTTAGAGCTAAAATTAGCATGTTTAAAGTGATTTTCATGCTTCCAGGGGCCCGGGAAGTGAATTAAATACCATTTGGAGGCATTTAATGTTCAAGAAAAAACAGGTGATTTTTAACAAAAGAGATAACACCCCCCCATTACGTCATGCTGCAGAAAGGTGAAAAATGGTCCGTTTTCAAATGTTTTATTTTTTAACGTCAGTTCACATTTGTAGGTAGATCATCAATTTTAGAGCTAAAATTAGCATGTTTAAAGTGATTTTCATGCTTCCAGGGGCCCAAAACACAAGATTTGTGGAATGGTTAAAAGTGCATGAAAATGGCCAATTTACTCACTCTGAGGTCTCAAAAAGTGTTTCTTCACCCCGGGAAGTGAATTAAATACCATTTGGAGGCATTTAATGTTCAAGCAAAAACAGGTGATTTTTGACAAAAGAGATAACACCCCCCCATTATGTCATGCTGCAGAAAGGTGAAAAATGGTCCGTTTTCAAATGTTTTATTTTTTAACGTCAGTTCACATTTGTAGGTAGATCATCAGTTTTAGAGCTAAAATTAGCATGTTTAAAGTGATTTTCATGCTTCCAGGGGCCCAAAACACAAGATTTGTGGAATGGTTAAAAGTGCATGAAAATGGCCAATTTACCCACTCTGAGGTCTCAAAAAGTGTTTCTTCACCCCGGGAAGTGAATTAAATACCATTTGGAGGCATTTAATGTTCAAGCAAAAACAGGTGAGTTTTGACAAAAGAGATAACACCCCCCCGTTACGTCATGCTTCAGAAAGGTGAAAAATGGTCCGCTTTCAAATGTTTTATTTTTGAACGTCAGTTCACATTTGTAGGTAGATCATCAGTTTTAGAGCTAAAATTAGCATGTTGAAAGTAATTTTCATGCTTCCAGGGGCCCGGGAAGTGAATTAAAACCATTTGGAGGCATTTAATGTTCAAGCAAAAACAGGTGATTTTTGACAAAAGAGATAACACCCCCCATTACGTCATGCTGCAGAAAGGTGAAAAATGGTCCGTTTTCAAATGTTTTATTTTTTAACGTCAGTTCACATTTGTAGGTAGATCATCAGTTTTAGAGCTAAAATTAGCATGTTTATAGTGATTTTCATGCTTCCAGGGGCCCAAAACACAAGATTTGTGAAATGGTTAAAAGTGCATGAAAATGGCCAATTTACTCACTCTGAGGTCTCAAACAGTGTTTCTTCACCCCGGGAAGTGAATTAAATACCATTTGGAGGCATTTAATGTTCAAGCAAACACAGGTGATTTTTGACAAAAGAGATAACACCCCCCCATTACGTCATGCTGCAGAAAGGTGAAAAATGGTCCGTTTTCAAATGTTTTATTTTTTAACGTCAGTTCACATTTGTAGGTAGATCATCAGTTTTAGAGCTAAAATTAGCATGTTTAAAGTGATTTTCATGCTTCCAGGGGCCCAAAACACAAGATTTGTGGAATGGTTAAAAGTGCATGAAAATGGCCAATTTACTCACTCTGAGGTCTCAAAAAGTGTTTCTTCACCCCGGGAAGTGAATTAAATACCATTTGGAGGCATTTAATGTTCAAGCAATAACAGGTGATTTTTGACAAAAGAGATAACACCCCCCCATTACGTCATGCTTCAGAAAGGTGAAAAATGGTCCGTTTTCAAATGTTTTATTTTTGAACGTCAGTTCACATTTGTAGGTAGATCATCAGTTTTAGAGCTAAAATAAGCATGTTTAAAGTGATTTTCATGCTTCCAGGGGCCCGGGAAGTGAATTAAATACCATTTGGAGGCATTTAATGTTCAAGCAAAAACAGGTGATTTTTGACAAAAGGGATAACACCCCCCCATTACGTCATGCTTCAGAAAGGTGAAAAATGGTCCGTTTTCAAATGTTTTATTTTTGAACGTCAGTTCACATTTGTAGGTAGATCATCAGTTTTAGAGCTAAAATTAGCATGTTTAAAGTGATTTTCATGCTTCCAGGGGCCCGGGAAGTGAATTAAATACCATTTGGAGGCATTTAATGTTCAAGCAAACACAGGTGATTTTTGACAAAAGAGATAACACCCCCCCATTATGTCATGCTGCAGAAAGGTGAAAAATGGTCCGTTTTCAAATGTTTTATTTTTTAACGTCAGTTCACATTTGTAGGTAGATCATCAGTTTTAGAGCTAAAATTAGCATGTTTAAAGTGATTTTCATGCTTCCAGGGGCCCAAAACACAAGATTTGTGGAATGGTTAAAAGTGCATGAAAATGGCCAATTTACCCACTCTGAGGTCTCAAAAAGTGTTTCTTCACCCCGGGAAGTGAATTAAATACCATTTGGAGGCATTTAATGTTCAAGCAAAAACAGGTGAGTTTTGACAAAAGAGATAACACCCCCCCGTTACGTCATGCTTCAGAAAGGTGAAAAATGGTCCGCTTTCAAATGTTTTATTTTTGAACGTCAGTTCACATTTGTAGGTAGATCATCAGTTTTAGAGCTAAAATTAGCATGTTGAAAGTAATTTTCATGCTTCCAGGGGCCCGGGAAGTGAATTAAAACCATTTGGAGGCATTTAATGTTCAAGCAAAAACAGGTGATTTTTGACAAAAGAGATAACACCCCCCATTACGTCATGCTGCAGAAAGGTGAAAAATGGTCCGTTTTCAAATGTTTTATTTTTTAACGTCAGTTCACATTTGTAGGTAGATCATCAGTTTTAGAGCTAAAATTAGCATGTTTATAGTGATTTTCATGCTTCCAGGGGCCCAAAACACAAGATTTGTGAAATGGTTAAAAGTGCATGAAAATGGCCAATTTACTCACTCTGAGGTCTCAAACAGTGTTTCTTCACCCCGGGAAGTGAATTAAATACCATTTGGAGCCATTTAATGTTCAAGCAAACACAGGTGATTTTTGACAAAAGAGATAACACCCCCCCATTACGTCATGCTGCAGAAAGGTGAAAAATGGTCCGTTTTCAAATGTTTTATTTTTTAACGTCAGTTCACATTTGTAGGTAGATCATCAGTTTTAGAGCTAAAATTAGCATGTTTAAAGTGATTTTCATGCTTCCAGGGGCCCAAAACACAAGATTTGTGGAATGGTTAAAAGTGCATGAAAATGGCCAATTTACTCACTCTGAGGTCTCAAAAAGTGTTTCTTCACCCCGGGAAGTGAATTAAATACCATTTGGAGGCATTTAATGTTCAAGCAATAACAGGTGATTTTTGACAAAAGAGATAACACCCCCCCATTACGTCATGCTTCAGAAAGGTGAAAAATGGTCCGTTTTCAAATGTTTTATTTTTGAACGTCAGTTCACATTTGTAGGTAGATCATCAGTTTTAGAGCTAAAATAAGCATGTTTAAAGTGATTTTCATGCTTCCAGGGGCCCGGGAAGTGAATTAAATACCATTTGGAGGCATTTAATGTTCAAGCAAAAACAGGTGATTTTTGACAAAAGGGATAACACCCCCCCATTACGTCATGCTTCAGAAAGGTGAAAAATGGTCCGTTTTCAAATGTTTTATTTTTGAACGTCAGTTCACATTTGTAGGTAGATCATCAGTTTTAGAGCTAAAATTAGCATGTTTAAAGTGATTTTCATGCTTCCAGGGGCCCGGGAAGTGAATTAAATACCATTTGGAGGCATTTAATGTTCAAGCAAAAACAGGTGATTTTTGACAAAAGGGATAAAACCCCCCCATTACGTCATGCTTCAGAAAGGTGAAAAATGGTCCGTTTTCAAAAGTTTTATTTTTGAACGTCAGTTCACATTTGTAGGTAGATCATCAGTTTTAGAGCTAAAATTAGCATGTTTAAAGTGATTTTCATGCTTCCAGGGGCCCGGGAAGTGAATTAAATACCATTTGGAGGCATTTAATGTTCAAGCAAAAACAGGTGATTTTTAACAAAAGAGATAACACCCCCCCATTACGTCATGCTGCAGAAAGGTGAAAAATGGTCCGTTTTCAAATGTTTTATTTTTTAACGTCAGTTCACATTTGTAGGTAGATCATCAGTTTTAGAGCTAAAATTAGCATGTTTAAAGTGATTTTCATGCTTCCAGGGGCCCGGGAAGTGAATTAAATACCATTTGGAGGCATTTAATGTTCAAGCAAAAACAGGTGATTTTTGACGAAAGAGATAACACCCCCCATTACGTTATGCTTCAGAAAGGTGAAAAATGGTCCGTTTTCAAATGTTTTATTTTTGAACGTCAGTTCACATTTGTGGGTAGATCATCAGTTTTAGAGCTAAAATTAGCATGTTTAAAGTGATTTTCATGCTTCCAGGGGCCCGGGAAGTAAATTAAATACCATTTGGAGGCATTTAATGTTCAAGCAAAAACAGGTGATTTTTAACAAAAGAGATAACACCCCCCCCATTACGTCATGCTGCAGAAAGGTGAAAAATGGTCCGTTTTCAAATGTTTTATTTTTTAACGTCAGTTCACATTTGTAGGTAGATCATCAATTTTAGAGCTAAAATTAGCATGTTTAAAGTGATTTTCATGCTTCCAGGGGCCCAAAACACAAGATTTGTGGAATGGTTAAAAGTGCATGAAAATGGCCAATTTACTCACTCTGAGGTCTCAAAAAGTGTTTCTTCACCCCGGGAAGTGAATTAAATACCATTTGGAGGCATTTAATGTTCAAGCAAAAACAGGTGATTTTTGACAAAAGAGATAACACCCCCCATTACGTCATGCTTCAGAAAGTTGAAAAATGGTCCGTTTTCAAATGTTTTATTTTTGAACGTCAGTTCACATTTGTAGGTAGATCATCAGTTTTAGAGCTAAAATTAGCATGTTTAAAGTGATTTTCATGCTTCCAGGGGCCCGGGAAGTGTATTAAATACCATTTGGAGGCATTTAATGTTCAAGCAAAAACAGGTGATTTTTGACAAAAGAGATAACACCCCCCCATTACGTCATGCTTCAGAAAGCTGAAAAATTGTCCGTTTTCAAATGTTTTATTTTTGAAAGTCAGTTCACATTTGTAGGTAGATCATCAGTTTTAGAGCTAAAATTAGCATGTTTAAAGTGATTTTCATGCTTCCAGGGGCCCAAAACACAAAATTTGTGGAATGGTTAAAAGTGCATGAAAATGGCCAATTTACCCACTCTGAGGTCTCAAAAAGTGTTTCTTCACCCCGGGAAGTGAATTAAATACCATTTGGAGGCATTTAATGTTCAAGCAAAAACAGGTGAGTTTTGACAAAAGAGATAACACCCCCCCGTTACGTCATGCTTCAGAAAGGTGAAAAATGGTCCGTTTTCAAATGTTTTATTTTTGAACGTCAGTTCACATTTGTAGGTAGATCATCAGTTTTAGAGCTAAAATTAGCATGTTGAAAGTAATTTTCATGCTTCCAGGGGCCCGGGAAGTGAATTAAAACCATTTGGAGGCATTTAATGTTCAAGCAAACACAGGTGATTTTTGACAAAAGAGATAACACCCCCCCATTACGTCATGCTGCAGAAAGGTGAAAAATGGTCAGTTTTCAAATGTTTTATTTTTTAACGTCAGTTCACATTTGTAGGTAGATCATCAGTTTTAGAGCTAAAATTAGCATGTTTAAAGTGATTTTCATGCTTCCAGGGGCCCAAAACACAAGATTTGTGGAATGGTTAAAAGTGCATGAAAATGGCCAATTTACTCACTCTGAGGTCTCAAAAAGTGTTTCTTCACCCCGGGAAGTGAATTAAATACCATTTGGAGGCATTTAATGTTCAAGCAAAAACAGGTGATTTTTGACAAAAGAGATAACACCCCCCCATTACGTCATGCTTCAGAAAGGTGAAAAATGGTCCGTTTTCAAATGTTTTATTTTTGAACGTCAGTTCACATTTGTAGGTAGATCATCAGTTTTAGAGCTAAAATAAGCATGTTTAAAGTGATGTTCATGCTTCCAGGGGCCCGGGAAGTGAATTAAATACCCTTTGGAGGCATTTAATGTTCAAGCAAAAACAGGTGATTTTTGACAAAAGGGATAACACCCCCCCATTACGTCATGCTTCAGAAAGGTGAAAAATGGTCCGTTTTCAAATGTTTTATTTTTGAACGTCAGTTCACATTTGTAGGTAGATCATCAGTTTTAGAGCTAAAATTAGCATGTTTAAAGAGATTTTCATGCTTCCAGGGGCCCGGGAAGTGAATTAAATACCATTTGGAGGCATTTAATGTTCAAGCAAAAACAGGTGATTTTTAACAAAAGAGATAACACCCCCCCATTACGTCATGCTGCAGAAAGGTGAAAAATGGTCCGTTTTCAAATGTTTTATTTTTTAACGTCAGTTCACATTTGTAGGTAGATCATCAATTTTAGAGCTAAAATTAGCATGTTTAAAGTGATTTTCATGCTTCCAGGGGCCCAAAACACAAGATTTGTGGAATGGTTAAAAGTGCATGAAAATGGCGAATTTACTCACTCTGAGGTCTCAAAAAGTGTTTCTTCACCCCGGGAAGTGAATTAAATACCATTTGGAGGCATTTAATGTTCAAGCAAAAACAGGTGATTTTTGACAAAAGAGATAACACCCCCCATTACTTCATGCTTCAGAAAGGTGAAAAATGGTCCGTTTTCAAAGGTTTTATTTTTGAACGTCAGTTCACATTTGTAGGTAGATCATCAGTTTTAGAGCTAAAATAAGCATGTTTAAAGTGATTTTCATGCTTCCAGGGGCCCCGGGAAGTGAATTAAATACCATTTGGAGGCATTTAATGTTCAAGCAAAAACAGGTGATTTTTGTTAAAAGAGATAACACCCCCCCATTACGTCATGCTTCAGAAAGGTGAAAAATTGTCCGTTTTCAAATGTTTTATTTTTGAAAGACAGTTCACATTTGTAGGTAGATCATCAGTTTTAGAGCTAAAATTAGCATGTTTAAAGTGATTTTCATGCTTCCAGGGGCCCGGGAAGTGAATTAAATACCATTTGGAGGCATTTAATGTTCAAGCAAAAACAGGTGATTTTTGACAAAAGAGATAACACCCCCCCATTACGTTATGCTTCAGAAAGGTGAAAAATGGTCCGTTTTCAAATGTTTTATTTTTGAACGTCAGTTCACATTTGTAGGTAGATCATCAGTTTTAGAGCTAAAATTAGCATGTTTAAAGTGATTTTCATGCTTCCAGGGGCCCTGGAAGTGAATTAAATATCATTTGGAGGCATTTAATGTTCAAGCAAAAACAGGTGATTTTTGACAAAAGAGATAACACCCCCCCATTACGTCATGCTTCAGAAAGGTGAAAAATTGTCAGTTTTCAAATGTTTTATTTTTGAAAGTCAGTTCACATTTGTAGGTAGATCATCAGTTTTAGAGCTAAAATTAGCATGTTTAAAGTGATTTTCATGCTTCCAGGGGCCCGGGAAGTGAATTAAATACCATTTGGAGGCATTTAATGTTCAAGCAAAAACAGGTGATTTTTGACAAAAGAGATAACACCCCCCCATTACGTCATGCTGCAGAAAGGTGAAAAATGGTCAGTTTTCAAATGTTTTATTTTTTAACGTCAGTTCACATTTGTAGGTAGATCATCAGTTTTAGAGCTAAATTTAGCATGTTTAAAGTGATTTTCATGCTTCCAGGGGCCCAAAACACAAGATTTGTGGAATGGTTAAAAGTGCATGAAAATGGCCAATTTACTCACTCTGAGGTCTCAAAAAGTGTTTCTTCACCCCGGGAAGTGAATTAAATACCATTTGGAGGCATTTAATGTTCAAGCAAAAACAGGTGATTTTTGACAAAAGAGATAACACCCCCCCATTACGTCATGCTTCAGAAAGGTGAAAAATGGTCCGTTTTCAAATGTTTTATTTTTGAACGTCAGTTCACATTTGTAGGTAGATCATCAGTTTTAGAGCTAAAATAAGCATGTTTAAAGTGATTTTCATGCTTCCAGGGGCCCGGGAAGTGAATTAAATACCATTTGGAGGCATTTATTGTTCAAGCAAAAACAGGTGATTTTTGACAAAAGGGATAACACCCCCCCATTACGTTATGCTTCAGAAAGGTGAAAAATGGTCAATTTTCAAATGTTTTATTTTTTAACGTCAGTTCACATTTGTAGGTAGATCATCAGTTTTAGAGCTAAAATTAGCATGTTTAAAGTGATTTTCATGCTTCCAGGGGCCCGGGAAGTGAATTAAATACCATTTGGAGGCATTTAATGTTCAAGCAAAAACAGGTGATTTTTGACAAAAGAGATAACACCCCCCCATTACGTCATGCTGCAGAAAGGTGAAAAATGGTCCGTTTTCAAATGTTTTATTTTTTAACGTCAGTTCACATTTGTAGGTAGATCATCAGTTTTAGAGCTAAAATTAGCATGTTTAAAGTGATTTTCATGCTTCCAGGGGCCCAAAACACAAGATTTGTGGAATGGTTAAAAGTGCATGAAAATGGCCAATTTACTCACTCTGAGGTCTCAAAAAGTGTTTCTTCACCCCGGGAAGTGAATTAAATACCATTTAGAGGCATTTAATGTTCAAGCAAAAACAGGTGATTTTTGACAAAAGAGATAACACCCCCCCATTACGTCATGCTTCAGAAAGGTGAAAAATGGTCCGTTTTCAAATGTTTTATTTTTGAACGTCAGTTCACATTTGTAGGTAGATCATCAGTTTTAGAGCTAAAATAAGCATGTTTAAAGTGATTTTCATGCTTCCAGGGGCCCGGGAAGTGAATTAAATACCATTTGGAGGCATTTAATGTTCAAGTAAAAACAGGTGATTTTTGACAAAAGGGATAACACCCCCCCATTACGTCATGCTTCAGAAAGGTGAAAAATGGTCCGTTTTCAAAAGTTTTATTTTTGAACGTCAGTTCACATTTGTAGGTAGATCATCAGTTTTAGAGTTAAAATTAGCATGTTTAAAGTGATTTTCATGCTTCCAGGGGCCCGGGAAGTGAATTAAATACCATTTGGAGGCATTTAATGTTCAAGCAAAAACAGGTGATTTTTAACAAAAGAGATAACACCCCCCCATTACGTCATGCTGCAGAAAGGTGAAAAATGGTCCGTTTTCAAATGTTTTATTTTTTAACGTCAGTTCACATTTGTAGGTAGATCATCAATTTTAGAGCTAAAATTAGCATGTTTAAAGTGATTTTCATGCTTCCAGGGGCCCAAAACACAAGATTTGTGGAATGGTTAAAAGTGCATGAAAATGGCCAATTTACTCACTCTGAGGTCTCAAAAAGTGTTTCTTCACCCCGGGAAGTGAATTAAATACCATTTGGAGGCATTTAATGTTCAAGCAAAAACAGGTGATTTTTTACAAAAGGGATAACACCCCCCCATTACGTCATGCTTCAGAAAGGTGAAAAATGGTCCGTTTTCAAAAGTTTTATTTTTGAACGTCAGTTCACATTTGTAGGTAGATCATCAGTTTTAGAGCTAAAATTAGCATGTTTAAAGTGATTTTCATGCTTCCAGGGGCCCGGGAAGTGAATTAAATACCATTTGGAGGCATTTAATGTTCAAGCAAAAACAGGTGATTTTTGACAAAAGAGATAACACCCCCCATTAAGTCATGCTTCAGAAAGGTGAAAAATTGTCCGTTTTCAAATGTTTTATTTTTGAAAGTCAGTTCACATTTGTAGGTAGATCATCAGTTTTAGAGCTAAAATTAGCATGTTTAAAGTGATTTTCATGCTTCCAGTGGCTCGGGAAGTGAATTAAATACCATTTGGAGGCATTTAATGTTCAAGCAAAAACAGGTGATTTTTGACAAAAGAGATAACACCCCCCCATTACGTCATGCTGCAGAAAGGTGAAAAATGGTCCGTTTTCAAATGTTTTATTTTTTAACGTCAGTTCACATTTGTAGGTAGATCATCAGTTTTAGAGCTAAAATTAGCATGTTTAAAGTGATTTTCATGCTTCCAGGGGCCCGGGAAGTGAATTAAATACCATTTGGAGGCATTTAATGTTCAAGAAAAAACAGGTGATTTTTAACAAAAGAGATAACACCCCCCCATTACGTCATGCTGCAGAAAGGTGAAAAATGGTCCGTTTTCAAATGTTTTATTTTTTAACGTCAGTTCACATTTGTAGGTAGATCATCAATTTTAGAGCTAAAATTAGCATGTTTAAAGTGATTTTCATGCTTCCAGGGGCCCAAAACACAAGATTTGTGGAATGGTTAAAAGTGCATGAAAATGGCCAATTTACTCACTCTGAGGTCTCAAAAAGTGTTTCTTCACCCCGGGAAGTGAATTAAATACCATTTGGAGGCATTTAATGTTCAAGCAAAAACAGGTGATTTTTGACAAAAGAGATAACACCCCCCCATTATGTCATGCTGCAGAAAGGTGAAAAATGGTCCGTTTTCAAATGTTTTATTTTTTAACGTCAGTTCACATTTGTAGGTAGATCATCAGTTTTAGAGCTAAAATTAGCATGTTTAAAGTGATTTTCATGCTTCCAGGGGCCCAAAACACAAGATTTGTGGAATGGTTAAAAGTGCATGAAAATGGCCAATTTACCCACTCTGAGGTCTCAAAAAGTGTTTCTTCACCCCGGGAAGTGAATTAAATACCATTTGGAGGCATTTAATGTTCAAGCAAAAACAGGTGAGTTTTGACAAAAGAGATAACACCCCCCCGTTACGTCATGCTTCAGAAAGGTGAAAAATGGTCCGCTTTCAAATGTTTTATTTTTGAACGTCAGTTCACATTTGTAGGTAGATCATCAGTTTTAGAGCTAAAATTAGCATGTTGAAAGTAATTTTCATGCTTCCAGGGGCCCGGGAAGTGAATTAAAACCATTTGGAGGCATTTAATGTTCAAGCAAAAACAGGTGATTTTTGACAAAAGAGATAACACCCCCCATTACGTCATGCTGCAGAAAGGTGAAAAATGGTCCGTTTTCAAATGTTTTATTTTTTAACGTCAGTTCACATTTGTAGGTAGATCATCAGTTTTAGAGCTAAAATTAGCATGTTTATAGTGATTTTCATGCTTCCAGGGGCCCAAAACACAAGATTTGTGAAATGGTTAAAAGTGCATGAAAATGGCCAATTTACTCACTCTGAGGTCTCAAACAGTGTTTCTTCACCCCGGGAAGTGAATTAAATACCATTTGGAGGCATTTAATGTTCAAGCAAACACAGGTGATTTTTGACAAAAGAGATAACACCCCCCCATTACGTCATGCTGCAGAAAGGTGAAAAATGGTCCGTTTTCAAATGTTTTATTTTTTAACGTCAGTTCACATTTGTAGGTAGATCATCAGTTTTAGAGCTAAAATTAGCATGTTTAAAGTGATTTTCATGCTTCCAGGGGCCCAAAACACAAGATTTGTGGAATGGTTAAAAGTGCATGAAAATGGCCAATTTACTCACTCTGAGGTCTCAAAAAGTGTTTCTTCACCCCGGGAAGTGAATTAAATACCATTTGGAGGCATTTAATGTTCAAGCAAAAACAGGTGATTTTTGACAAAAGAGATAACACCCCCCCATTACGTCATGCTTCAGAAAGGTGAAAAATGGTCCGTTTTCAAATGTTTTATTTTTGAACGTCAGTTCACATTTCTAGGTAGATCATCAGTTTTAGAGCTAAAATAAGCATGTTTAAAGTGATTTTCATGCTTCCAGGGGCCCGGGAAGTGAATTAAATACCATTTGGAGGCATTTAATGTTCAAGCAAAAACAGGTGATTTTTGACAAAAGGGATAACACCCCCCCATTACGTCATGCTTCAGAAAGGTGAAAAATGGTCCGTTTTCAAATGTTTTATTTTTGAACGTCAGTTCACATTTGTAGGTAGATCATCAGTTTTAGAGCTAAAATTAGCATGTTTAAAGTGATTTTCATGCTTCCAGGGGCCCGGGAAGTGAATTAAATACCATTTGGAGGCATTTAATGTTCAAGCAAAAACAGGTGATTTTTGACAAAAGGGATAACACCCCCCCATTACGTCATGCTTCAGAAAGGTGAAAAATGGTCCGTTTTCAAAAGTTTTATTTTTGAACGTCAGTTCACATTTGTAGGTAGATCATCAGTTTTAGAGCTAAAATTAGCATGTTTAAAGTGATTTTCATGCTTCCAGGGGCCCGGGAAGTGAATTAAATACCATTTGGAGGCATTTAATGTTCAAGCAAAAACAGGTGATTTTTAACAAAAGAGATAACACCCCCCCATTACGTCATGCTGCAGAAAGGTGAAAAATGGTCCGTTTTCAAATGTTTTATTTTTTAACGTCAGTTCACATTTGTAGGTAGATCATCAGTTTTAGAGCTAAAATTAGCATGTTTAAAGTGATTTTCATGCTTCCAGGGGCCCGGGAAGTGAATTAAATACCATTTGGAGGCATTTAATGTTCAAGCAAAAACAGGTGATTTTTGACGAAAGAGATAACACCCCCCATTACGTTATGCTTCAGAAAGGTGAAAAATGGTCCGTTTTCAAATGTTTTATTTTTGAACGTCAGTTCACATTTGTGGGTAGATCATCAGTTTTAGAGCTAAAATTAGCATGTTTAAAGTGATTTTCATGCTTCCAGGGGCCCGGGAAGTAAATTAAATACCATTTGGAGGCATTTAATGTTCAAGCAAAAACAGGTGATTTTTAACAAAAGAGATAACACCCCCCCCATTACGTCATGCTGCAGAAAGGTGAAAAATGGTCCGTTTTCAAATGTTTTATTTTTTAACGTCAGTTCACATTTGTAGGTAGATCATCAATTTTAGAGCTAAAATTAGCATGTTTAAAGTGATTTTCATGCTTCCAGGGGCCCAAAACACAAGATTTGTGGAATGGTTAAAAGTGCATGAAAATGGCCAATTTACTCACTCTGAGGTCTCAAAAAGTGTTTCTTCACCCCGGGAAGTGAATTAAATACCATTTGGAGGCATTTAATGTTCAAGCAAAAACAGGTGATTTTTGACAAAAGAGATAACACCCCCCATTACGTCATGCTTCAGAAAGTTGAAAAATGGTCCGTTTTCAAATGTTTTATTTTTGAACGTCAGTTCACATTTGTAGGTAGATCATCAGTTTTAGAGCTAAAATTAGCATGTTTAAAGTGATTTTCATGCTTCCAGGGGCCCGGGAAGTGTATTAAATACCATTTGGAGGCATTTAATGTTCAAGCAAAAACAGGTGATTTTTGACAAAAGAGATAACACCCCCCCATTACGTCATGCTTCAGAAAGCTGAAAAATTGTCCGTTTTCAAATGTTTTATTTTTGAAAGTCAGTTCACATTTGTAGGTAGATCATCAGTTTTAGAGCTAAAATTAGCATGTTTAAAGTGATTTTCATGCTTCCAGGGGCCCAAAACACAAAATTTGTGGAATGGTTAAAAGTGCATGAAAATGGCCAATTTACCCACTCTGAGGTCTCAAAAAGTGTTTCTTCACCCCGGGAAGTGAATTAAATACCATTTGGAGGCATTTAATGTTCAAGCAAAAACAGGTGAGTTTTGACAAAAGAGATAACACCCCCCCGTTACGTCATGCTTCAGAAAGGTGAAAAATGGTCCGTTTTCAAATGTTTTATTTTTGAACGTCAGTTCACATTTGTAGGTAGATCATCAGTTTTAGAGCTAAAATTAGCATGTTGAAAGTAATTTTCATGCTTCCAGGGGCCCGGGAAGTGAATTAAAACCATTTGGAGGCATTTAATGTTCAAGCAAACACAGGTGATTTTTGACAAAAGAGATAACACCCCCCCATTACGTCATGCTGCAGAAAGGTGAAAAATGGTCAGTTTTCAAATGTTTTATTTTTTAACGTCAGTTCACATTTGTAGGTAGATCATCAGTTTTAGAGCTAAAATAAGCATGTTTAAAGTGATTTTCATGCTTCCAGGGGCCCGGGAAGTGAATTAAATACCATTTGGAGGCATTTATTGTTCAAGCAAAAACAGGTGATTTTTGACAAAAGGGATAACACCCCCCCATTACGTTATGCTTCAGAAAGGTGAAAAATGGTCAATTTTCAAATGTTTTATTTTTTAACGTCAGTTCACATTTGTAGGTAGATCATCAGTTTTAGAGCTAAAATTAGCATGTTTAAAGTGATTTTCATGCTTCCAGGGGCCCGGGAAGTGAATTAAATACCATTTGGAGGCATTTAATGTTCAAGCAAAAACAGGTGATTTTTGACAAAAGAGATAACACCCCCCCATTACGTCATGCTGCAGAAAGGTGAAAAATGGTCCGTTTTCAAATGTTTTATTTTTTAACGTCAGTTCACATTTGTAGGTAGATCATCAGTTTTAGAGCTAAAATTAGCATGTTTAAAGTGATTTTCATGCTTCCAGGGGCCCAAAACACAAGATTTGTGGAATGGTTAAAAGTGCATGAAAATGGCCAATTTACTCACTCTGAGGTCTCAAAAAGTGTTTCTTCACCCCGGGAAGTGAATTAAATACCATTTAGAGGCATTTAATGTTCAAGCAAAAACAGGTGATTTTTGACAAAAGAGATAACACCCCCCCATTACGTCATGCTTCAGAAAGGTGAAAAATGGTCCGTTTTCAAATGTTTTATTTTTGAACGTCAGTTCACATTTGTAGGTAGATCATCAGTTTTAGAGCTAAAATAAGCATGTTTAAAGTGATTTTCATGCTTCCAGGGGCCCGGGAAGTGAATTAAATACCATTTGGAGGCATTTAATGTTCAAGTAAAAACAGGTGATTTTTGACAAAAGGGATAACACCCCCCCATTACGTCATGCTTCAGAAAGGTGAAAAATGGTCCGTTTTCAAAAGTTTTATTTTTGAACGTCAGTTCACATTTGTAGGTAGATCATCAGTTTTAGAGTTAAAATTAGCATGTTTAAAGTGATTTTCATGCTTCCAGGGGCCCGGGAAGTGAATTAAATACCATTTGGAGGCATTTAATGTTCAAGCAAAAACAGGTGATTTTTAACAAAAGAGATAACACCCCCCCATTACGTCATGCTGCAGAAAGGTGAAAAATGGTCCGTTTTCAAATGTTTTATTTTTTAACGTCAGTTCACATTTGTAGGTAGATCATCAATTTTAGAGCTAAAATTAGCATGTTTAAAGTGATTTTCATGCTTCCAGGGGCCCAAAACACAAGATTTGTGGAATGGTTAAAAGTGCATGAAAATGGCCAATTTACTCACTCTGAGGTCTCAAAAAGTGTTTCTTCACCCCGGGAAGTGAATTAAATACCATTTGGAGGCATTTAATGTTCAAGCAAAAACAGGTGATTTTTTACAAAAGGGATAACACCCCCCCATTACGTCATGCTTCAGAAAGGTGAAAAATGGTCCGTTTTCAAAAGTTTTATTTTTGAACGTCAGTTCACATTTGTAGGTAGATCATCAGTTTTAGAGCTAAAATTAGCATGTTTAAAGTGATTTTCATGCTTCCAGGGGCCCGGGAAGTGAATTAAATACCATTTGGAGGCATTTAATGTTCAAGCAAAAACAGGTGATTTTTGACAAAAGAGATAACACCCCCCATTAAGTCATGCTTCAGAAAGGTGAAAAATTGTCCGTTTTCAAATGTTTTATTTTTGAAAGTCAGTTCACATTTGTAGGTAGATCATCAGTTTTAGAGCTAAAATTAGCATGTTTAAAGTGATTTTCATGCTTCCAGTGGCTCGGGAAGTGAATTAAATACCATTTGGAGGCATTTAATGTTCAAGCAAAAACAGGTGATTTTTGACAAAAGAGATAACACCCCCCCATTACGTCATGCTGCAGAAAGGTGAAAAATGGTCCGTTTTCAAATGTTTTATTTTTTAACGTCAGTTCACATTTGTAGGTAGATCATCAGTTTTAGAGCTAAAATTAGCATGTTTAAAGTGATTTTCATGCTTCCAGGGGCCCGGGAAGTGAATTAAATACCATTTGGAGGCATTTAATGTTCAAGAAAAAACAGGTGATTTTTAACAAAAGAGATAACACCCCCCCATTACGTCATGCTGCAGAAAGGTGAAAAATGGTCCGTTTTCAAATGTTTTATTTTTTAACGTCAGTTCACATTTGTAGGTAGATCATCAATTTTAGAGCTAAAATTAGCATGTTTAAAGTGATTTTCATGCTTCCAGGGGCCCAAAACACAAGATTTGTGGAATGGTTAAAAGTGCATGAAAATGGCCAATTTACTCACTCTGAGGTCTCAAAAAGTGTTTCTTCACCCCGGGAAGTGAATTAAATACCATTTGGAGGCATTTAATGTTCAAGCAAAAACAGGTGATTTTTGACAAAAGAGATAACACCCCCCCATTATGTCATGCTGCAGAAAGGTGAAAAATGGTCCGTTTTCAAATGTTTTATTTTTTAACGTCAGTTCACATTTGTAGGTAGATCATCAGTTTTAGAGCTAAAATTAGCATGTTTAAAGTGATTTTCATGCTTCCAGGGGCCCAAAACACAAGATTTGTGGAATGGTTAAAAGTGCATGAAAATGGCCAATTTACCCACTCTGAGGTCTCAAAAAGTGTTTCTTCACCCCGGGAAGTGAATTAAATACCATTTGGAGGCATTTAATGTTCAAGCAAAAACAGGTGAGTTTTGACAAAAGAGATAACACCCCCCCGTTACGTCATGCTTCAGAAAGGTGAAAAATGGTCCGCTTTCAAATGTTTTATTTTTGAACGTCAGTTCACATTTGTAGGTAGATCATCAGTTTTAGAGCTAAAATTAGCATGTTGAAAGTAATTTTCATGCTTCCAGGGGCCCGGGAAGTGAATTAAAACCATTTGGAGGCATTTAATGTTCAAGCAAAAACAGGTGATTTTTGACAAAAGAGATAACACCCCCCATTACGTCATGCTGCAGAAAGGTGAAAAATGGTCCGTTTTCAAATGTTTTATTTTTTAACGTCAGTTCACATTTGTAGGTAGATCATCAGTTTTAGAGCTAAAATTAGCATGTTTATAGTGATTTTCATGCTTCCAGGGGCCCAAAACACAAGATTTGTGAAATGGTTAAAAGTGCATGAAAATGGCCAATTTACTCACTCTGAGGTCTCAAACAGTGTTTCTTCACCCCGGGAAGTGAATTAAATACCATTTGGAGGCATTTAATGTTCAAGCAAACACAGGTGATTTTTGACAAAAGAGATAACACCCCCCCATTACGTCATGCTGCAGAAAGGTGAAAAATGGTCCGTTTTCAAATGTTTTATTTTTTAACGTCAGTTCACATTTGTAGGTAGATCATCAGTTTTAGAGCTAAAATTAGCATGTTTAAAGTGATTTTCATGCTTCCAGGGGCCCAAAACACAAGATTTGTGGAATGGTTAAAAGTGCATGAAAATGGCCAATTTACTCACTCTGAGGTCTCAAAAAGTGTTTCTTCACCCCGGGAAGTGAATTAAATACCATTTGGAGGCATTTAATGTTCAAGCAAAAACAGGTGATTTTTGACAAAAGAGATAACACCCCCCCATTACGTCATGCTTCAGAAAGGTGAAAAATGGTCCGTTTTCAAATGTTTTATTTTTGAACGTCAGTTCACATTTGTAGGTAGATCATCAGTTTTAGAGCTAAAATAAGCATGTTTAAAGTGATTTTCATGCTTCCAGGGGCCCGGGAAGTGAATTAAATACCATTTGGAGGCATTTAATGTTCAAGCAAAAACAGGTGATTTTTGACAAAAGGGATAACACCCCCCCATTACGTCATGCTTCAGAAAGGTGAAAAATGGTCCGTTTTCAAATGTTTTATTTTTGAACGTCAGTTCACATTTGTAGGTAGATCATCAGTTTTAGAGCTAAAATTAGCATGTTTAAAGTGATTTTCATGCTTCCAGGGGCCCGGGAAGTGAATTAAATACCATTTGGAGGCATTTAATGTTCAAGCAAAAACAGGTGATTTTTGACAAAAGGGATAACACCCCCCCATTACGTCATGCTTCAGAAAGGTGAAAAATGGTCCGTTTTCAAAAGTTTTATTTTTGAACGTCAGTTCACATTTGTAGGTAGATCATCAGTTTTAGAGCTAAAATTAGCATGTTTAAAGTGATTTTCATGCTTCCAGGGGCCCGGGAAGTGAATTAAATACCATTTGGAGGCATTTAATGTTCAAGCAAAAACAGGTGATTTTTAACAAAAGAGATAACACCCCCCCATTACGTCATGCTGCAGAAAGGTGAAAAATGGTCCGTTTTCAAATGTTTTATTTTTTAACGTCAGTTCACATTTGTAGGTAGATCATCAGTTTTAGAGCTAAAATTAGCATGTTTAAAGTGATTTTCATGCTTCCAGGGGCCCGGGAAGTGAATTAAATACCATTTGGAGGCATTTAATGTTCAAGCAAAAACAGGTGATTTTTGACGAAAGAGATAACACCCCCCATTACGTTATGCTTCAGAAAGGTGAAAAATGGTCCGTTTTCAAATGTTTTATTTTTGAACGTCAGTTCACATTTGTGGGTAGATCATCAGTTTTAGAGCTAAAATTAGCATGTTTAAAGTGATTTTCATGCTTCCAGGGGCCCGGGAAGTAAATTAAATACCATTTGGAGGCATTTAATGTTCAAGCAAAAACAGGTGATTTTTAACAAAAGAGATAACACCCCCCCCATTACGTCATGCTGCAGAAAGGTGAAAAATGGTCCGTTTTCAAATGTTTTATTTTTTAACGTCAGTTCACATTTGTAGGTAGATCATCAATTTTAGAGCTAAAATTAGCATGTTTAAAGTGATTTTCATGCTTCCAGGGGCCCAAAACACAAGATTTGTGGAATGGTTAAAAGTGCATGAAAATGGCCAATTTACTCACTCTGAGGTCTCAAAAAGTGTTTCTTCACCCCGGGAAGTGAATTAAATACCATTTGGAGGCATTTAATGTTCAAGCAAAAACAGGTGATTTTTGACAAAAGAGATAACACCCCCCATTACGTCATGCTTCAGAAAGTTGAAAAATGGTCCGTTTTCAAATGTTTTATTTTTGAACGTCAGTTCACATTTGTAGGTAGATCATCAGTTTTAGAGCTAAAATTAGCATGTTTAAAGTGATTTTCATGCTTCCAGGGGCCCGGGAAGTGTATTAAATACCATTTGGAGGCATTTAATGTTCAAGCAAAAACAGGTGATTTTTGACAAAAGAGATAACACCCCCCCATTACGTCATGCTTCAGAAAGCTGAAAAATTGTCCGTTTTCAAATGTTTTATTTTTGAAAGTCAGTTCACATTTGTAGGTAGATCATCAGTTTTAGAGCTAAAATTAGCATGTTTAAAGTGATTTTCATGCTTCCAGGGGCCCAAAACACAAAATTTGTGGAATGGTTAAAAGTGCATGAAAATGGCCAATTTACCCACTCTGAGGTCTCAAAAAGTGTTTCTTCACCCCGGGAAGTGAATTAAATACCATTTGGAGGCATTTAATGTTCAAGCAAAAACAGGTGAGTTTTGACAAAAGAGATAACACCCCCCCGTTACGTCATGCTTCAGAAAGGTGAAAAATGGTCCGTTTTCAAATGTTTTATTTTTGAACGTCAGTTCACATTTGTAGGTAGATCATCAGTTTTAGAGCTAAAATTAGCATGTTGAAAGTAATTTTCATGCTTCCAGGGGCCCGGGAAGTGAATTAAAACCATTTGGAGGCATTTAATGTTCAAGCAAACACAGGTGATTTTTGACAAAAGAGATAACACCCCCCCATTACGTCATGCTGCAGAAAGGTGAAAAATGGTCAGTTTTCAAATGTTTTATTTTTTAACGTCAGTTCACATTTGTAGGTAGATCATCAGTTTTAGAGCTAAAATTAGCATGTTTAAAGTGATTTTCATGCTTCCAGGGGCCCAAAACACAAGATTTGTGGAATGGTTAAAAGTGCATGAAAATGGCCAATTTACTCACTCTGAGGTCTCAAAAAGTGTTTCTTCACCCCGGGAAGTGAATTAAATACCATTTGGAGGCATTTAATGTTCAAGCAAAAACAGGTGATTTTTGACAAAAGAGATAACACCCCCCCCATTACGTCATGCTTCAGAAAGGTGAAAAATGGTCCGTTTTCAAATGTTTTATTTTTGAACGTCAGTTCACATTTGTAGGTAGATCATCAGTTTTAGAGCTAAAATAAGCATGTTTAAAGTGATGTTCATGCTTCCAGGGGCCCGGGAAGTGAATTAAATACCCTTTGGAGGCATTTAATGTTCAAGCAAAAACAGGTGATTTTTGACAAAAGGGATAACACCCCCCCATTACGTCATGCTTCAGAAAGGTGAAAAATGGTCCGTTTTCAAATGTTTTATTTTTGAACGTCAGTTCACATTTGTAGGTAGATCATCAGTTTTAGAGCTAAAATTAGCATGTTTAAAGAGATTTTCATGCTTCCAGGGGCCCGGGAAGTGAATTAAATACCATTTGGAGGCATTTAATGTTCAAGCAAAAACAGGTGATTTTTAACAAAAGAGATAACACCCCCCCATTACGTCATGCTTCAGAAAGGTGAAAAATGGTCCGTTTTCAAATGTTTTATTTTTTAACGTCAGTTCACATTTGTAGGTAGATCATCAATTTTAGAGCTAAAATTAGCATGTTTAAAGTGATTTTCATGCTTCCAGGGGCCCAAAACACAAGATTTGTGGAATGGTTAAAAGTGCATGAAAATGGCGAATTTACTCACTCTGAGGTCTCAAAAAGTGTTTCTTCACCCCGGGAAGTGAATTAAATACCATTTGGAGGCATTTAATGTTCAAGCAAAAACAGGTGATTTTTGACAAAAGAGATAACACCCCCCATTACTTCATGCTTCAGAAAGGTGAAAAATGGTCCGTTTTCAAAGGTTTTATTTTTGAACGTCAGTTCACATTTGTAGGTAGATCATCAGTTTTAGAGCTAAAATAAGCATGTTTAAAGTGATTTTCATGCTTCCAGGGGCCCCGGGAAGTGAATTAAATACCATTTGGAGGCATTTAATGTTCAAGCAAAAACAGGTGATTTTTGTTAAAAGAGATAACACCCCCCCATTACGTCATGCTTCAGAAAGGTGAAAAATTGTCCGTTTTCAAATGTTTTATTTTTGAAAGTCAGTTCACATTTGTAGGTAGATCATCAGTTTTAGAGCTAAAATTAGCATGTTTAAAGTGATTTTCATGCTTCCAGGGGCCCGGGAAGTGAATTAAATACCATTTGGAGGCATTTAATGTTCAAGCAAAAACAGGTGATTTTTGACAAAAGAGATAACACCCCCCCATTACGTTATGCTTCAGAAAGGTGAAAAATGGTCCGTTTTCAAATGTTTTATTTTTGAACGTCAGTTCACATTTGTAGGTAGATCATCAGTTTTAGAGCTAAAATTAGCATGTTTAAAGTGATTTTCATGCTTCCAGGGGCCCTGGAAGTGAATTAAATATCATTTGGAGGCATTTAATGTTCAAGCAAAAACAGGTGATTTTTGACAAAAGAGATAACACCCCCCCATTACGTCATGCTTCAGAAAGGTGAAAAATTGTCAGTTTTCAAATGTTTTATTTTTGAAAGTCAGTTCACATTTGTAGGTAGATCATCAGTTTTAGAGCTAAAATTAGCATGTTTAAAGTGATTTTCATGCTTCCAGGGGCCCGGGAAGTGAATTAAATACCATTTGGAGGCATTTAATGTTCAAGCAAAAACAGGTGATTTTGACAAAAGAGATAACACCCCCCCATTACGTCATGCTGCAGAAAGGTGAAAAATGGTCAGTTTTCAAATGTTTTATTTTTTAACGTCAGTTCACATTTGTAGGTAGATCATCAGTTTTAGAGCTAAATTTAGCATGTTTAAAGTGATTTTCATGCTTCCAGGGGCCCAAAACACAAGATTTGTGGAATGGTTAAAAGTGCATGAAAATGGCCAATTTACTCACTCTGAGGTCTCAAAAAGTGTTTCTTCACCCCGGGAAGTGAATTAAATACCATTTGGAGGCATTTAATGTTCAAGCAAAAACAGGTGATTTTTGACAAAAGAGATAACACCCCCCCATTACGTCATGCTTCAGAAAGGTGAAAAATGGTCCGTTTTCAAATGTTTTATTTTTGAACGTCAGTTCACATTTGTAGGTAGATCATCAGTTTTAGAGCTAAAATAAGCATGTTTAAAGTGATTTTCATGCTTCCAGGGGCCCGGGAAGTGAATTAAATACCATTTGGAGGCATTTATTGTTCAAGCAAAAACAGGTGATTTTTGACAAAAGGGATAACACCCCCCCATTACGTTATGCTTCAGAAAGGTGAAAAATGGTCAATTTTCAAATGTTTTATTTTTTAACGTCAGTTCACATTTGTAGGTAGATCATCAGTTTTAGAGCTAAAATTAGCATGTTTAAAGTGATTTTCATGCTTCCAGGGGCCCGGGAAGTGAATTAAATACCATTTGGAGGCATTTAATGTTCAAGCAAAAACAGGTGATTTTTGACAAAAGAGATAACACCCCCCCATTACGTCATGCTGCAGAAAGGTGAAAAATGGTCCGTTTTCAAATGTTTTATTTTTTAACGTCAGTTCACATTTGTAGGTAGATCATCAGTTTTAGAGCTAAAATTAGCATGTTTAAAGTGATTTTCATGCTTCCAGGGGCCCAAAACACAAGATTTGTGGAATGGTTAAAAGTGCATGAAAATGGCCAATTTACTCACTCTGAGGTCTCAAAAAGTGTTTCTTCACCCCGGGAAGTGAATTAAATACCATTTAGAGGCATTTAATGTTCAAGCAAAAACAGGTGATTTTTGACAAAAGAGATAACACCCCCCCATTACGTCATGCTTCAGAAAGGTGAAAAATGGTCCGTTTTCAAATGTTTTATTTTTGAACGTCAGTTCACATTTGTAGGTAGATCATCAGTTTTAGAGCTAAAATAAGCATGTTTAAAGTGATTTTCATGCTTCCAGGGGCCCGGGAAGTGAATTAAATACCATTTGGAGGCATTTAATGTTCAAGTAAAAACAGGTGATTTTTGACAAAAGGGATAACACCCCCCCATTACGTCATGCTTCAGAAAGGTGAAAAATGGTCCGTTTTCAAAAGTTTTATTTTTGAACGTCAGTTCACATTTGTAGGTAGATCATCAGTTTTAGAGTTAAAATTAGCATGTTTAAAGTGATTTTCATGCTTCCAGGGGCCCGGGAAGTGAATTAAATACCATTTGGAGGCATTTAATGTTCAAGCAAAAACAGGTGATTTTTAACAAAAGAGATAACACCCCCCCATTACGTCATGCTGCAGAAAGGTGAAAAATGGTCCGTTTTCAAATGTTTTATTTTTTAACGTCAGTTCACATTTGTAGGTAGATCATCAATTTTAGAGCTAAAATTAGCATGTTTAAAGTGATTTTCATGCTTCCAGGGGCCCAAAACACAAGATTTGTGGAATGGTTAAAAGTGCATGAAAATGGCCAATTTACTCACTCTGAGGTCTCAAAAAGTGTTTCTTCACCCCGGGAAGTGAATTAAATACCATTTGGAGGCATTTAATGTTCAAGCAAAAACAGGTGATTTTTTACAAAAGGGATAACACCCCCCCATTACGTCATGCTTCAGAAAGGTGAAAAATGGTCCGTTTTCAAAAGTTTTATTTTTGAACGTCAGTTCACATTTGTAGGTAGATCATCAGTTTTAGAGCTAAAATTAGCATGTTTAAAGTGATTTTCATGCTTCCAGGGGCCCGGGAAGTGAATTAAATACCATTTGGAGGCATTTAATGTTCAAGCAAAAACAGGTGATTTTTGACGAAAGAGATAACACCCCCCCCATTACGTTATGCTTCAGAAAGGTGAAAAATGGTCCGTTTTCAAATGTTTTATTTTTGAACGTCAGTTCACATTTGTAGGTAGATCATCAGTTTTAGAGCTAAAATTAGCATGTTTAAAGTGATTTTCATGCTTCCAGGGGCCCGGGAAGTAAATTAAATACCATTTGGAGGCATTTAATGTTCAAGCAAAAACAGGTGATTTTTAACAAAAGAGATAACACCCCCCCATTACGTCATGCTGCAGAAAGGTGAAAAATGGTCCGTTTTCAAATGTTTTATTTTTTAACGTCAGTTCACATTTGTAGGTAGATCATCAATTTTAGAGCTAAAATTAGCATGTTTAAAGTGATTTTCATGCTTCCAGGGGCCCGGGAAGTGAATTAAATACCATTTGGAGGCATTTAATGTTCAAGCAAAAACAGGTGATTTTTGACAAAAGAGATAACACCCCCCCATTACGTCATGCTGCAGAAAGGTGAAAAATGGTCAGTTTTCAAATGTTTTATTTTTTAACGTCAGTTCACATTTGTAGGTAGATCATCAGTTTTAGAGCTAAAATTAGCATGTTTAAAGTGATTTTCATGCTTCCAGGGGCCCAAAACACAAGATTTGTGGAATGGTTAAAAGTGCATGAAAATGGCCAATTTACTCACTCTGAGGTCTCAAAAAGTGTTTCTTCACCCCGGGAAGTGAATTAAATACAATTTGGAGGCATTTAATGTTCAAGCAAAAACAGGTGATTTTTGACAAAAGAGATAACACCCCCCCATTACGTCATGCTTCAGAAAGGTGAAAAATGGTCCGTTTTCAAATGTTTTATTTTTGAACGTCAGTTCACATTTGTAGGTAGATCATCAGTTTTAGAGCTAAAATAAGCATGTTTAAAGTGATTTTCATGCTTCCAGGGGCCCGGGAAGTGAATTAAATACCATTTGGAGGCATTTATTGTTCAAGCAAAAACAGGTGATTTTTGACAAAAGGGATAACACCCCCCCATTACGTCATGCTTCAGAAACATGAAAAATGGTCCGTTTTCAAATGTTTTATTTTTGAACGTCAGTTCACATTTGTAGGTAGTTCATCAGTTTTAGAGCTAAAATTAGCATGTTTAAAGTGATTTTCATGCTTCCAGGGGCCCGGGAAGTGAATTAAATACCATTTGGAGGCATTTAATGTTCAAGCAAAAACAGGTGATTTTTGACAAAAGAGATAACACCCCCCCATTACGTCATGCTTCAGAAAGGTGAAAAATTGTCCGTTTTCAAATGTTTTATTTTTGAAAGTCAGTTCACATTTGTAGGTAGATCATCAGTTTTAGAGCTAAAATTAGCATGTTTAAAGTGATTTTCATGCTTCCAGGGGCCCGGGAAGTAAATTAAATACCATTTGGAGGCATTTAATGTTCAAGCAAAAACAGGTGATTTTTAACAAAAGAGATAACACCCCCCCATTACGTCATGCTGCAGAAAGGTGAAAAATGGTCCGTTTTCAAATGTTTTATTTTTGAACGTCAGTTCACATTTGTAGGTAGATCATCAGTTTTAGAGCTAAAATTAGCATGTTTAAAGTGATTTTCATGCTTCCAGGGGCCCGGGAAGTGTATTAAATACCATTTGGAGGCATTTAATGTTCAAGCAAAAACAGGTGATTTTTGACAAAAGAGATAACACCCCCCCATTACGTCATGCTTCAGAAGGCTGAAAAATTGTCCGTTTTCAAATGTTTTATTTTTGAAAGTCAGTTCACATTTGTAGGTAGATCATCAGTTTTAGAGCTAAAATTAGCATGTTTAAAGTGATTTTCATGCTTCCAGGGGCCCAAAACACAAAATTTGTGGAATGGTTAAAAGTGCATGAAAATGGCCAATTTACCCACTCTGAGGTCTCAAAAAGTGTTTCTTCACCCCGGGAAGTGAATTAAATACCATTTGGAGGCATTTAATGTTCAAGCAAAAACAGGTGAGTTTTGACAAAAGAGATAACACCCCCCCGTTACGTCATGCTTCAGAAAGGTGAAAAATGGTCCGTTTTCAAATGTTTTATTTTTGAACGTCAGTTCACATTTGTAGGTAGATCATCAGTTTTAGAGCTAAAATTAGCATGTTGAAAGTAATTTTCATGCTTCCAGGGGCCCGGGAAGTGAATTAAAACCATTTGGAGGCATTTAATGTTCAAGCAAACACAGGTGATTTTTGACAAAAGAGATAACACCCCCCCATTACGTCATGCTGCAGAAAGGTGAAAAATGGTCCGTTTTCAAATGTTTTATTTTTTAACGTCAGTTCACATTTGTAGGTAGATCATCAGTTTTAGAGCTAAAATTAGCATGTTTAAAGTGATTTTCATGCTTCCAGGGGCCCAAAACACAAGATTTGTGGAATGGTTAAAAGTGCATGAAAATGGCCAATTTACTCACTCTGAGGTCTCAAAAAGTGTTTCTTCACCCCGGGAAGTGAATTAAATACCATTTGGAGGCATTTAATGTTCAAGCAAAAACAGGTGATTTTTGACAAAAGAGATAACACCCCCCCATTACGTCATGCTTCAGAAAGGTGAAAAATGGTCCGTTTTCAAATGTTTTATTTTTGAACGTCAGTTCACATTTGTAGGTAGATCATCAGTTTTAGAGCTAAAATAAGCATGTTTAAAGTGATGTTCATGCTTCCAGGGGCCCGGGAAGTGAATTAAATACCATTTGGAGGCATTTAATGTTCAAGCAAAAACAGGTGATTTTTGACAAAAGGGATAACACCCCCCCATTACGTCATGCTTCAGAAAGGTGAAAAATGGTCCGTTTTCAAATGTTTTATTTTTGAACGTCAGTTCACATTTGTAGGTAGATCATCAGTTTTAGAGCTAAAATTAGCATGTTTAAAGTGATTTTCATGCTTCCAGGGGCCCGGGAAGTGAATTAAATACCATTTGGAGGCATTTAATGTTCAAGCAAAAACAGGTGATTTTTGACAAAAGAGATAACACCCCCCCATTAAGTCATGCTTCAGAAAGGTGAAAAATTGTCCGTTTTCAAATCAAATGTTTTATTTTTGAAAGTCAGTTCACATTTGTAGGTAGATCATCAGTTTTAGAGCTAAAATTAGCTTGTTTAAAGTGATTTTCATGCTTCCAGGGGCCCGGGAAGTGAATTAAATACCATTTGGAGGCATTTAATGTTCAAGCAAAAACAGGTGATTTTTGACAAAAGAGATAACACCCCCCCATTACGTCATGCTGCAGAAAGGTGAAAAATGGTCCGTTTTCAAATGTTTTATTTTTTAACGTCAGTTCACATTTGTAGGTAGATCATCAGTTTTAGAGCTAAAATTAGCATGTTTAAAGTGATTTTCATGCTTCCAGGGGCCCAAAACACAAGATTTGTGGAATGGTTAAAAGTGCATGAAAATGGCCAATTTACTCACTCTGAGGTCTCAAAAAGTGTTTCTTCACCCCAGGAAGTGAATTAAATACCATTTGGAGGCATTTAATGTTCAAGCAAAAACAGGTGATTTTTGACAAAAGAGATAACACCCCCCCATTACGTCATGCTTCAGAAAGGTGAAAAATGGTCCGTTTTCAAATGTTTTATTTTTGAACGTCAGTTCACATTTGTAGGTAGATCATCAGTTTTAGAGCTAAAATAAGCATGTTTAAAGTGATTTTCATGCTTCCAGGGGCCCGGGAAGTGAATTAAATACCATTTGGAGGCATTTAATGTTCAAGCAAAAACAGGTGATTTTTGACAAAAGGGATAACACCCCCCCATTACGTCATGCTTCAGAAAGGTGAAAAATGGTCCGTTTTCAAAAGTTTTATTTTTGAACGTCAGTTCACATTTGTAGGTAGATCATCAGTTTTAGAGCTAAAATTAGCATGTTTAAAGAGATTTTCATGCTTCCAGGGGCCCGGGAAGTGAATTAAATACCATTTGGAGGCATTTAATGTTCAAGCAAAAACAGGTGATTTTTAACAAAAGAGATAACACCCCCCCATTACGTCATGCTGCAGAAAGGTGAAAAATGGTCCGTTTTCAAATGTTTTATTTTTTAACGTCAGTTCACATTTGTAGGTAGATCATCAGTTTTAGAGCTAAAATTAGCATGTTTAAAGTGATTTTCATGCTTCCAGGGGCCCAAAACACAAGATTTGTGGAATGGTTAAAAGTGCATGAAAATGGCCAATTTACTCACTCTGAGGTCTCAAAAAGTGTTTCTTCACCCCGGGAAGTGAATTAAATACCATTTGGAGGCATTTAATGTTCAAGCAAAAACAGGTGATTTTTGACAAAAGAGATAACACCCCCCCATTACGTCATGCTTCAGAAAGGTGAAAAATGGTCCGTTTTCAAATGTTTTATTTTTGAACGTCAGTTCACATTTGTAGGTAGATCATCAGTTTTAGAGCTAAAATAAGCATGTTTAAAGTGATGTTCATGCTTCCAGGGGCCCGGGAAGTGAATTAAATACCATTTGGAGGCATTTAATGTTCAAGCAAAAACAGGTGATTTTTGACAAAAGGGATAACACCCCCCCATTACGTCATGCTTCAGAAAGGTGAAAAATGGTCCGTTTTCAAATGTTTTATTTTTGAACGTCAGTTCACATTTGTAGGTAGATCATCAGTTTTAGAGCTAAAATTAGCATGTTTAAAGTGATTTTCATGCTTCCAGGGGCCCGGGAAGTGAATTAAATACCATTTGGAGGCATTTAATGTTCAAGCAAAAACAGGTGATTTTTGACAAAAGAGATAACACCCCCCCATTAAGTCATGCTTCAGAAAGGTGAAAAATTGTCCGTTTTCAAATCAAATGTTTTATTTTTGAAAGTCAGTTCACATTTGTAGGTAGATCATCAGTTTTAGAGCTAAAATTAGCTTGTTTAAAGTGATTTTCATGCTTCCAGGGGCCCGGGAAGTGAATTAAATACCATTTGGAGGCATTTAATGTTCAAGCAAAAACAGGTGATTTTTGACAAAAGAGATAACACCCCCCCATTACGTCATGCTGCAGAAAGGTGAAAAATGGTCCGTTTTCAAATGTTTTATTTTTTAACGTCAGTTCACATTTGTAGGTAGATCATCAGTTTTAGAGCTAAAATTAGCATGTTTAAAGTGATTTTCATGCTTCCAGGGGCCCAAAACACAAGATTTGTGGAATGGTTAAAAGTGCATGAAAATGGCCAATTTACTCACTCTGAGGTCTCAAAAAGTGTTTCTTCACCCCAGGAAGTGAATTAAATACCATTTGGAGGCATTTAATGTTCAAGCAAAAACAGGTGATTTTTGACAAAAGAGATAACACCCCCCCATTACGTCATGCTTCAGAAAGGTGAAAAATGGTCCGTTTTCAAATGTTTTATTTTTGAACGTCAGTTCACATTTGTAGGTAGATCATCAGTTTTAGAGCTAAAAAAGCATGTTTAAAGTGATTTTCATGCTTCCAGGGGCCCGGGAAGTGAATTAAATACCATTTGGAGGCATTTAATGTTCAAGCAAAAACAGGTGATTTTTGACAAAAGGGATAACACCCCCCCATTACGTCATGCTTCAGAAAGGTGAAAAATGGTCCGTTTTCAAAAGTTTTATTTTTGAACGTCAGTTCACATTTGTAGGTAGATCATCAGTTTTAGAGCTAAAATTAGCATGTTTAAAGAGATTTTCATGCTTCCAGGGGCCCGGGAAGTGAATTAAATACCATTTGGAGGCATTTAATGTTCAAGCAAAAACAGGTGATTTTTAACAAAAGAGATAACACCCCCCCATTACGTCATGCTGCAGAAAGGTGAAAAATGGTCCGTTTTCAAATGTTTTATTTTTTAACGTCAGTTCACATTTGTAGGTAGATCATCAATTTTAGAGCTAAAATTAGCATGTTTAAAGTGATTTTCATGCTTCCAGGGGCCCAAAACACAAGATTTGTGGAATGGTTAAAAGTGCATGAAAATGGCGAATTTACTCACTCTGAGGTCTCAAAAAGTGTTTCTTCACCCCGGGAAGTGAATTAAATACCATTTGGAGGCATTTAATGTTCAAGCAAAAACAGGTGATTTTTGACAAAAGAGATAACACCCCCCATTACTTCATGCTTCAGAAAGGTGAAAAATGGTCCGTTTTCAAATGTTTTATTTTTGAACGTCAGTTCACATTTGTAGGTAGATCATCAGTTTTAGAGCTAAAATAAGCATGTTTAAAGTGATTTTCATGCTTCCAGGGGCCCCGGGAAGTGAATTAAATACCATTTGGAGGCATTTAATGTTCAAGCAAAAACAGGTGATTTTTGTTAAAAGAGATAACACCCCCCCATTACGTCATGCTTCAGAAAGGTGAAAAATTGTCCGTTTTCAAATGTTTTATTTTTGAAAGTCAGTTCACATTTGTAGGTAGATCATCAGTTTTAGAGCTAAAATTAGCATGTTTAAAGTGATTTTCATGCTTCCAGGGGCCCGGGAAGTGAATTAAATACCATTTGGAGGCATTTAATGTTCAAGCAAAAACAGGTGATTTTTGACAAAAGAGATAACACCCCCCCATTACGTTATGCTTCAGAAAGGTGAAAAATGGTCCGTTTTCAAATGTTTTATTTTTGAACGTCAGTTCACATTTGTAGGTAGATCATCAGTTTTAGAGCTAAAATTAGCATGTTTAAAGTGATTTTCATGCTTCCAGGGGCCCTGGAAGTGAATTAAATACCATTTGGAGGCATTTAATGTTCAAGCAAAAACAGGTGATTTTTGACAAAAGAGATAACACCCCCCCATTACGTCATGCTTCAGAAAGGTGAAAAATTGTCAGTTTTCAAATGTTTTATTTTTGAAAGTCAGTTCACATTTGTAGGTAGATCATCAGTTTTAGAGCTAAAATTAGCATGTTTAAAGTGATTTTCATGCTTCCAGGGGCCCGGGAAGTGAATTAAATACCATTTGGAGGCATTTAATGTTCAAGCAAAAACAGGTGATTTTTGACAAAAGAGATAACACCCCCCCATTACGTCATGCTGCAGAAAGGTGAAAAATGGTCAGTTTTCAAATGTTTTATTTTTTAACGTCAGTTCACATTTGTAGGTAGATCATCAGTTTTAGAGCTAAAATTAGCATGTTTAAAGTGATTTTCATGCTTCCAGGGGCCCAAAACACAAGATTTGTGGAATGGTTAAAAGTGCATGAAAATGGCCAATTTACTCACTCTGAGGTCTCAAAAAGTGTTTCTTCACCCCGGGAAGTGAATTAAATACCATTTGGAGGCATTTAATGTTCAAGCAAAAACAGGTGATTTTTGACAAAAGAGATAACACCCCCCCATTACGTCATGCTTCAGAAAGGTGAAAAATGGTCCGTTTTCAAATGTTTTATTTTTGAACGTCAGTTCACATTTGTAGGTAGATCATCAGTTTTAGAGCTAAAATAAGCATGTTTAAAGTGATTTTCATGCTTCCAGGGGCCCGGGAAGTGAATTAAATACCATTTGGAGGCATTTATTGTTCAAGCAAAAACAGGTGATTTTTGACAAAAGGGATAACACCCCCCCATTACGTCATGCTTCAGAAACATGAAAAATGGTCCGTTTTCAAATGTTTTATTTTTGAACGTCAGTTCACATTTGTAGGTAGTTCATCAGTTTTAGAGCTAAAATTAGCATGTTTAAAGTGATTTTCATGCTTCCAGGGGCCCGGGAAGTGAATTAAATACCATTTGGAGGCATTTAATGTTCAAGCAAAAACAGGTGATTTTTGACAAAAGAGATAACACCCCCCCATTACGTCATGCTTCAGAAAGGTGAAAAATTGTCCGTTTTCAAATGTTTTATTTTTGAAAGTCAGTTCACATTTGTAGGTAGATCATCAGTTTTAGAGCTAAAATTAGCATGTTTAAAGTGATTTTCATGCTTCCAGGGGCCCGGGAAGTAAATTAAATACCATTTGGAGGCATTTAATGTTCAAGCAAAAACAGGTGATTTTTAACAAAAGAGATAACACCCCCCCATTACGTCATGCTGCAGAAAGGTGAAAAATGGTCCGTTTTCAAATGTTTTATTTTTGAACGTCAGTTCACATTTGTAGGTAGATCATCAGTTTTAGAGCTAAAATTAGCATGTTTAAAGTGATTTTCATGCTTCCAGGGGCCCAAAACACAAAATTTGTGGAATGGTTAAAAGTGCATGAAAATGGCCAATTTACCCACTCTGAGGTCTCAAAAAGTGTTTCTTCACCCCGGGAAGTGAATTAAATACCATTTGGAGGCATTTAATGTTCAAGCAAAAACAGGTGAGTTTTGACAAAAGAGATAACACCCCCCCGTTACGTCATGCTTCAGAAAGGTGAAAAATGGTCCGTTTTCAAATGTTTTATTTTTGAACGTCAGTTCACATTTGTAGGTAGATCATCAGTTTTAGAGCTAAAATTAGCATGTTGAAAGTAATTTTCATGCTTCCAGGGGCCCGGGAAGTGAATTAAAACCATTTGGAGGCATTTAATGTTCAAGCAAACACAGGTGATTTTTGACAAAAGAGATAACACCCCCCCATTACGTCATGCTGCAGAAAGGTGAAAAATGGTCCGTTTTCAAATGTTTTATTTTTTAACGTCAGTTCACATTTGTAGGTAGATCATCAGTTTTAGAGCTAAAATTAGCATGTTTAAAGTGATTTTCATGCTTCCAGGGGCCCAAAACACAAGATTTGTGGAATGGTTAAAAGTGCATGAAAATGGCCAATTTACTCACTCTGAGGTCTCAAAAAGTGTTTCTTCACCCCGGGAAGTGAATTAAATACCATTTGGAGGCATTTAATGTTCAAGCAAAAACAGGTGATTTTTGACAAAAGAGATAACACCCCCCCATTACGTCATGCTTCAGAAAGGTGAAAAATGGTCCGTTTTCAAATGTTTTATTTTTGAACGTCAGTTCACATTTGTAGGTAGATCATCAGTTTTAGAGCTAAAATAAGCATGTTTAAAGTGATGTTCATGCTTCCAGGGGCCCGGGAAGTGAATTAAATACCATTTGGAGGCATTTAATGTTCAAGCAAAAACAGGTGATTTTTGACAAAAGGGATAACACCCCCCCATTACGTCATGCTTCAGAAAGGTGAAAAATGGTCCGTTTTCAAATGTTTTATTTTTGAACGTCAGTTCACATTTGTAGGTAGATCATCAGTTTTAGAGCTAAAATTAGCATGTTTAAAGTGATTTTCATGCTTCCAGGGGCCCGGGAAGTGAATTAAATACCATTTGGAGGCATTTAATGTTCAAGCAAAAACAGGTGATTTTTGACAAAAGAGATAACACCCCCCCATTAAGTCATGCTTCAGAAAGGTGAAAAATTGTCCGTTTTCAAATCAAATGTTTTATTTTTGAAAGTCAGTTCACATTTGTAGGTAGATCATCAGTTTTAGAGCTAAAATTAGCATGTTTAAAGTGATTTTCATGCTTCCAGGGGCCCGGGAAGTGAATTAAATACCATTTGGAGGCATTTAATGTTCAAGCAAAAACAGGTGATTTTTGACAAAAGAGATAACACCCCCCCATTACGTCATGCTGCAGAAAGGTGAAAAATGGTCCGTTTTCAAATGTTTTATTTTTTAACGTCAGTTCACATTTGTAGGTAGATCATCAGTTTTAGAGCTAAAATTAGCATGTTTAAAGTGATTTTCATGCTTCCAGGGGCCCAAAACACAAGATTTGTGGAATGGTTAAAAGTGCATGAAAATGGCCAATTTACTCACTCTGAGGTCTCAAAAAGTGTTTCTTCACCCCAGGAAGTGAATTAAATACCATTTGGAGGCATTTAATGTTCAAGCAAAAACAGGTGATTTTTGACAAAAGAGATAACACCCCCCCATTACGTCATGCTTCAGAAAGGTGAAAAATGGTCCGTTTTCAAATGTTTTATTTTTGAACGTCAGTTCACATTTGTAGGTAGATCATCAGTTTTAGAGCTAAAATTAGCATGTTTAAAGAGATTTTCATGCTTCCAGGGGCCCGGGAAGTGAATTAAATACCATTTGGAGGCATTTAATGTTCAAGCAAAAACAGGTGATTTTTAACAAAAGAGATAACACCCCCCCATTACGTCATGCTGCAGAAAGGTGAAAAATGGTCCGTTTTCAAATGTTTTATTTTTTAACGTCAGTTCACATTTGTAGGTAGATCATCAATTTTAGAGCTAAAATTAGCATGTTTAAAGTGATTTTCATGCTTCCAGGGGCCCAAAACACAAGATTTGTGGAATGGTTAAAAGTGCATGAAAATGGCGAATTTACTCACTCTGAGGTCTCAAAAAGTGTTTCTTCACCCCGGGAAGTGAATTAAATACCATTTGGAGGCATTTAATGTTCAAGCAAAAACAGGTGATTTTTGACAAAAGAGATAACACCCCCCCATTAAGTCATGCTTCAGAAAGGTGAAAAATTGTCCGTTTTCAAATCAAATGTTTTATTTTTGAACGTCAGTTCACATTTGTAGGTAGATCATCAGTTTTAGAGCTAAAATTAGCATGTTTAAAGTGATTTTCATGCTTCCAGGGGCCCGGGAAGTGAATTAAATACCATTTGGAGGCATTTAATGTTCAAGCAAAAACAGGTGATTTTTGACAAAAGAGATAACACCCCCCCATTAAGTCATGCTTCAGAAAGGTGAAAAATTGTCCGTTTTCAAATCAAATGTTTTATTTTTGAAAGTCAGTTCACATTTGTAGGTAGATCATCAGTTTTAGAGCTAAAATTAGCATGTTTAAAGTGATTTTCATGCTTCCAGGGGCCCGGGAAGTGAATTAAATACCATTTGGAGGCATTTAATGTTCAAGCAAAAACAGGTGATTTTTGACAAAAGAGATAACACCCCCCCATTACGTCATGCTGCAGAAAGGTGAAAAATGGTCCGTTTTCAAATGTTTTATTTTTTAACGTCAGTTCACATTTGTAGGTAGATCATCAGTTTTAGAGCTAAAATTAGCATGTTTAAAGTGATTTTCATGCTTCCAGGGGCCCAAAACACAAGATTTGTGGAATGGTTAAAAGTGCATGAAAATGGCCAATTTACTCACTCTGAGGTCTCAAAAAGTGTTTCTTCACCCCAGGAAGTGAATTAAATACCATTTGGAGGCATTTAATGTTCAAGCAAAAACAGGTGATTTTTGACAAAAGAGATAACACCCCCCCATTACGTCATGCTTCAGAAAGGTGAAAAATGGTCCGTTTTCAAATGTTTTATTTTTGAACGTCAGTTCACATTTGTAGGTAGATCATCAGTTTTAGAGCTAAAATTAGCATGTTTAAAGAGATTTTCATGCTTCCAGGGGCCCGGGAAGTGAATTAAATACCATTTGGAGGCATTTAATGTTCAAGCAAAAACAGGTGATTTTTAACAAAAGAGATAACACCCCCCCATTACGTCATGCTGCAGAAAGGTGAAAAATGGTCCGTTTTCAAATGTTTTATTTTTTAACGTCAGTTCACATTTGTAGGTAGATCATCAATTTTAGAGCTAAAATTAGCATGTTTAAAGTGATTTTCATGCTTCCAGGGGCCCAAAACACAAGATTTGTGGAATGGTTAAAAGTGCATGAAAATGGCGAATTTACTCACTCTGAGGTCTCAAAAAGTGTTTCTTCACCCCGGGAAGTGAATTAAATACCATTTGGAGGCATTTAATGTTCAAGCAAAAACAGGTGATTTTTGACAAAAGAGATAACACCCCCCATTACTTCATGCTTCAGAAAGGTGAAAAAGTGGTCCGTTTTCAAATGTTTTATTTTTGAACGTCAGTTCACATTTGTAGGTAGATCATCAGTTTTAGAGCTAAAATAAGCATGTTTAAAGTGATTTTCATGCTTCCAGGGGCCCCGGGAAGTGAATTAAATACCATTTGGAGGCATTTAATGTTCAAGCAAAAACAGGTGATTTTTGTTAAAAGAGATAACACCCCCCCATTACGTCATGCTTCAGAAAGGTGAAAAATTGTCCGTTTTCAAATGTTTTATTTTTGAAAGTCAGTTCACATTTGTAGGTAGATCATCAGTTTTAGAGCTAAAATTAGCATGTTTAAAGTGATTTTCATGCTTCCAGGGGCCCGGGAAGTGAATTAAATACCATTTGGAGGCATTTAATGTTCAAGCAAAAACAGGTGATTTTTGACAAAAGAGATAACACCCCCCCATTACGTTATGCTTCAGAAAGGTGAAAAATGGTCCGTTTTCAAATGTTTTATTTTTGAACGTCAGTTCACATTTGTAGGTAGATCATCAGTTTTAGAGCTAAAATTAGCATGTTTAAAGTGATTTTCATGCTTCCAGGGGCCCTGGAAGTGAATTAAATACCATTTGGAGGCATTTAATGTTCAAGCAAAAACAGGTGATTTTTGACAAAAGAGATAACACCCCCCCATTACGTCATGCTTCAGAAAGGTGAAAAATTGTCAGTTTTCAAATGTTTTATTTTTGAAAGTCAGTTCACATTTGTAGGTAGATCATAAGTTTTAGAGCTAAAATTAGCATGTTTAAAGTGATTTTCATGCTTCCAGGGGCCCGGGAAGTGAATTAAATACCATTTGGAGGAATTTAATGTTCAAGCAAAAACAGGTGATTTTTGACAAAAGAGATAACACCCCCCCATTACGTCATGCTGCAGAAAGGTGAAAAATGGTCAGTTTTCAAATGTTTTATTTTTTAACGTCAGTTCACATTTGTAGGTAGATCATCAGTTTTAGAGCTAAAATTAGCATGTTTAAAGTGATTTTCATGCTTCCAGGGGCCCAAAACACAAGATTTGTGGAATGGTTAAAAGTGCATGAAAATGGCCAATTTACTCACTCTGAGGTCTCAAAAAGTGTTTCTTCACCCCGGGAAGTGAATTAAATACCATTTGGAGGCATTTAATGTTCAAGCAAAAACAGGTGATTTTTGACAAAAGAGATAACACCCCCCCATTACGTCATGCTTCAGAAAGGTGAAAAATGGTCCGTTTTCAAATGTTTTATTTTTGAACGTCAGTTCACATTTGTAGGTAGATCATCAGTTTTAGAGCTAAAATAAGCATGTTTAAAGTGATTTTCATGCTTCCAGGGGCCCGGGAAGTGAATTAAATACCATTTGGAGGCATTTATTGTTCAAGCAAAAACAGGTGATTTTTGACAAAAGGGATAACACCCCCCCATTACGTCATGCTTCAGAAACGTGAAAAATGGTCCGTTTTCAAATGTTTTATTTTTGAACGTCAGTTCACATTTGTAGGTAGTTCATCAGTTTTAGAGCTAAAATTAGCATGTTTAAAGTGATTTTCATGCTTCCAGGGGCCCGGGAAGTAAATTAAATACCATTTGGAGGCATTTAATGTTCAAGCAAAAACAGGTCATTTTTGACAAAAGAGATAACACCCCCCCATTACGTCATGCTTCAGAAAGGTGAAAAATTGTCCGTTTTCAAATGTTTTATTTTTGAAAGTCAGTTCACATTTGTAGGTAGATCATCAGTTTTAGAGCTAAAATTAGCATGTTTAAAGTGATTTTCATGCTTCCAGGGGCCCGGGAAGTGAATTAAATACCATTTGGAGGCATTTAATGTTCAAGCAAAAACAGGTGATTTTTGACAAAAGAGATAACACCCCCCCATTACGTTATGCTTCAGAAAGGTGAAAAATGGTCCGTTTTCAAATGTTTTATTTTTGAACGTCAGTTCACATTTGTAGGTAGATCATCAGTTTTAGAGCTAAAATTAGCATGTTTAAAGTGATTTTCATGCTTCCAGGGGCCCGGGAAGTAAATTAAATATCATTTGGAGGCATTTAATGTTCAAGCAAAAACAGGTGATTTTTAACAAAAGAGATAACACCCCCCCATTACGTCATGCTGCAGAAAGGTGAAAAATGGTCCGTTTTCAAATGTTTTATTTTTTAACGTCAGTTCACATTTGTAGGTAGATCATCAGTTTTAGAGCTAAAATTAGCATGTTTAAAGTGATTTTCATGCTTCCAGTGGCCTGGATAGTGAATTAAATACCATTTGGAGGCATTTAATGTTCAAGCAAAAACAGGTGATTTTTGACAAAAGAGATAACACCCCCCCATTACGTTATGCTTCAGAAAGGTGAAAAATGGTCAATTTTCAAATGTTTTATTTTTGAACGTCAGTTCACATTTGTAGGTAGATCATCAGTTTTAGACCTAAAATTAGCATGTTTAAAGTGATTTTCATGCTTCCAGGGGCCCGGGAAGTGAATTAAATACCATTTGGAGGCATTTAATGTTCAAGCAAAAACAGGTGATTTTTGACAAAAGAGATAACACCCCCCCATTACGTCATGCTGCAGAAAGGTGAAAAATGGTCCGTTTTCAAATGTTTTATTTTTTAACGTCAGTTCACATTTGTAGGTAGATCATCAGTTTTAGAGCTAAAATTAGCATGTTTAAAGTGATTTTCATGCTTCCAGGGGCCCAAAACACAAGATTTGTGGAATGGTTAAAAGTGCATGAAAATGGCCAATTTACTCACTCTGAGGTCTCAAAAAGTGTTTCTTCACCCCGGGAAGTGAATTAAATACCATTTAGAGGCATTTAATGTTCAAGCAAAAACAGGTGATTTTTGACTAAAGAGATAACACCCCCCCATTACGTCATGCTTCAGAAAGGTGAAAAATGGTCCGTTTTCAAATGTTTTATTTTTGAACGTCAGTTCACATTTGTAGGTAGATCATGTTTTAGAGCTAAAATTAGCATGTTTAAAGTGATTTTCATGATTCCAGGGGCCCGGGAAGTGAATTAAATACCATTTGGAGGCATTTAATGTTCAATCAAAAACAGGTGATTTTTGACAAAAGAGATAACACCCCCCCATTACGTCATGCTTCAGAAAGGTGAAAAATTGTCCGTTTTCAAATGTTTTATTTTTGAAAGTCAGTTCACATTTGTAGGTAGATCATCAGTTTTAGAGCTAAAATTAGCATGTTTAAAGTGATTTTCATGCTTCCAGTGGCCTGGATAGTGAATTAAATACCATTTGGAGGCATTTAATGTTCAAGCAAAAACAGGTGATTTTTGACAAAAGAGATAACACCCCCCCATTACGTTATGCTTCAGAAAGGTGAAAAATGGTCAATTTTCAAATGTTTTATTTTTGAACGTCAGTTCACATTTGTAGGTAGATCATCAGTTTTAGACCTAAAATTAGCATGTTTAAAGTGATTTTCATGCTTCCAGGGGCCCGGGAAGTGAATTAAATACCATTTGGAGGCATTTAATGTTCAAGCAAAAACAGGTGATTTTTGACAAAAGAGATAACACCCCCCCATTACGTCATGCTGCAGAAAGGTGAAAAATGGTCCGTTTTCAAATGTTTTATTTTTTAACGTCAGTTCACATTTGTAGGTAGATCATCAGTTTTAGAGCTAAAATTAGCATGTTTAAAGTGATTTTCATGCTTCCAGGGGCCCAAAACACAAGATTTGTGGAATGGTTAAAAGTGCATGAAAATGGCCAATTTACTCACTCTGAGGTCTCAAAAAGTGTTTCTTCACCCCGGGAAGTGAATTAAATACCATTTAGAGGCATTTAATGTTCAAGCAAAAACAGGTGATTTTTGACAAAAGAGATAACACCCCCCCATTACGTCATGCTTCAGAAAGGTGAAAAATGGTCCGTTTTCAAATGTTTTATTTTTGAACGTCAGTTCACATTTGTAGGTAGATCATCAGTTTTAGAGCTAAAATAAGCATGTTTAAAGTGATTTTCATGCTTCCAGGGGCCCGGGAAGTGAATTAAATACCATTTGGAGGCATTTAATGTTCAAGTAAAAACAGGTGATTTTTGACAAAAGGGATAACACCCCCCCATTACGTCATGCTTCAGAAAGGTGAAAAATGGTCCGTTTTCAAAAGTTTTATTTTTGAACGTCAGTTCAGATTTGTAGGTAGATCATCAGTTTTAGAGTTAAAATTAGCATGTTTAAAGTGATTTTCATGCTTCCAGGGGCCCGGGAAGTGAATTAAATACCATTTGGAGGCATTTAATGTTCAAGCAAAAACAGGTGATTTTTAACAAAAGAGATAACACCCCCCCATTACGTCATGCTGCAGAAAGGTGAAAAATGGTCCGTTTTCAAATGTTTTATTTTTTAACGTCAGTTCACATTTGTAGGTAGATCATCAATTTTAGAGCTAAAATCAGCATGTTTAAAGTGATTTTCATGCTTCCAGGGGCCCAAAACACAAGATTTGTGGAATGGTTAAAAGTGCATGAAAATGGCCAATTTACTCACTCTGAGGTCTCAAAAAGTGTTTCTTCACCCCGGGAAGTGAATTAAATACCATTTGGAGGCATTTAATGTTCAAGCAAAAACAGGTGATTTTTGACAAAAGGGATAACACCCCCCCATTACGTCATGCTTCAGAAAGGTGAAAAATGGTCCGTTTTCAAAAGTTTTATTTTTGAACGTCAGTTCACATTTGTAGGTAGATCATCAGTTTTAGAGCTAAAATTAGCATGTTTAAAGTGATTTTCATGCTTCCAGGGGCCCGGGAAGTGAATTAAATACCATTTGGAGGCATTTAATGTTCAAGCAAAAACAGGTGATTTTTAACAAAAGAGATAACACCCCCCCATTACGTCATGCTGCAGAAAGGTGAAAAATGGTCCGTTTTCAAATGTTTTATTTTTTAACGTCAGTTCACATTTGTAGGTAGATCATCAGTTTTAGAGCTAAAATTAGCATGTTTAAAGTGATTTTCATGCTTCCAGGGGCCCGGGAAGTGAATTAAATACCATTTGGAGGCATTTAATGTTCAAGCAAAAACAGGTGATTTTTGACGAAAGAGATAACACCCCCCCCATTACGTTATGCTTCAGAAAGGTGAAAAATGGTCCGTTTTCAAATGTTTTATTTTTGAACGTCAGTTCACATTTGTAGGTAGATCATCAGTTTTAGAGCTAAAATTAGCATGTTTAAAGTGATTTTCATGCTTCCAGGGGCCCGGGAAGTAAATTAAATACCATTTGGAGGCATTTAATGTTCAAGCAAAAACAGGTGATTTTTAACAAAAGAGATAACACCCCCCCATTACGTCATGCTGCAGAAAGGTGAAAAATGGTCCGTTTTCAAATGTTTTATTTTTTAACGTCAGTTCACATTTGTAGGTAGATCATCAATTTTAGAGCTAAAATTAGCATGTTTAAAGTGATTTTCACGCTTCCAGGGGCCCAAAACACAAGATTTGTGGAATGGTTAAAAGTGCATGAAAATGGCCAATTTAATCACTCTGAGGTCTCAAAAAGTGTTTCTTCACCCCGGGAAGTGAATTAAATACCATTTGGAGGCATTTAATGTTCAAGCAAAAACAGGTGATTTTTGACAAAAGAGATAACACCCCCCATTACGTCATGCTTCAGAAAGGTGAAAAATGGTCCGTTTTCAAATGTTTTATTTTTGAACGTCAGTTCACATTTGTAGGTAGATCATCAGTTTTTGAGCTAAAATTAGCATGTTTAAAGTGATTTTCATGCTTCCAGGGGCCCGGGAAGTGAATTAAATACCATTTGGAGGCATTTAATGTTCAAGCAAAAACAGGTGATTTTTGACAAAAGAGATAACACCCCCCCATTACGTCATGCTTCAGAAAGGTGAAAAATTGTCCGTTTTCAAATGTTTTATTTTTGAAAGTCAGTTCACATTTGTAGGTAGATCATCAGTTTTAGAGCTAAAATTAGCATGTTTAAAGTGATTTTCATGCTTCCAGGGGCCCAAAACACAAGATTTGTGGAATGGTTAAAAGTGCATGAAAATGGCCAATTTACTCACTCTGAGGTCTCAAAAAGTGTTTCTTCACCCCGGGAAGTGAATTAAATACCATTTGGAGTCATTTAATGTTCAAGCAAAAACAGGTGATTTTTGACAAAAGAGATAACACCCCCCCATTACGTCATGCTGCAGAAAGGTGAAAAATGGTCCGTTTTCAAATGTTTTATTTTTTAACGTCAGTTCACATTTGTAGGTAGATCATCAGTTTTAGAGCTAAAATTAGCATGTTTAAAGTGATTTTCATGCTTCCAGGGGCCCAAAACACAAGATTTGTGGAATGGTTAAAAGTGCATAAAAAAAATGGCCAATTTACCCACTCTGAGGTCTCAAAAAGTGTTTCTTCACCCCGGGAAGTGAATTAAATACCATTTGGAGGCATTTAATGTTCAAGCAAAAACAGGTGAGTTTTGACAAAAGAGATAACACCCCCCGTTACGTCATGCTTCAGAAAGGTGAAAAATGGTCCGTTTTCAAATGTTTTATTTTTGAACGTCAGTTCACATTTGTAGGTAGATCATCAGTTTTAGAGCTAAAATTAGCATGTTTAAAGTGATTTTCATGCTTCCAGGGGCCCGGGAAGTGAATTAAATACCATTTGGAGGCATTTAATGTTCAAGTAAAAACAGGTGATTTTTGACAAAAGGGATAACACCCCCCCATTACGTCATGCTTCAGAAAGGTGAAAAATGGTCCGTTTTCAAAAGTTTTATTTTTGAACGTCAGTTCACATTTGTAGGTAGATCATCAGTTTTAGAGTTAAAATTAGCATGTTTAAAGTGATTTTCATGCTTCCAGGGGCCCGGGAAGTGAATTAAATACCATTTGGAGGCATTTAATGTTCAAGCAAAAACAGGTGATTTTTAACAAAAGAGATAACACCCCCCCATTACGTCATGCTGCAGAAAGGTGAAAAATGGTCCGTTTTCAAATGTTTTATTTTTTAACGTCAGTTCACATTTGTAGGTAGATCATCAATTTTAGAGCTAAAATTAGCATGTTTAAAGTGATTTTCATGCTTCCAGGGGCCCAAAACACAAGATTTGTGGAATGGTTAAAAGTGCATGAAAATGGCCAATTTACTCACTCTGAGGTCTCAAAAAGTGTTTCTTCACCCCGGGAAGTGAATTAAATACCATTTGGAGGCATTTAATGTTCAAGCAAAAACAGGTGATTTTTGACAAAAGAGATAACACCCCCCATTACGTCATGCTTCAGAAAGGTGAAAAATGGTCCGTTTTCAAATGTTTTATTTTTGAACGTCAGTTCACATTTGTAGGTAGATCATCAGTTTTAGAGCTAAAATTAGCATGTTTAAAGTGATTTTCATGATTCCAGGGGCCCGGGAAGTGAATTAAATACCATTTGGAGGCATTTAATGTTCAATCAAAAACAGGTGATTTTTGACAAAAGAGATAACACCCCCCCATTACGTCATGCTTCAGAAAGGTGAAAAATTGTCCGTTTTCAAATGTTTTATTTTTGAAAGTCAGTTCACATTTGTAGGTAGATCATCAGTTTTAGAGCTAAAATTAGCATGTTTAAAGTGATTTTCATGCTTCCAGTGGCCTGGATAGTGAATTAAATACCATTTGGAGGCATTTAATGTTCAAGCAAAAACAGGTGATTTTTGACAAAAGAGATAACACCCCCCCATTACGTTATGCTTCAGAAAGGTGAAAAATGGTCAATTTTCAAATGTTTTATTTTTGAACGTCAGTTCACATTTGTAGGTAGATCATCAGTTTTAGACCTAAAATTAGCATGTTTAAAGTGATTTTCATGCTTCCAGGGGCCCGGGAAGTGAATTAAATACCATTTGGAGGCATTTAATGTTCAAGCAAAAACAGGTGATTTTTGACAAAAGAGATAACACCCCCCCATTACGTCATGCTGCAGAAAGGTGAAAAATGGTCCGTTTTCAAATGTTTTATTTTTTAACGTCAGTTCACATTTGTAGGTAGATCATCAGTTTTAGAGCTAAAATTAGCATGTTTAAAGTGATTTTCATGCTTCCAGGGGCCCAAAACACAAGATTTGTGGAATGGTTAAAAGTGCATGAAAATGGCCAATTTACTCACTCTGAGGTCTCAAAAAGTGTTTCTTCACCCCGGGAAGTGAATTAAATACCATTTAGAGGCATTTAATGTTCAAGCAAAAACAGGTGATTTTTGACAAAAGAGATAACACCCCCCCATTACGTCATGCTTCAGAAAGGTGAAAAATGGTCCGTTTTCAAATGTTTTATTTTTGAACGTCAGTTCACATTTGTAGGTAGATCATCAGTTTTAGAGCTAAAATAAGCATGTTTAAAGTGATTTTCATGCTTCCAGGGGCCCGGGAAGTGAATTAAATACCATTTGGAGGCATTTAATGTTCAAGTAAAAACAGGTGATTTTTGACAAAAGGGATAACACCCCCCCATTACGTCATGCTTCAGAAAGGTGAAAAATGGTCCGTTTTCAAAAGTTTTATTTTTGAACGTCAGTTCACATTTGTAGGTAGATCATCAGTTTTAGAGTTAAAATTAGCATGTTTAAAGTGATTTTCATGCTTCCAGGGGCCCAAAACACAAGATTTGTGGAATGGTTAAAAGTGCATGAAAATGGCCAATTTACTCACTCTGAGGTCTCAAAAAGTGTTTCTTCACCCCGGGAAGTGAATTAAATACCATTTGGAGGCATTTAATGTTCAAGCAAAAACAGGTGATTTTTGACAAAAGGGATAACACCCCCCCATTACGTCATGCTTCAGAAAGGTGAAAAATGGTCCGTTTTCAAAAGTTTTATTTTTGAACGTCAGTTCACATTTGTAGGTAGATCATCAGTTTTAGAGCTAAAATTAGCATGTTTAAAGTGATTTTCATGCTTCCAGGGGCCCGGGAAGTGAATTAAATATCATTTGGAGGCATTTAATGTTCAAGCAAAAACAGGTGATTTTTAACAAAAGAGATAACACCCCCCCATTACGTCATGCTGCAGAAAGGTGAAAAATGGTCCGTTTTCAAATGTTTTATTTTTTAACGTCAGTTCACATTTGTAGGTAGATCATCAGTTTTAGAGCTAAAATTAGCATGTTTAAAGTGATTTTCATGCTTCCAGGGGCCCGGGAAGTGAATTAAATACCATTTGGAGGCATTTAATGTTCAAGCAAAAACAGGTGATTTTTGACGAAAGAGATAACACCCCCCCCATTACGTTATGCTTCAGAAAGGTGAAAAATGGTCCGTTTTCAAATGTTTTATTTTTGAACGTCAGTTCACATTTGTAGGTAGATCATCAGTTTTAGAGCTAAAATTAGCATGTTTAAAGTGATTTTCATGCTTCCAGGGGCCCGGGAAGTAAATTAAATACCATTTGGAGGCATTTAATGTTCAAGCAAAAACAGGTGATTTTTAACAAAAGAGATAACACCCCCCCATTACGTCATGCTGCAGAAAGGTGAAAAATGGTCCGTTTTCAAATGTTTTATTTTTTAACGTCAGTTCACATTTGTAGGTAGATCATCAATTTTAGAGCTAAAATTAGCATGTTTAAAGTGATTTTCACGCTTCCAGGGGCCCAAAACACAAGATTTGTGGAATGGTTAAAAGTGCATGAAAATGGCCAATTTAATCACTCTGAGGTCTCAAAAAGTGTTTCTTCACCCCGGGAAGTGAATTAAATACCATTTGGAGGCATTTAATGTTCAAGCAAAAACAGGTGATTTTTGACAAAAGAGATAACACCCCCCATTACGTCATGCTTCAGAAAGGTGAAAAATGGTCCGTTTTCAAATGTTTTATTTTTGAACGTCAGTTCACATTTGTAGGTAGATCATCAGTTTTTGAGCTAAAATTAGCATGTTTAAAGTGATTTTCATGCTTCCAGGGGCCCGGGAAGTGAATTAAATACCATTTGGAGGCATTTAATGTTCAAGCAAAAACAGGTGATTTTTGACAAAAGAGATAACACCCCCCCATTACGTCATGCTTCAGAAAGGTGAAAAATTGTCCGTTTTCAAATGTTTTATTTTTGAAAGTCAGTTCACATTTGTAGGTAGATCATCAGTTTTAGAGCTAAAATTAGCATGTTTAAAGTGATTTTCATGCTTCCAGGGGCCCAAAACACAAGATTTGTGGAATGGTTAAAAGTGCATGAAAATGGCCAATTTACTCACTCTGAGGTCTCAAAAAGTGTTTCTTCACCCCGGGAAGTGAATTAAATACCATTTGGAGTCATTTAATGTTCAAGCAAAAACAGGTGATTTTTGACAAAAGAGATAACACCCCCCCATTACGTCATGCTGCAGAAAGGTGAAAAATGGTCCGTTTTCAAATGTTTTATTTTTTAACGTCAGTTCACATTTGTAGGTAGATCATCAGTTTTAGAGCTAAAATTAGCATGTTTAAAGTGATTTTCATGCTTCCAGGGGCCCAAAACACAAGATTTGTGGAATGGTTAAAAGTGCATAAAAAAAATGGCCAATTTACCCACTCTGAGGTCTCAAAAAGTGTTTCTTCACCCCGGGAAGTGAATTAAATACCATTTGGAGGCATTTAATGTTCAAGCAAAAACAGGTGAGTTTTGACAAAAGAGATAACACCCCCCCGTTACGTCATGCTTCAGAAAGGTGAAAAATGGTCCGTTTTCAAATGTTTTATTTTTGAACGTCAGTTCACATTTGTAGGTAGATCATCAGTTTTAGAGCTAAAATTAGCATGTTGAAAGTAATTTTCATGCTTCCAGGGGCCCGGGAAGTGAATTAAAACCATTTGGAGGCATTTAATGTTCAAGCAAACACAGGTGATTTTTGACAAAAGAGATAACACCCCCCCATTACGTCATGCTGCAGAAAGGTGAAAAATGGTCAGTTTTCAAATGTTTTATTTTTTAACGTCAGTTCACATTTGTAGGTAGATCATCAGTTTTAGAGCTAAAATTAGCATGTTTAAAGTGATTTTCATGCTTCCAGGGGCCCAAAACACAAGATTTGTGGAATGGTTAAAAGTGCATGAAAATGGCCAATTTACTCACTCTGAGGTCTCAAAAAGTGTTTCTTCACCCCGGGAAGTGAATTAAATACCATTTGGAGGCATTTAATGTTCAAGCAAAAACAGGTGATTTTTGACAAAAGAGATAACACCCCCCCATTACGTCATGCTTCAGAAAGGTGAAAAATGGTCCGTTTTCAAATGTTTTATTTTTGAACGTCAGTTCACATTTGTAGGTAGATCATCAGTTTTAGAGCTAAAATTAGCATGTTTAAAGTGATTTTCATGCTTCCAGGGGCCCGGGAAGTGAATTAAATACCATTTGGAGGCATTTAATGTTCAAGCAAAAACAGGTGATTTTTGACAAAAGAGATAACACCCCCCCATTAAGTCATGCTTCAGAAAGGTGAAAAATTGTCCGTTTTCAAATGTTTTATTTTTGAAAGTCAGTTCACATTTGTAGGTAGATCATCAGTTTTAGAGCTAAAATTAGCATGTTTAAAGTGATTTTCATGCTTCCAGGGGCCCGGGAAGTGAATTAAATACCATTTGGAGGCATTTAATGTTCAAGCAAAAACAGGTGATTTTTGACAAAAGAGATAACACCCCCCCATTACGTCATGCTGCAGAAAGGTGAAAAATGGTCCGTTTTCAAATGTTTTATTTTTTAACGTCAGTTCACATTTGTAGGTAGATCATCAGTTTTAGAGCTAAAATTAGCATGTTTAAAGTGATTTTCATGCTTCCAGGGGCCCAAAACACAAGATTTGTGGAATGGTTAAAAGTGCATGAAAATGGCCAATTTACTCACTCTGAGGTCTCAAAAAGTGTTTCTTCACCCCGGGAAGTGAATTAAATACCATTTGGAGGCATTTAATGTTCAAGCAAAAACAGGTGATTTTTGACAAAAGAGATAACACCCCCCCATTACGTCATGCTTCAGAAAGGTGAAAAATGGTCCGTTTTCAAATGTTTTATTTTTGAACGTCAGTTCACATTTGTAGGTAGATCATCAGTTTTAGAGCTAAAATAAGCATGTTTAAAGTGATTTTCATGCTTCCAGGGGCCCGGGAAGTGAATTAAATACCATTTGGAGGCATTTAATGTTCAAGCAAAAACAGGTGATTTTTGACAAAAGGGATAACACCCCCCCATTACGTCATGCTTCAGAAAGGTGAAAAATGGTCCGTTTTCAAAAGTTTTATTTTTGAACGTCAGTTCACATTTGTAGGTAGATCATCAGTTTTAGAGCTAAAATTAGCATGTTTAAAGTGATTTTCATGCTTCCAGGGGCCCGGGAAGTGAATTAAATACCATTTGGAGGCATTTAATGTTCAAGCAAAAACAGGTGATTTTTAACAAAAGAGATAACACCCCCCCATTACGTCATGCTGCAGAAAGGTGAAAAATGGTCCATTTTCAAATGTTTTATTTTTTAACGTCAGTTCACATTTGTAGGTAGATCATCAATTTTAGAGCAAAAATTAGCATGTTTAAAGTGATTTTCATGCTTCCAGGGGCCCAAAACACAAGATTTGTGGAATGGTTAAAAGTGCATGAAAATGGCGAATTTACTCACTCTGAGGTCTCAAAAAGTGTTTCTTCACCCCGGGAAGTGAATTAAATACCATTTGGAGGCATTTAATGTTCAAGCAAAAACAGGTGATTTTTGACAAAAGAGATAACACCCCCCATTACGTCATGCTTCAGAAAGGTGAAAAATGGTCCGTTTTCAAATGTTTTATTTTTGAACGTCAGTTCACATTTGTAGGTAGATCATCAGTTTTAGAGCTAAAATAAGCATGTTTAAAGTGATTTTCATGCTTCCAGGGGCCCCGGGAAGTGAATTTAATACCATTTGGAGGCATTTAATGTTCAAGCAAAAACAGGTGATTTTTGACAAAAGAGATAACACCCCCCCATTACGTCATGCTTCAGAAAGGTGAAAAATTGTCCGTTTTCAAATGTTTTATTTTTGAAAGTCAGTTCACATTTGTAGGTAGATCATCAGTTTTAGAGCTAAAATTAGCATGTTTAAAGTGATTTTCATGCTTCCAGGGGCCCGGGAAGTGAATTAAATACCATTTGGAGGCATTTATTGTTCAAGCAAAAACAGGTGATTTTTGACAAAAGAGATAACACCCCCCATTACGTTATGCTTCAGAAAGGTGAAAAATGGTCCGTTTTCAAATGTTTTATTTTTGAACGTCAGTTCACATTTGTAGGTAGATCATCAGTTTTAGAGCTAAAATTAGCATGTTTAAAGTGATTTTCATGCTTCCAGGGGCCCGGGAAGTGAATTAAATACCATTTGGAGGCATTTAATGTTCAAGCAAAAACAGGTGATTTTTGACAAAAGAGATAACACCCCCCCATTACGTCATGCTTCAGAAAGGTGAAAAATTGTCCGTTTTCAAATGTTTTATTTTTGAAAGTCAGTTCACATTTGTAGGTAGATCATCAGTTTTAGAGCTAAAATTAGCATGTTTAAAGTGATTTTCATGCTTCCAGGGGCCCGGGAAGTGAATTAAATACCATTTGGAGGCATTTAATGTTCAAGCAAAAACAGGTGATTTTTGACAAAAGAGATAACACCCCCCCCATTACGTTATGCTTCAGAAAGGTGAAAAATGGTCCGTTTTCAAATGTTTTATTTTTGAACGTCAGTTCACATTTGTAGGTAGATCATCAGTTTTAGAGCTAAAATTAGCATGTTTAAAGTGATTTTCATGCTTCCAGGGGCCCGGGAAGTGAATTAAATACCATTTGGAGGCATTTAATGTTCAAGCAAAAACAGGTGATTTTTGACAAAAGAGATAACACCCCCCCATTACGTCATGCTTCAGAAAGGTGAAAAATTGTCCGTTTTCAAATGTTTTATTTTTGAAAGTCAGTTCACATTTGTAGGTAGATCATCAGTTTTAGAGCTAAAATTAGCATGTTTAAAGTGATTTTCATGCTTCCAGGGGCCCGGGAAGTGAATTAAATACCATTTGGAGGCATTTAATGTTCAAGCAAAAACAGGTGATTTTTGACAAAAGAGATAACACCCCCCCATTACGTTATGCTTCAGAAAGGTGAAAAATGGTCCGTTTTCAAATGTTTTATTTTTGAACGTCAGTTCACATTTGTAGGTAGATCATCAGTTTTAGAGCTAAAATTAGCATGTTTAAAGTGATTTTCATGCTTCCAGGGGCCCGGGAAGTGAATTAAATACCATTTGGAGGCATTTAATGTTCAAGCAAAAACAGGTGATTTTTGACAAAAGAGATAACACCCCCCCATTACGTCATGCTTCAGAAAGGTGAAAAATTGTCCGTTTTCAAATGTTTTATTTTTGAAAGTCAGTTCACATTTGTAGGTAGATCATCAGTTTTAGAGCTAAAATTAGCATGTTTAAAGTGATTTTCATGCTTCCAGGGGCCCGGGAAGTGAATTAAATACCATTTGGAGGCATTTAATGTTCAAGCAAAAACAGGTGATTTTTGACAAAAGAGATAACACCCCCCCATTACGTCATGCTGCAGAAAGGTGAAAAATGGTCAGTTTTCAAATGTTTTATTTTTTAACGTCAGTTCACATTTGTAGGTAGATCATCAGTTTTAGAGCTAAAATTAGCATGTTTAAAGTGATTTTCATGCTTCCAGGGGCCCAAAACACAAGATTTGTGGAATGGTTAAAAGTGCATGAAAATGGCCAATTTACTCACTCTGAGGTCTCAAAAAGTGTTTCTTCACCCCGGGAAGTGAATTAAATACCATTTGGAGGCATTTAATGTTCAAGCAAAAACAGGTGATTTTTGACAAAAGAGATAACACCCCCCATTACGTCATGCTTCAGAAAGGTGAAAAATGGTCCGTTTTCAAATGTTTTATTTTTGAACGTCAGTTCACATTTGTAGGTAGTTCATCAGTTTTAGAGCTAAAATTAGCATGTTTAAAGTGATTTTCATGCTTCCAGGGGCCCGGGAAGTGAATTAAATACCATTTGGAGGCATTTAATGTTCAAGCAAAAACAGGTGATTTTTGACAAAAGAGATAACACCCCCCCATTACGTCATGCTTCAGAAAGGTGAAAAATTTTCCGTTTTCAAATGTTTTATTTTTGAAAGTCAGTTCACATTTGTAGGTAGATCATCAGTTTTAGAGCTAAAATTAGCATGTTTAAAGTGATTTTCATGCTTCCAGGGGCCCGGGAAGTGAATTAAATACCATTTGGAGGCATTTAATGTTCAAGCAAAAACAGGTGATTTTTGACAAAAGAGATAACACCCCCCCATTACGTTATGCTTCAGAAAGGTGAAAAATGGTCCGTTTTCAAATGTTTTATTTTTGAACGTCAGTTCACATTTGTAGGTAGATCATCAGTTTTAGAGCTAAAATTAGCATGTTTAAAGTGATTTTCATGCTTCCAGGGGCCCGGGAAATAAATTAAATACCATTTGGAGGCATTTAATGTTCAAGCAAAAACAGGTGATTTTTAACAAAAGAGATAACACCCCCCCATTACGTCATGCTGCAGAAAGGTGAAAAATGGTCCGTTTTCAAATGTTTTATTTTTTAACGTCAGTTCACATTTGTAGGTAGATCATCAATTTTAGAGCTAAAATTAGCATGTTTAAAGTGATTTTCATGCTTCCAGGGGCCCAAAACACAAGATTTGTGGAATGGTTAAAAGTGCATGAAAATGGCCAATTTACTCACTCTGAGGTCTCAAAAAGTGTTTCTTCACCCCGGGAAGTGAATTAAATACCATTTGGAGGCATTTAATGTTCAAGCAAAAACAGGTGATTTTTGACAAAAGAGATAACACCCTCCATTACGTCATGCTTCAGAAAGGTGAAAAATGGTCCGTTTTCAAATGTTTTATTTTTGAACGTCAGTTCACATTTGTAGGTAGATCATCAGTTTTAGAGCTAAAATTAGCATGTTTAAAGTGATTTTCATGATTCCAGGGGCCCGGGAAGTGAATTAAATACCATTTGGAGGCATTTAATGTTCAAGCAAAAACAGGTGATTTTTGACAAAAGAGATAACACCCCCCCATTACGTCATGCTTCAGAAAGGTGAAAAATTTGTCCGTTTTCAAATGTTTTATTTTTGAAAGTCAGTTCACATTTGTAGGTAGATCATCAGTTTTAGAGCTAAAATTAGCATGTTTAAAGTGATTTTCATGCTTCCAGTGGCCTGGGAAGTGAATTAAATACCATTTGGAGGCATTTAATGTTCAAGCAAAAACAGGTGATTTTTGACAAAAGAGATAACACCCCCCCATTACGTTATGCTTCAGAAAGGTGAAAAATTGTCAATTTTCAAATGTTTTATTTTTGAACGTCAGTTCACATTTGTAGGTAGATCATCAGTTTTAGAGCTAAAATTAGCATGTTTAAAGTGATTTTCATGCTTCCAGGGGCCCGGGAAGTGAATTAAATACCATTTGGAGGCATTTAATGTTCAAGCAAAAACAGGTGATTTTTGACAAAAGAGATAACACCCCCCCATTACGTCATGCTGCAGAAAGGTGAAAAATGGTCCGTTTTCAAATGTTTTATTTTTTAACGTCAGTTCACATTTGTAGGTAGATCATCAGTTTTAGAGCTAAAATTAGCATGTTTAAAGTGATTTTCATGCTTCCAGGGGCCCGGGAAGTAAATTAAATACCATTTGGAGGCATTTAATGTTCAAGCAAAAACAGGTGATTTTTAACAAAAGAGATAACACCCCCCCATTACGTCATGCTGCAGAAAGGTGAAAAATGGTCCGTTTTCAAATGTTTTATTTTTTAACGTCAGTTCACATTTGTAGGTAGATCATCAATTTTAGAGCTAAAATTAGCATGTTTAAAGTGATTTTCACGCTTCCAGGGGCCCAAAACACAAGATTTGTGGAATGGTTAAAAGTGCATGAAAATGGCCAATTTAATCACTCTGAGGTCTCAAAAAGTGTTTCTTCACCCCGGGAAGTGAATTAAATACCATTTGGAGGCATTTAATGTTCAAGCAAAAACAGGTGATTTTTGACAAAAGAGATAACACCCCCCATTACGTCATGCTTCAGAAAGGTGAAAAATGGTCCGTTTTCAAATGTTTTATTTTTGAACGTCAGTTCACATTTGTAGGTAGATCATCAGTTTTTGAGCTAAAATTAGCATGTTTAAAGTGATTTTCATGCTTCCAGGGGCCCGGGAAGTGAATTAAATACCATTTGGAGGCATTTAATGTTCAAGCAAAAACAGGTGATTTTTGACAAAAGAGATAACACCCCCCCATTACGTCATGCTTCAGAAAGGTGAAAAATTGTCCGTTTTCAAATGTTTTATTTTTGAAAGTCAGTTCACATTTGTAGGTAGATCATCAGTTTTAGAGCTAAAATTAGCATGTTTAAAGTGATTTTCATGCTTCCAGGGGCCCAAAACACAAGATTTGTGGAATGGTTAAAAGTGCATGAAAATGGCCAATTTACTCACTCTGAGGTCTCAAAAAGTGTTTCTTCACCCCGGGAAGTGAATTAAATAGCATTTGGAGTCATTTAATGTTCAAGCAAAAACAGGTGATTTTTGACAAAAGAGATAACACCCCCCCATTACGTCATGCTGCAGAAAGGTGAAAAATGGTCCGTTTTCAAATGTTTTATTTTTTAACGTCAGTTCACATTTGTAGGTAGATCATCAGTTTTAGAGCTAAAATTAGCATGTTTAAAGTGATTTTCATGCTTCCAGGGGCCCAAAACACAAGATTTGTGGAATGGTTAAAAGTGCATAAAAAAAATGGCCAATTTACCCACTCTGAGGTCTCAAAAAGTGTTTCTTCACCCCGGGAAGTGAATTAAATACCATTTGGAGGCATTTAATGTTCAAGCAAAAACAGGTGAGTTTTGACAAAAGAGATAACACCCCCCCGTTACGTCATGCTTCAGAAAGGTGAAAAATGGTCCGTTTTCAAATGTTTTATTTTTGAACGTCAGTTCACATTTGTAGGTAGATCATCAGTTTTAGAGCTAAAATTAGCATGTTGAAAGTAATTTTCATGCTTCCAGGGGCCCGGGAAGTGAATTAAAACCATTTGGAGGCATTTAATGTTCAAGCAAACACAGGTGATTTTTGACAAAAGAGATAACACCCCCCCATTACGTCATGCTGCAGAAAGGTGAAAAATGGTCAGTTTTCAAATGTTTTATTTTTTAACGTCAGTTCACATTTGTAGGTAGATCATCAGTTTTAGAGCTAAAATTAGCATGTTTAAAGTGATTTTCATGCTTCCAGGGGCCCAAAACACAAGATTTGTGGAATGGTTAAAAGTGCATGAAAATGGCCAATTTACTCACTCTGAGGTCTCAAAAAGTGTTTCTTCACCCCGGGAAGTGAATTAAATACCATTTGGAGGCATTTAATGTTCAAGCAAAAACAGGTGATTTTTGACAAAAGAGATAACACCCCCCCATTACGTCATGCTTCAGAAAGGTGAAAAATGGTCCTTTTTCAAATGTTTTATTTTTGAACGTCAGTTCACATTTGTAGGTAGATCATCAGTTTTAGAGCTAAAATTAGCATGTTTAAAGTGATTTTCATGCTTCCAGGGGCCCGGGAAGTGAATTAAATACCATTCGGAGGCATTTAATGTTCAAGCAAAAACAGGTGATTTTTGACAAAAGAGATAACACCCCCCCATTAAGTCATGCTTCAGAAAGGTGAAAAATTGTCCGTTTTCAAATGTTTTATTTTTGAAAGTCAGTTCACATTTGTAGGTAGATCATCAGTTTTAGAGCTAAAATTAGCATGTTTAAAGTGATTTTCATGCTTCCAGGGGCCCGGGAAGTGAATTAAATACCATTTGGAGGCATTTAATGTTCAAGCAAAAACAGGTGATTTTTGACAAAAGAGATAACACCCCCCCATTACGTCATGCTGCAGAAAGGTGAAAAATGGTCCGTTTTCAAATGTTTTATTTTTTAACGTCAGTTCACATTTGTAGGTAGATCATCAGTTTTAGAGCTAAAATTAGCATGTTTAAAGTGATTTTCATGCTTCCAGGGGCCCAAAACACAAGATTTGTGGAATGGTTAAAAGTGCATGAAAATGGCCAATTTACTCACTCTGAGGTCTCAAAAAGTGTTTCTTCACCCCGGGAAGTGAATTAAATACCATTTGGAGGCATTTAATGTTCAAGCAAAAACAGGTGATTTTTGACAAAAGAGATAACACCCCCCCATTACGTCATGCTTCAGAAAGGTGAAAGATGGTCCGTTTTCAAATGTTTTATTTTTGAACGTCAGTTCACATTTGTAGGTAGATCATCAGTTTTAGAGCTAAAATAAGCATGTTTAAAGTGATTTTCATGCTTCCAGGGGCCCGGGAAGTGAATTAAATACCATTTGGAGGCATTTAATGTTCAAGCAAAAACAGGTGATTTTTGACAAAAGGGATAACACCCCCCCATTACGTCATGCTTCAGAAAGGTGAAAAATGGTCCGTTTTCAAAAGTTTTATTTTTGAACGTCAGTTCACATTTGTAGGTAGATCATCAGTTTTAGAGCTAAAATTAGCATGTTTAAAGTGATTTTCATGCTTCCAGGGGCCCGGGAAGTGAATTAAATACCATTTGGAGGCATTTAATGTTCAAGCAAAAACAGGTGATTTTTAACAAAAGAGATAACACCCCCCCATTACGTCATGCTGCAGAAAGGTGAAAAATGGTCCGTTTTCAAATGTTTTATTTTTTAACGTCAGTTCACATTTGTAGGTAGATCATCAATTTTAGAGCAAAAATTAGCATGTTTAAAGTGATTTTCATGCTTCCAGGGGCCCAAAACACAAGATTTGTGGAATGGTTAAAAGTGCATGAAAATGGCCAATTTACTCACTCTGAGGTCTCAAAAAGTGTTTCTTCACCCCGGGAAGTGAATTAAATACCATTTGGAGGCATTTAATGTTCAAGCAAAAACAGGTGATTTTTGACAAAAGAGATAACACCCCCCATTACGTCATGCTTCAGAAAGGTGAAAAATGGTCCGTTTTCAAATGTTTTATTTTTGAACGTCAGTTCACATTTGTAGGTAGATCATCAGTTTTAGAGCTAAAATAAGCATGTTTAAAGTGATTTTCATGCTTCCAGGGGCCCCGGGAAGTGAATTTAATACCATTTGGAGGCATTTAATGTTCAAGCAAAAACAGGTGATTTTTGACAAAAGAGATAACACCCCCCCATTACGTCATGCTTCAGAAAGGTGAAAAATTGTCCGTTTTCAAATGTTTTATTTTTGAAAGTCAGTTCACATTTGTAGGTAGATCATCAGTTTTAGAGCTAAAATTAGCATGTTTAAAGTGATTTTCATGCTTCCAGGGGCCCGGGAAGTGAATTAAATACCATTTGGAGGCATTTAATGTTCAAGCAAAAACAGGTGATTTTTGACAAAAGAGATAACACCCCCCCATTACGTTATGCTTCAGAAAGGTGAAAAATGGTCCGTTTTCAAATGTTTTATTTTTGAACGTCAGTTCACATTTGTAGGTAGATCATCAGTTTTAGAGCTAAAATTAGCATGTTTAAAGTGATTTTCATGCTTCCAGGGGCCCGGGAAGTGAATTAAATACCATTTGGAGGCATTTAATGTTCAAGCAAAAACAGGTGATTTTTGACAAAAGAGATAACACCCCCCCATTACGTCATGCTTCAGAAAGGTGAAAAATTGTCCGTTTTCAAATGTTTTATTTTTGAAAGTCAGTTCACATTTGTAGGTAGATCATCAGTTTTAGAGCTAAAATTAGCATGTTTAAAGTGATTTTCATGCTTCCAGGGGCCCGGGAAGTGAATTAAATACCATTTGGAGGCATTTAATGTTCAAGCAAAAACAGGTGATTTTTGACAAAAGAGATAACACCCCCCCATTACGTTATGCTTCAGAAAGGTGAAAAATGGTCCGTTTTCAAATGTTTTATTTTTGAACGTCAGTTCACATTTGTAGGTAGATCATCAGTTTTAGAGCTAAAATTAGCATGTTTAAAGTGATTTTCATGCTTCCAGGGGCCCGGGAAGTAAATTAAATACCATTTGGAGGCATTTAATGTTCAAGCAAAAACAGGTGATTTTTGACAAAAGAGATAACACCCCCCCATTACGTCATGCTTCAGAAAGGTGAAAAATTGTCCGTTTTCAAATGTTTTATTTTTGAAAGTCAGTTCACATTTGTAGGTAGATCATCAGTTTTAGAGCTAAAATTAGCATGTTTAAAGTGATTTTCATGCTTCCAGGGGCCCGGGAAGTGAATTAAATACCATTTGGAGGCATTTAATGTTCAAGCAAAAACAGGTGATTTTTGACAAAAGAGATAACACCCCCCCATTACGTTATGCTTCAGAAAGGTGAAAAATGGTCCGTTTTCAAATGTTTTATTTTTGAACGTCAGTTCACATTTGTAGGTAGATCATCAGTTTTAGAGCTAAAATTAGCATGTTTAAAGTGATTTTCATGCTTCCAGGGGCCCGGGAAGTGAATTAAATACCATTTGGAGGCATTTAATGTTCAAGCAAAAACAGGTGATTTTTGACAAAAGAGATAACACCCCCCCATTACGTTATGCTTCAGAAAGGTGAAAAATTGTCAATTTTCAAATGTTTTATTTTTGAACGTCAGTTCACATTTGTAGGTAGATCATCAGTTTTAGAGCTAAAATTAGCATGTTTAAAGTGATTTTCATGCTTCCAGGGGCCCGGGAAGTGAATTAAATACCATTTGGAGGCATTTAATGTTCAAGCAAAAACAGGTGATTTTTGACAAAAGAGATAACACCCCCCCATTACGTCATGCTGCAGAAAGGTGAAAAATGGTCCGTTTTCAAATGTTTTATTTTTTAACGTCAGTTCACATTTGTAGGTAGATCATCAGTTTTAGAGCTAAAATTAGCATGTTTAAAGTGATTTTCATGCTTCCAGGGGCCCGGGAAGTAAATTAAATACCATTTGGAGGCATTTAATGTTCAAGCAAAAACAGGTGATTTTTAACAAAAGAGATAACACCCCCCCATTACGTCATGCTGCAGAAAGGTGAAAAATGGTCCGTTTTCAAATGTTTTATTTTTTAACGTCAGTTCACATTTGTAGGTAGATCATCAATTTTAGAGCTAAAATTAGCATGTTTAAAGTGATTTTCACGCTTCCAGGGGCCCAAAACACAAGATTTGTGGAATGGTTAAAAGTGCATGAAAATGGCCAATTTAATCACTCTGAGGTCTCAAAAAGTGTTTCTTCACCCCGGGAAGTGAATTAAATACCATTTGGAGGCATTTAATGTTCAAGCAAAAACAGGTGATTTTTGACAAAAGAGATAACACCCCCCATTACGTCATGCTTCAGAAAGGTGAAAAATGGTCCGTTTTCAAATGTTTTATTTTTGAACGTCAGTTCACATTTGTAGGTAGATCATCAGTTTTTGAGCTAAAATTAGCATGTTTAAAGTGATTTTCATGCTTCCAGGGGCCCGGGAAGTGAATTAAATACCATTTGGAGGCATTTAATGTTCAAGCAAAAACAGGTGATTTTTGACAAAAGAGATAACACCCCCCCATTACGTCATGCTTCAGAAAGGTGAAAAATTGTCCGTTTTCAAATGTTTTATTTTTGAAAGTCAGTTCACATTTGTAGGTAGATCATCAGTTTTAGAGCTAAAATTAGCATGTTTAAAGTGATTTTCATGCTTCCAGGGGCCCAAAACACAAGATTTGTGGAATGGTTAAAAGTGCATGAAAATGGCCAATTTACTCACTCTGAGGTCTCAAAAAGTGTTTCTTCACCCCGGGAAGTGAATTAAATAGCATTTGGAGTCATTTAATGTTCAAGCAAAAACAGGTGATTTTTGACAAAAGAGATAACACCCCCCCATTACGTCATGCTGCAGAAAGGTGAAAAATGGTCCGTTTTCAAATGTTTTATTTTTTAACGTCAGTTCACATTTGTAGGTAGATCATCAGTTTTAGAGCTAAAATTAGCATGTTTAAAGTGATTTTCATGCTTCCAGGGGCCCAAAACACAAGATTTGTGGAATGGTTAAAAGTGCATAAAAAAAATGGCCAATTTACCCACTCTGAGGTCTCAAAAAGTGTTTCTTCACCCCGGGAAGTGAATTAAATACCATTTGGAGGCATTTAATGTTCAAGCAAAAACAGGTGAGTTTTGACAAAAGAGATAACACCCCCCCGTTACGTCATGCTTCAGAAAGGTGAAAAATGGTCCGTTTTCAAATGTTTTATTTTTGAACGTCAGTTCACATTTGTAGGTAGATCATCAGTTTTAGAGCTAAAATTAGCATGTTGAAAGTAATTTTCATGCTTCCAGGGGCCCGGGAAGTGAATTAAAACCATTTGGAGGCATTTAATGTTCAAGCAAACACAGGTGATTTTTGACAAAAGAGATAACACCCCCCCATTACGTCATGCTGCAGAAAGGTGAAAAATGGTCAGTTTTCAAATGTTTTATTTTTTAACGTCAGTTCACATTTGTAGGTAGATCATCAGTTTTAGAGCTAAAATTAGCATGTTTAAAGTGATTTTCATGCTTCCAGGGGCCCAAAACACAAGATTTGTGGAATGGTTAAAAGTGCATGAAAATGGCCAATTTACTCACTCTGAGGTCTCAAAAAGTGTTTCTTCACCCCGGGAAGTGAATTAAATACCATTTGGAGGCATTTAATGTTCAAGCAAAAACAGGTGATTTTTGACAAAAGAGATAACACCCCCCCATTACGTCATGCTTCAGAAAGGTGAAAAATGGTCCTTTTTCAAATGTTTTATTTTTGAACGTCAGTTCACATTTGTAGGTAGATCATCAGTTTTAGAGCTAAAATTAGCATGTTTAAAGTGATTTTCATGCTTCCAGGGGCCCGGGAAGTGAATTAAATACCATTCGGAGGCATTTAATGTTCAAGCAAAAACAGGTGATTTTTGACAAAAGAGATAACACCCCCCCATTAAGTCATGCTTCAGAAAGGTGAAAAATTGTCCGTTTTCAAATGTTTTATTTTTGAAAGTCAGTTCACATTTGTAGGTAGATCATCAGTTTTAGAGCTAAAATTAGCATGTTTAAAGTGATTTTCATGCTTCCAGGGGCCCGGGAAGTGAATTAAATACCATTTGGAGGCATTTAATGTTCAAGCAAAAACAGGTGATTTTTGACAAAAGAGATAACACCCCCCCATTACGTCATGCTGCAGAAAGGTGAAAAATGGTCCGTTTTCAAATGTTTTATTTTTTAACGTCAGTTCACATTTGTAGGTAGATCATCAGTTTTAGAGCTAAAATTAGCATGTTTAAAGTGATTTTCATGCTTCCAGGGGCCCAAAACACAAGATTTGTGGAATGGTTAAAAGTGCATGAAAATGGCCAATTTACTCACTCTGAGGTCTCAAAAAGTGTTTCTTCACCCCGGGAAGTGAATTAAATACCATTTGGAGGCATTTAATGTTCAAGCAAAAACAGGTGATTTTTGACAAAAGAGATAACACCCCCCCATTACGTCATGCTTCAGAAAGGTGAAAGATGGTCCGTTTTCAAATGTTTTATTTTTGAACGTCAGTTCACATTTGTAGGTAGATCATCAGTTTTAGAGCTAAAATAAGCATGTTTAAAGTGATTTTCATGCTTCCAGGGGCCCGGGAAGTGAATTAAATACCATTTGGAGGCATTTAATGTTCAAGCAAAAACAGGTGATTTTTGACAAAAGGGATAACACCCCCCCATTACGTCATGCTTCAGAAAGGTGAAAAATGGTCCGTTTTCAAAAGTTTTATTTTTGAACGTCAGTTCACATTTGTAGGTAGATCATCAGTTTTAGAGCTAAAATTAGCATGTTTAAAGTGATTTTCATGCTTCCAGGGGCCCGGGAAGTGAATTAAATACCATTTGGAGGCATTTAATGTTCAAGCAAAAACAGGTGATTTTTGACAAAAGAGATAACACCCCCCCATTACGTCATGCTTCAGAAAGGTGAAAAATGGTCCTTTTTCAAATGTTTTATTTTTGAACGTCAGTTCACATTTGTAGGTAGATCATCAGTTTTAGAGCTAAAATTAGCATGTTTAAAGTGATTTTCATGCTTCCAGGGGCCCGGGAAGTGAATTAAATACCATTCGGAGGCATTTAATGTTCAAGCAAAAACAGGTGATTTTTGACAAAAGAGATAACACCCCCCCATTAAGTCATGCTTCAGAAAGGTGAAAAATTGTCCGTTTTCAAATGTTTTATTTTTGAAAGTCAGTTCACATTTGTAGGTAGATCATCAGTTTTAGAGCTAAAATTAGCATGTTTAAAGTGATTTTCATGCTTCCAGGGGCCCGGGAAGTGAATTAAATACCATTTGGAGGCATTTAATGTTCAAGCAAAAACAGGTGATTTTTGACAAAAGAGATAACACCCCCCCATTACGTCATGCTGCAGAAAGGTGAAAAATGGTCCGTTTTCAAATGTTTTATTTTTTAACGTCAGTTCACATTTGTAGGTAGATCATCAGTTTTAGAGCTAAAATTAGCATGTTTAAAGTGATTTTCATGCTTCCAGGGGCCCAAAACACAAGATTTGTGGAATGGTTAAAAGTGCATGAAAATGGCCAATTTACTCACTCTGAGGTCTCAAAAAGTGTTTCTTCACCCCGGGAAGTGAATTAAATACCATTTGGAGGCATTTAATGTTCAAGCAAAAACAGGTGATTTTTGACAAAAGAGATAACACCCCCCCATTACGTCATGCTTCAGAAAGGTGAAAGATGGTCCGTTTTCAAATGTTTTATTTTTGAACGTCAGTTCACATTTGTAGGTAGATCATCAGTTTTAGAGCTAAAATAAGCATGTTTAAAGTGATTTTCATGCTTCCAGGGGCCCGGGAAGTGAATTAAATACCATTTGGAGGCATTTAATGTTCAAGCAAAAACAGGTGATTTTTGACAAAAGGGATAACACCCCCCCATTACGTCATGCTTCAGAAAGGTGAAAAATGGTCCGTTTTCAAAAGTTTTATTTTTGAACGTCAGTTCACATTTGTAGGTAGATCATCAGTTTTAGAGCTAAAATTAGCATGTTTAAAGTGATTTTCATGCTTCCAGGGGCCCGGGAAGTGAATTAAATACCATTTGGAGGCATTTAATGTTCAAGCAAAAACAGGTGATTTTTAACAAAAGAGATAACACCCCCCCATTACGTCATGCTGCAGAAAGGTGAAAAATGGTCCGTTTTCAAATGTTTTATTTTTTAACGTCAGTTCACATTTGTAGGTAGATCATCAATTTTAGAGCAAAAATTAGCATGTTTAAAGTGATTTTCATGCTTCCAGGGGCCCAAAACACAAGATTTGTGGAATGGTTAAAAGTGCATGAAAATGGCCAATTTACTCACTCTGAGGTCTCAAAAAGTGTTTCTTCACCCCGGGAAGTGAATTAAATACCATTTGGAGGCATTTAATGTTCAAGCAAAAACAGGTGATTTTTGACAAAAGAGATAACACCCCCCATTACGTCATGCTTCAGAAAGGTGAAAAATGGTCCGTTTTCAAATGTTTTATTTTTGAACGTCAGTTCACATTTGTAGGTAGATCATCAGTTTTAGAGCTAAAATAAGCATGTTTAAAGTGATTTTCATGCTTCCAGGGGCCCCGGGAAGTGAATTTAATACCATTTGGAGGCATTTAATGTTCAAGCAAAAACAGGTGATTTTTGACAAAAGAGATAACACCCCCCCATTACGTCATGCTTCAGAAAGGTGAAAAATTGTCCGTTTTCAAATGTTTTATTTTTGAAAGTCAGTTCACATTTGTAGGTAGATCATCAGTTTTAGAGCTAAAATTAGCATGTTTAAAGTGATTTTCATGCTTCCAGGGGCCCGGGAAGTGAATTAAATACCATTTGGAGGCATTTAATGTTCAAGCAAAAACAGGTGATTTTTGACAAAAGAGATAACACCCCCCCATTACGTTATGCTTCAGAAAGGTGAAAAATGGTCCGTTTTCAAATGTTTTATTTTTGAACGTCAGTTCACATTTGTAGGTAGATCATCAGTTTTAGAGCTAAAATTAGCATGTTTAAAGTGATTTTCATGCTTCCAGGGGCCCGGGAAGTGAATTAAATACCATTTGGAGGCATTTAATGTTCAAGCAAAAACAGGTGATTTTTGACAAAAGAGATAACACCCCCCCATTACGTCATGCTTCAGAAAGGTGAAAAATTGTCCGTTTTCAAATGTTTTATTTTTGAAAGTCAGTTCACATTTGTAGGTAGATCATCAGTTTTAGAGCTAAAATTAGCATGTTTAAAGTGATTTTCATGCTTCCAGGGGCCCGGGAAGTGAATTAAATACCATTTGGAGGCATTTAATGTTCAAGCAAAAACAGGTGATTTTTGACAAAAGAGATAACACCCCCCCATTACGTTATGCTTCAGAAAGGTGAAAAATGGTCCGTTTTCAAATGTTTTATTTTTGAACGTCAGTTCACATTTGTAGGTAGATCATCAGTTTTAGAGCTAAAATTAGCATGTTTAAAGTGATTTTCATGCTTCCAGGGGCCCGGGAAGTAAATTAAATACCATTTGGAGGCATTTAATGTTCAAGCAAAAACAGGTGATTTTTGACAAAAGAGATAACACCCCCCCATTACGTCATGCTTCAGAAAGGTGAAAAATTGTCCGTTTTCAAATGTTTTATTTTTGAAAGTCAGTTCACATTTGTAGGTAGATCATCAGTTTTAGAGCTAAAATTAGCATGTTTAAAGTGATTTTCATGCTTCCAGGGGCCCGGGAAGTGAATTAAATACCATTTGGAGGCATTTAATGTTCAAGCAAAAACAGGTGATTTTTGACAAAAGAGATAACACCCCCCCATTACGTTATGCTTCAGAAAGGTGAAAAATGGTCCGTTTTCAAATGTTTTATTTTTGAACGTCAGTTCACATTTGTAGGTAGATCATCAGTTTTAGAGCTAAAATTAGCATGTTTAAAGTGATTTTCATGCTTCCAGGGGCCCGGGAAGTGAATTAAATACCATTTGGAGGCATTTAATGTTCAAGCAAAAACAGGTGATTTTTGACAAAAGAGATAACACCCCCCCATTACGTTATGCTTCAGAAAGGTGAAAAATTGTCAATTTTCAAATGTTTTATTTTTGAACGTCAGTTCACATTTGTAGGTAGATCATCAGTTTTAGAGCTAAAATTAGCATGTTTAAAGTGATTTTCATGCTTCCAGGGGCCCGGGAAGTGAATTAAATACCATTTGGAGGCATTTAATGTTCAAGCAAAAACAGGTGATTTTTGACAAAAGAGATAACACCCCCCCATTACGTCATGCTGCAGAAAGGTGAAAAATGGTCCGTTTTCAAATGTTTTATTTTTTAACGTCAGTTCACATTTGTAGGTAGATCATCAGTTTTAGAGCTAAAATTAGCATGTTTAAAGTGATTTTCATGCTTCCAGGGGCCCGGGAAGTAAATTAAATACCATTTGGAGGCATTTAATGTTCAAGCAAAAACAGGTGATTTTTAACAAAAGAGATAACACCCCCCCATTACGTCATGCTGCAGAAAGGTGAAAAATGGTCCGTTTTCAAATGTTTTATTTTTTAACGTCAGTTCACATTTGTAGGTAGATCATCAATTTTAGAGCTAAAATTAGCATGTTTAAAGTGATTTTCACGCTTCCAGGGGCCCAAAACACAAGATTTGTGGAATGGTTAAAAGTGCATGAAAATGGCCAATTTAATCACTCTGAGGTCTCAAAAAGTGTTTCTTCACCCCGGGAAGTGAATTAAATACCATTTGGAGGCATTTAATGTTCAAGCAAAAACAGGTGATTTTTGACAAAAGAGATAACACCCCCCATTACGTCATGCTTCAGAAAGGTGAAAAATGGTCCGTTTTCAAATGTTTTATTTTTGAACGTCAGTTCACATTTGTAGGTAGATCATCAGTTTTTGAGCTAAAATTAGCATGTTTAAAGTGATTTTCATGCTTCCAGGGGCCCGGGAAGTGAATTAAATACCATTTGGAGGCATTTAATGTTCAAGCAAAAACAGGTGATTTTTGACAAAAGAGATAACACCCCCCCATTACGTCATGCTTCAGAAAGGTGAAAAATTGTCAGTTTTCAAATGTTTTATTTTTGAAAGTCAGTTCACATTTGTAGGTAGATCATCAGTTTTAGAGCTAAAATTAGCATGTTTAAAGTGATTTTCATGCTTCCAGGGGCCCAAAACACAAGATTTGTGGAATGGTTAAAAGTGCATGAAAATGGCCAATTTACTCACTCTGAGGTCTCAAAAAGTGTTTCTTCACCCCGGGAAGTGAATTAAATAGCATTTGGAGTCATTTAATGTTCAAGCAAAAACAGGTGATTTTTGACAAAAGAGATAACACCCCCCCATTACGTCATGCTGCAGAAAGGTGAAAAATGGTCCGTTTTCAAATGTTTTATTTTTTAACGTCAGTTCACATTTGTAGGTAGATCATCAGTTTTAGAGCTAAAATTAGCATGTTTAAAGTGATTTTCATGCTTCCAGGGGCCCAAAACACAAGATTTGTGGAATGGTTAAAAGTGCATAAAAAAAATGGCCAATTTACCCACTCTGAGGTCTCAAAAAGTGTTTCTTCACCCCGGGAAGTGAATTAAATACCATTTGGAGGCATTTAATGTTCAAGCAAAAACAGGTGAGTTTTGACAAAAGAGATAACACCCCCCCGTTACGTCATGCTTCAGAAAGGTGAAAAATGGTCCGTTTTCAAATGTTTTATTTTTGAACGTCAGTTCACATTTGTAGGTAGATCATCAGTTTTAGAGCTAAAATTAGCATGTTGAAAGTAATTTTCATGCTTCCAGGGGCCCGGGAAGTGAATTAAAACCATTTGGAGGCATTTAATGTTCAAGCAAACACAGGTGATTTTTGACAAAAGAGATAACACCCCCCCATTACGTCATGCTGCAGAAAGGTGAAAAATGGTCAGTTTTCAAATGTTTTATTTTTTAACGTCAGTTCACATTTGTAGGTAGATCATCAGTTTTAGAGCTAAAATTAGCATGTTTAAAGTGATTTTCATGCTTCCAGGGGCCCAAAACACAAGATTTGTGGAATGGTTAAAAGTGCATGAAAATGGCCAATTTACTCACTCTGAGGTCTCAAAAAGTGTTTCTTCACCCCGGGAAGTGAATTAAATACCATTTGGAGGCATTTAATGTTCAAGCAAAAACAGGTGATTTTTGACAAAAGAGATAACACCCCCCCATTACGTCATGCTTCAGAAAGGTGAAAAATGGTCCGTTTTCAAATGTTTTATTTTTGAACGTCAGTTCACATTTGTAGGTAGATCATCAGTTTTAGAGCTAAAATTAGCATGTTTAAAGTGATTTTCATGCTTCCAGGGGCCCGGGAAGTGAATTAAATACCATTTGGAGGCATTTAATGTTCAAGCAAAAACAGGTGATTTTTGACAAAAGAGATAACACCCCCCCATTAAGTCATGCTTCAGAAAGGTGAAAAATTGTCCGTTTTCAAATGTTTTATTTTTGAAAGTCAGTTCACATTTGTAGGTAGATCATCAGTTTTAGAGCTAAAATTAGCATGTTTAAAGTGATTTTCATGCTTCCAGGGGCCCGGGAAGTGAATTAAATACCATTTGGAGGCATTTAATGTTCAAGCAAAAACAGGTGATTTTTGACAAAAGAGATAACACCCCCCCATTACGTCATGCTGCAGAAAGGTGAAAAATGGTCCGTTTTCAAATGTTTTATTTTTTAACGTCAGTTCACATTTGTAGGTAGATCATCAGTTTTAGAGCTAAAATTAGCATGTTTAAAGTGATTTTCATGCTTCCAGGGGCCCAAAACACAAGATTTGTGGAATGGTTAAAAGTGCATGAAAATGGCCAATTTACTCACTCTGAGGTCTCAAAAAGTGTTTCTTCACCCCGGGAAGTGAATTAAATACCATTTGGAGGCATTTAATGTTCAAGCAAAAACAGGTGATTTTTGACAAAAGAGATAACACCCCCCCCATTACGTCATGCTTCAGAAAGGTGAAAGATGGTCCGTTTTCAAATGTTTTATTTTTGAACGTCAGTTCACATTTGTAGGTAGATCATCAGTTTTAGAGCTAAAATAAGCATGTTTAAAGTGATTTTCATGCTTCCAGGGGCCCGGGAAGTGAATTAAATACCATTTGGAGGCATTTAATGTTCAAGCAAAAACAGGTGATTTTTGACAAAAGGGATAACACCCCCCCATTACGTCATGCTTCAGAAAGGTGAAAAATGGTCCGTTTTCAAAAGTTTTATTTTTGAACGTCAGTTCACATTTGTAGGTAGATCATCAGTTTTAGAGCTAAAATTAGCATGTTTAAAGTGATTTTCATGCTTCCAGGGGCCCGGGAAGTGAATTAAATACCATTTGGAGGCTTTTAATGTTCAAGCAAAAACAGGTGATTTTTGACAAAAGAGATAACACCCCCCATTACGTCATGCTGCAGAAAGGTGAAAAATGGTCCGTTTTCAAATGTTTTATTTTTTAACGTCAGTTCACATTTGTAGGTAGATCATCAATTTTAGAGCTAAAATTAGCATGTTTAAAGTGATTTTCATGCTTCCAGGGGCCCAAAACACAAGATTTGTGGAATGGTTAAAAGTGCATGAAAATGGCCAATTTACTCACTCTGAGGTCTCAAAAAGTGTTTCTTCACCCCGGAAAGTGAATTAAATACCATTTGGAGGCATTTAATGTTCAAGCAAAAACAGGTGATTTTTGACAAAAGAGATAACACCCCCCCATTACGTCATGCTTCAGAAAGGTGAAAAATTGTCCGTTTTCAAATGTTTTATTTTTGAAAGTCAGTTCACATTTGTAGGTAGATCATCAGTTTTAGAGCTAAAATTAGCATGTTTAAAGTGATTTTCATGCTTCCAGGGGCCCGGGAAGTGAATTAAATACCATTTGGAGGCATTTAATGTTCAAGCAAAAACAGGTGATTTTTGACAAAAGAGATAACACCCCCCATTACGTTATGCTTCAGAAAGGTGAAAAATGGTCCGTTTTCAAATGTTTTATTTTTGAACGTCAGTTCACATTTGTAGGTAGATCATCCGTTTTAGAGCTAAAATTAGCATGTTTAAAGTGATTTTCATGCTTCCAGGGGCCCGGGAAGTGAATTAAATACCATTTGGAGGCATTTAATGTTCAAGCAAAAACAGGTGATTTTTGACAAAAGAGATAACACCCCCCCATTACGTCATGCTTCAGAAAGGTGAAAAATTGTCCGTTTTCAAATGTTTTATTTTTTAACGTCAGTTCACATTTGTAGGTAGATCATCAAAATTAGAGCTAAAATTTGCATGTTTAAAGTGATTTTCATGCTTCCAGGGGCCCAAAACACAAGATTTGTGGAATGGTTAAAAGTGCATGAAAATGGCCAATTTACTCACTCTGAGGTCTCAAAAAGTGTTTCTTCACCCCGGAAGTTAATTAAATACCATTTGGAGGCATTTAATGTTCAAGCAAAAACAGGTGATTTTTGACAAAAGAGATAACACCCCCCCATTACGTCATGCTGCAGAAAGGTGAAAAATGGTCAGTTTTCAAATGTTTTATTTTTTAACGTCAGTTCACATTTGTAGGTAGATCATCAGTTTTGAGCTAAAATTAGCATGTTTAAAGTGATTTTCATGCTTCCAGGGGCCCAAAACACAAGATTTGTGGAATGGTTAAAAGTGCATGAAAATGGCCAATTTACTCACTCTGAGGTCTCAAAAAGTGTTTCTTCACCCCGGGAAGTGAATTAAATACCATTTGGAGGCATTTAATGTTCAAGCAAAAACAGGTGATTTTTGACAAAAGAGATAACACCCCCAATTACGTCATGCTTCAGAAAGGTGAAAAATGGTCCGTTTTCAAATGTTTTATTTTTGAACGTCAGTTCACATTTGTAGGTAGATCATCAGTTTTAGAGCTAAAATAAGCATGTTTAAAGTGATTTTCATGCTTCCAGGGGCCCGGGAAGTGAATTAAATACCATTTGGAGGCATTTAATGTTCAAGCAAAAACAGGTGATTTTTGACAAAAGAGATAACACCCCCCCATTACGTCATGCTGCAGAAAGGTGAAAAATGGTCCGTTTTCAAATGTTTTATTTTTTAAACGTCAGTTCACATTTGTAGGTAGATCATCAGTTTTAGAGCTAAAATTAGCATGTTTAAAGTGATTTTCATGCTTCCAGGGGCCCAAAAGACAAGATTTGTGGAATGGTTAAAAGTGCATGAAAATGGCCAATTTACTCACTCTGAGGTCTCGAAAAGTGCTTCTTCACCCCGTGAAGTGAATTAAATACCATTTAGAGGCATTTAATGTTCAAGCAAAAACAGGTGATTTTTGACAAAAGAGATAACACCCCCCCATTACGTCATGCTTCAGAAAGGTGAAAAATGGTCCGTTTTCAAATGTTTTATTTTTGAACGTCAGTTCACATTTGTAGGTAGATCATCAGTTTTAGAGCTAAAATAAGCATGTTTAAAGTGATTTTCATGCTTCCAGGGGCCCGGGAAGTGAATTAAATACCATTTGGAGGCATTTAATGTTCAAGCAAAAACAGGTGATTTTTAACAAAAGAGATAACACCCCCCCATTACGTCATGCTGCAGAAAGGTGAAAAATGGTCCGTTTTCAAATGTTTTATTTTTTAACGTCAGTTCACATTTGTAGGTAGATCATCAATTTTAGAGCTAAAATTAGCATGTTTAAAGTGATTTTCATGCTTCCAGGGGCCCAAAACACAAGACTTGTGGAATGGTTAAAAGTGCATGAAAATGGCCAATTTACTCACTCTGAGGTCTCAAAAAGTGTTTCTTCACCCCGGGAAGTGAATTAAATACCATTTGGAGGCATTTAATGTTCAAGCAAAAACAGGTGATTTTTGACAAAAGAGATAACACCCCCCATTACGTCATGCTTCAGAAAGGTGAAAAATGGTCCGTTTTCAAATGTTTTAGTTTTTGAACGTCAGTTCACATTTGTAGGTAGATCATCAGTTTTAGAGCTAAAATAAGCATGTTTAAAGTGATTTTCATGCTTCCAGGGGCCCGGGAAGTGAATTAAATACCATTTGGAGGCATTTAATGTTCAAGCAAAAACAGGTGATTTTTGACAAAAGGGATAACACGCCCCCATTACGTCATGCTTCAGAAAGGTGACAAATGGTCCGTTTTCAAAAGTTTTATTTTTGAACGTCAGTTCACATTTGTAGGTAGATCATCAGTTTTAGAGCTAAAATTAGCATGTTTAAAGTGATTTTCATGCTTCCAGGGGCCCGGGAAGTGAATTAAATACCATTTGGAGGCATTTAATGTTCAAGCAAAAACAGGTGATTTTTAACAAAAGAGATAACACCCCCCCATTACGTCATGCTGCAGAAAGGTGAAAAATGGTCCGTTTTCAAATGTTTTATTTTTTAACGTCAGTTCACATTTGTAGGTAGATCATCAATTTTAGAGCTAAAATTAGCATGTTTAAAGTGATTTTCATGCTTCCAGGGGCCCAAAACACAAGATTTGTGGAATGGTTAAAAGTGCATGAAAATGGCCAATTTACTCACTCTGAGGTCTCAAAAAGTGTTTCTTCACCCCGGGAAGTGAATTAAATACCATTTGGAGGCATTTAATGTTCAAGCAAAAACAGGTGATTTTTGACAAAAGAGATAACACCCCCCCATTACGTTATGCTTCAGAAAGGTGAAAAATGGTCCGTTTTCAAATGTTTTATTTTTGAACGTCAGTTCACATTTGTAGGTAGATCATCCGTTTTAGAGCTAAAATTAGCATGTTTAAAGTGATTTTCATGCTTCCAGGGGCCCGGGAAGTGAATTAAATACCATTTGGAGGCATTTAATGTTCAAGCAAAAACAGGTGATTTTTGACAAAAGAGATAACACCCCCCCATTACGTCATGCTTCAGAAAGGTGAAAAATTGTCCGTTTTCAAATGTTTTATTTTTTAACGTCAGTTCACATTTGTAGGTAGATCATCAAAATTAGAGCTAAAATTTGCATGTTTAAAGTGATTTTCATGCTTCCAGGGGCCCAAAACACAAGATTTGTGGAATGGTTAAAATTGCATGAAAATGGCCAATTTACTCACTCTGAGGTCTCAAAAAGTGTTTCTTCACCCCGGAAGTTAATTAAATACCATTTGGAGGCATTTAATGTTCAAGCAAAAACAGGTGATTTTTGACAAAAGAGATAACACCCCCCCATTACGTCATGCTGCAGAAAGGTGAAAAATGGTCAGTTTTCAAATGTTTTATTTTTTAACGTCAGTTCACATTTGTAGGTAGATCATCAGTTTTAGAGCTAAAATTAGCATGTTTAAAGTGATTTTCATGCTTCCAGGGGCCCGGGAAGTGAATTAAATACCATTTGGAGGCATTTAATGTTCAAGCAAAAACAGGTGATTTTTGACAAAAGAGATAACACCCCCCCATTAAGTCATGCTTCAGAAAGGTGAAAAATTGTCCGTTTTCAAATGTTTTATTTTTGAAAGTCAGTTCACATTTGTAGGTAGATCATCAGTTTTAGAGCTAAAATTAGCATGTTTAAAGTGATTTTCATGCTTCCAGGGGCCCGGGAAGTGAATTAAATACCATTTGGAGGCATTTAATGTTCAAGCAAAAACAGGTGATTTTTGACAAAAGAGATAACACCCCCCCATTACGTCATGCTGCAGAAAGGTGAAAAATGGTCCGTTTTCAAATGTTTTATTTTTTAACGTCAGTTCACATTTGTAGGTAGATCATCAGTTTTAGAGCTAAAATTAGCATGTTTAAAGTGATTTTCATGCTTCCAGGGGCCCAAAACACAAGATTTGTGGAATGGTTAAAAGTGCATGAAAATGGCCAATTTACTCACTCTGAGGTCTCAAAAAGTGTTTCTTCACCCCGGGAAGTGAATTAAATACCATTTGGAGGCATTTAATGTTCAAGCAAAAACAGGTGATTTTTGACAAAAGAGATAACACCCCCCCATTACGTCATGCTTCAGAAAGGTGAAAGATGGTCCGTTTTCAAATGTTTTATTTTTGAACGTCAGTTCACATTTGTAGGTAGATCATCAGTTTTAGAGCTAAAATAAGCATGTTTAAAGTGATTTTCATGCTTCCAGGGGCCCGGGAAGTGAATTAAATACCATTTGGAGGCATTTAATGTTCAAGCAAAAACAGGTGATTTTTGACAAAAGGGATAACACCCCCCCATTACGTCATGCTTCAGAAAGGTGAAAAATGGTCCGTTTTCAAAAGTTTTATTTTTGAACGTCAGTTCACATTTGTAGGTAGATCATCAGTTTTAGAGCTAAAATTAGCATGTTTAAAGTGATTTTCATGCTTCCAGGGGCCCGGGAAGTGAATTAAATACCATTTGGAGGCTTTTAATGTTCAAGCAAAAACAGGTGATTTTTGACAAAAGAGATAACACCCCCCATTACGTCATGCTGCAGAAAGGTGAAAAATGGTCCGTTTTCAAATGTTTTATTTTTTAACGTCAGTTCACATTTGTAGGTAGATCATCAATTTTAGAGCTAAAATTAGCATGTTTAAAGTGATTTTCATGCTTCCAGGGGCCCAAAACACAAGATTTGTGGAATGGTTAAAAGTGCATGAAAATGGCCAATTTACTCACTCTGAGGTCTCAAAAAGTGTTTCTTCACCCCGGAAAGTGAATTAAATACCATTTGGAGGCATTTAATGTTCAAGCAAAAACAGGTGATTTTTGACAAAAGAGATAACACCCCCCCATTACGTCATGCTTCAGAAAGGTGAAAAATTGTCCGTTTTCAAATGTTTTATTTTTGAAAGTCAGTTCACATTTGTAGGTAGATCATCAGTTTTAGAGCTAAAATTAGCATGTTTAAAGTGATTTTCATGCTTCCAGGGGCCCGGGAAGTGAATTAAATACCATTTGGAGGCATTTAATGTTCAAGCAAAAACAGGTGATTTTTGACAAAAGAGATAACACCCCCCATTACGTTATGCTTCAGAAAGGTGAAAAATGGTCCGTTTTCAAATGTTTTATTTTTGAACGTCAGTTCACATTTGTAGGTAGATCATCCGTTTTAGAGCTAAAATTAGCATGTTTAAAGTGATTTTCATGCTTCCAGGGGCCCGGGAAGTGAATTAAATACCATTTGGAGGCATTTAATGTTCAAGCAAAAACAGGTGATTTTTGACAAAAGAGATAACACCCCCCCATTACGTCATGCTTCAGAAAGGTGAAAAATTGTCCGTTTTCAAATGTTTTATTTTTTAACGTCAGTTCACATTTGTAGGTAGATCATCAAAATTAGAGCTAAAATTTGCATGTTTAAAGTGATTTTCATGCTTCCAGGGGCCCAAAACACAAGATTTGTGGAATGGTTAAAAGTGCATGAAAATGGCCAATTTACTCACTCTGAGGTCTCAAAAAGTGTTTCTTCACCCCGGAAGTTAATTAAATACCATTTGGAGGCATTTAATGTTCAAGCAAAAACAGGTGATTTTTGACAAAAGAGATAACACCCCCCCATTACGTCATGCTGCAGAAAGGTGAAAAATGGTCAGTTTTCAAATGTTTTATTTTTTAACGTCAGTTCACATTTGTAGGTAGATCATCAGTTTTGAGCTAAAATTAGCATGTTTAAAGTGATTTTCATGCTTCCAGGGGCCCAAAACACAAGATTTGTGGAATGGTTAAAAGTGCATGAAAATGGCCAATTTACTCACTCTGAGGTCTCAAAAAGTGTTTCTTCACCCCGGGAAGTGAATTAAATACCATTTGGAGGCATTTAATGTTCAAGCAAAAACAGGTGATTTTTGACAAAAGAGATAACACCCCCAATTACGTCATGCTTCAGAAAGGTGAAAAATGGTCCGTTTTCAAATGTTTTATTTTTGAACGTCAGTTCACATTTGTAGGTAGATCATCAGTTTTAGAGCTAAAATAAGCATGTTTAAAGTGATTTTCATGCTTCCAGGGGCCCGGGAAGTGAATTAAATACCATTTGGAGGCATTTAATGTTCAAGCAAAAACAGGTGATTTTTGACAAAAGAGATAACACCCCCCCATTACGTCATGCTGCAGAAAGGTGAAAAATGGTCCGTTTTCAAATGTTTTATTTTTTAAACGTCAGTTCACATTTGTAGGTAGATCATCAGTTTTAGAGCTAAAATTAGCATGTTTAAAGTGATTTTCATGCTTCCAGGGGCCCAAAAGACAAGATTTGTGGAATGGTTAAAAGTGCATGAAAATGGCCAATTTACTCACTCTGAGGTCTCGAAAAGTGCTTCTTCACCCCGTGAAGTGAATTAAATACCATTTAGAGGCATTTAATGTTCAAGCAAAAACAGGTGATTTTTGACAAAAGAGATAACACCCCCCCATTACGTCATGCTTCAGAAAGGTGAAAAATGGTCCGTTTTCAAATGTTTTATTTTTGAACGTCAGTTCACATTTGTAGGTAGATCATCAGTTTTAGAGCTAAAATAAGCATGTTTAAAGTGATTTTCATGCTTCCAGGGGCCCGGGAAGTGAATTAAATACCATTTGGAGGCATTTAATGTTCAAGCAAAAACAGGTGATTTTTAACAAAAGAGATAACACCCCCCCATTACGTCATGCTGCAGAAAGGTGAAAAATGGTCCGTTTTCAAATGTTTTATTTTTTAACGTCAGTTCACATTTGTAGGTAGATCATCAATTTTAGAGCTAAAATTAGCATGTTTAAAGTGATTTTCATGCTTCCAGGGGCCCAAAACACAAGACTTGTGGAATGGTTAAAAGTGCATGAAAATGGCCAATTTACTCACTCTGAGGTCTCAAAAAGTGTTTCTTCACCCCGGGAAGTGAATTAAATACCATTTGGAGGCATTTAATGTTCAAGCAAAAACAGGTGATTTTTGACAAAAGAGATAACACCCCCCATTACGTCATGCTTCAGAAAGGTGAAAAATGGTCCGTTTTCAAATGTTTTAGTTTTTGAACGTCAGTTCACATTTGTAGGTAGATCATCAGTTTTAGAGCTAAAATAAGCATGTTTAAAGTGATTTTCATGCTTCCAGGGGCCCGGGAAGTGAATTAAATACCATTTGGAGGCATTTAATGTTCAAGCAAAAACAGGTGATTTTTGACAAAAGGGATAACACGCCCCCATTACGTCATGCTTCAGAAAGGTGACAAATGGTCCGTTTTCAAAAGTTTTATTTTTGAACGTCAGTTCACATTTGTAGGTAGATCATCAGTTTTAGAGCTAAAATTAGCATGTTTAAAGTGATTTTCATGCTTCCAGGGGCCCGGGAAGTGAATTAAATACCATTTGGAGGCATTTAATGTTCAAGCAAAAACAGGTGATTTTTAACAAAAGAGATAACACCCCCCCATTACGTCATGCTGCAGAAAGGTGAAAAATGGTCCGTTTTCAAATGTTTTATTTTTTAACGTCAGTTCACATTTGTAGGTAGATCATCAATTTTAGAGCTAAAATTAGCATGTTTAAAGTGATTTTCATGCTTCCAGGGGCCCAAAACACAAGATTTGTGGAATGGTTAAAAGTGCATGAAAATGGCCAATTTACTCACTCTGAGGTCTCAAAAAGTGTTTCTTCACCCCGGGAAGTGAATTAAATACCATTTGGAGGCATTTAATGTTCAAGCAAAAACAGGTGATTTTTGACAAAAGAGATAACACCCCCCCATTACGTTATGCTTCAGAAAGGTGAAAAATGGTCCGTTTTCAAATGTTTTATTTTTGAACGTCAGTTCACATTTGTAGGTAGATCATCCGTTTTAGAGCTAAAATTAGCATGTTTAAAGTGATTTTCATGCTTCCAGGGGCCCGGGAAGTGAATTAAATACCATTTGGAGGCATTTAATGTTCAAGCAAAAACAGGTGATTTTTGACAAAAGAGATAACACCCCCCCATTACGTCATGCTTCAGAAAGGTGAAAAATTGTCCGTTTTCAAATGTTTTATTTTTTAACGTCAGTTCACATTTGTAGGTAGATCATCAAAATTAGAGCTAAAATTTGCATGTTTAAAGTGATTTTCATGCTTCCAGGGGCCCAAAACACAAGATTTGTGGAATGGTTAAAATTGCATGAAAATGGCCAATTTACTCACTCTGAGGTCTCAAAAAGTGTTTCTTCACCCCGGAAGTTAATTAAATACCATTTGGAGGCATTTAATGTTCAAGCAAAAACAGGTGATTTTTGACAAAAGAGATAACACCCCCCCATTACGTCATGCTGCAGAAAGGTGAAAAATGGTCAGTTTTCAAATGTTTTATTTTTTAACGTCAGTTCACATTTGTAGGTAGATCATCAGTTTTGAGCTAAAATTAGCATGTTTAAAGTGATTTTCATGCTTCCAGGGGCCCAAAACACAAGATTTGTGGAATGGTTAAAAGTGCATGAAAATGGCCAATTTACTCACTCTGAGGTCTCAAAAAGTGTTTCTTCACCCCGGAAGTTAATTAAATACCATTTGGAGGCATTTAATGTTCAAGCAAAAACAGGTGATTTTTGACAAAAGAGATAACACCCCCCCATTACGTCATGCTGCAGAAAGGTGAAAAATGGTCAGTTTTCAAATGTTTTATTTTTTAACGTCAGTTCACATTTGTAGGTAGATCATCAGTTTTGAGCTAAAATTAGCATGTTTAAAGTGATTTTCATGCTTCCAGGGGCCCAAAACACAAGATTTGTGGAATGGTTAAAAGTGCATGAAAATGGCCAATTTACTCACTCTGAGGTCTCAAAAAGTGTTTCTTCACCCCGGGAAGTGAATTAAATACCATTTGGAGGCATTTAATGTTCAAGCAAAAACAGGTGATTTTTGACAAAAGAGATAACACCCCCAATTACGTCATGCTTCAGAAAGGTGAAAAATGGTCCGTTTTCAAATGTTTTATTTTTGAACGTCAGTTCACATTTGTAGGTAGATCATCAGTTTTAGAGCTAAAATAAGCATGTTTAAAGTGATTTTCATGCTTCCAGGGGCCCGGGAAGTGAATTAAATACCATTTGGAGGCATTTAATGTTCAAGCAAAAACAGGTGATTTTTGACAAAAGAGATAACACCCCCCCATTACGTCATGCTGCAGAAAGGTGAAAAATGGTCCGTTTTCAAATGTTTTATTTTTTAAACGTCAGTTCACATTTGTAGGTAGATCATCAGTTTTAGAGCTAAAATTAGCATGTTTAAAGTGATTTTCATGCTTCCAGGGGCCCAAAAGACAAGATTTGTGGAATGGTTAAAAGTGCATGAAAATGGCCAATTTACTCACTCTGAGGTCTCGAAAAGTGTTTCTTCACCCCGTGAAGTGAATTAAATACCATTTAGAGGCATTTAATGTTCAAGCAAAAACAGGTGATTTTTGACAAAAGAGATAACACCCCCCCATTACGTCATGCTTCAGAAAGGTGAAAAATGGTCCGTTTTCAAATGTTTTATTTTTGAACGTCAGTTCACATTTGTAGGTAGATCATCAGTTTTAGAGCTAAAATAAGCATGTTTAAAGTGATTTTCATGCTTCCAGGGGCCCGGGAAGTGAATTAAATACCATTTGGAGGCATTTAATGTTCAAGCAAAAACAGGTGATTTTTAACAAAAGAGATAACACCCCCCCCATTACGTCATGCTGCAGAAAGGTGAAAAATGGTCCGTTTTCAAATGTTTTATTTTTTAACGTCAGTTCACATTTGTAGGTAGATCATCAATTTTAGAGCTAAAATTAGCATGTTTAAAGTGATTTTCATGCTTCCAGGGGCCCAAAACACAAGACTTGTGGAATGGTTAAAAGTGCATGAAAATGGCCAATTTACTCACTCTGAGGTCTCAAAAAGTGTTTCTTCACCCCGGGAAGTGAATTAAATACCATTTGGAGGCATTTAATGTTCAAGCAAAAACAGGTGATTTTTGACAAAAGAGATAACACCCCCCATTACGTCATGCTTCAGAAAGGTGAAAAATGGTCCGTTTTCAAATGTTTTAGTTTTTGAACGTCAGTTCACATTTGTAGGTAGATCATCAGTTTTAGAGCTAAAATAAGCATGTTTAAAGTGATTTTCATGCTTCCAGGGGCCCGGGAAGTGAATTAAATACCATTTGGAGGCATTTAATGTTCAAGCAAAAACAGGTGATTTTTGACAAAAGGGATAACACGCCCCCATTACGTCATGCTTCAGAAAGGTGACAAATGGTCCGTTTTCAAAAGTTTTATTTTTGAACGTCAGTTCACATTTGTAGGTAGATCATCAGTTTTAGAGCTAAAATTAGCATGTTTAAAGTGATTTTCATGCTTCCAGGGGCCCGGGAAGTGAATTAAATACCATTTGGAGGCATTTAATGTTCAAGCAAAAACAGGTGATTTTTAACAAAAGAGATAACACCCCCCCATTACGTCATGCTGCAGAAAGGTGAAAAATGGTCCGTTTTCAAATGTTTTATTTTTTAACGTCAGTTCACATTTGTAGGTAGATCATCAATTTTAGAGCTAAAATTAGCATGTTTAAAGTGATTTTCATGCTTCCAGGGGCCCAAAACACAAGATTTGTGGAATGGTTAAAAGTGCATGAAAATGGCCAATTTACTCACTCTGAGGTCTCAAAAAGTGTTTCTTCACCCCGGGAAGTGAATTAAATACCATTTGGAGGCATTTAATGTTCAAGCAAAAACAGGTGATTTTTGACAAAAGAGATAACACCCCCCCATTACGTCATGCTTCAGAAAGGTGAAAAATTGTCCGTTTTCAAATGTTTTATTTTTGAAAGTCAGTTCACATTTGTAGGTAGATCATCAGTTTTAGAGCTAAAATTAGCATGTTTAAAGTGATTTTCATGCTTCCAGGGGCCCGGGAAGTGAATTAAATACCATTTGGAGGCATTTAATGTTCAAGCAAAAACAGGTGATTTTTGACAAAAGAGATAACACCCCCCATTACGTTATGCTTCAGAAAGGTGAAAATGGTCCGTTTTCAAATGTTTTATTTTTGAACGTCAGTTCACATTTGTAGGTAGATCATCCGTTTTAGAGCTAAAATTAGCATGTTTAAAGTGATTTTCATGCTTCCAGGGGCCCGGGAAGTGAATTAAATACCATTTGGAGGCATTTAATGTTCAAGCAAAAACAGGTGATTTTTGACAAAAGAGATAACACCCCCCCATTACGTCATGCTTCAGAAAGGTGAAAAATTGTCCGTTTTCAAATGTTTTATTTTTTAACGTCAGTTCACATTTGTAGGTAGATCATCAAAATTAGAGCTAAAATTTGCATGTTTAAAGTGATTTTCATGCTTCCAGGGGCCCAAAACACAAGATTTGTGGAATGGTTAAAAGTGCATGAAAATGGCCAATTTACTCACTCTGAGGTCTCAAAAAGTGTTTCTTCACCCCGGAAGTTAATTAAATACCATTTGGAGGCATTTAATGTTCAAGCAAAAACAGGTGATTTTTGACAAAAGAGATAACACCCCCCCATTACGTCATGCTGCAGAAAGGTGAAAAATGGTCAGTTTTCAAATGTTTTATTTTTTAACGTCAGTTCACATTTGTAGGTAGATCATCAGTTTTGAGCTAAAATTAGCATGTTTAAAGTGATTTTCATGCTTCCAGGGGCCCAAAACACAAGATTTGTGGAATGGTTAAAAGTGCATGAAAATGGCCAATTTACTCACTCTGAGGTCTCAAAAAGTGTTTCTTCACCCCGGGAAGTGAATTAAATACCATTTGGAGGCATTTAATGTTCAAGCAAAAACAGGTGATTTTTGACAAAAGAGATAACACCCCCAATTACGTCATGCTTCAGAAAGGTGAAAAATGGTCCGTTTTCAAATGTTTTATTTTTGAACGTCAGTTCACATTTGTAGGTAGATCATCAGTTTTAGAGCTAAAATAAGCATGTTTAAAGTGATTTTCATGCTTCCAGGGGCCCGGGAAGTGAATTAAATACCATTTGGAGGCATTTAATGTTCAAGCAAAAACAGGTGATTTTTGACAAAAGGGATAACACGCCCCCATTACGTCATGCTTCAGAAAGGTGACAAATGGTCCGTTTTCAAAAGTTTTATTTTTGAACGTCAGTTCACATTTGTAGGTAGATCATCAGTTTTAGAGCTAAAATTAGCATGTTTAAAGTGATTTTCATGCTTCCAGGGGCCCGGGAAGTGAATTAAATACCATTTGGAGGCATTTAATGTTCAAGCAAAAACAGGTGATTTTTAACAAAAGAGATAACACCCCCCCATTACGTCATGCTGCAGAAAGGTGAAAAATGGTCCGTTTTCAAATGTTTTATTTTTTAACGTCAGTTCACATTTGTAGGTAGATCATCAATTTTAGAGCTAAAATTAGCATGTTTAAAGTGATTTTCATGCTTCCAGGGGCCCAAAACACAAGATTTGTGGAATGGTTAAAAGTGCATGAAAATGGCCAATTTACTCACTCTGAGGTCTCAAAAAGTGTTTCTTCACCCCGGGAAGTGAATTAAATACCATTTGGAGGCATTTAATGTTCAAGCAAAAACAGGTGATTTTTGACAAAAGAGATAACACCCCCCCATTACGTCATGCTTCAGAAAGGTGAAAAATTGTCCGTTTTCAAATGTTTTATTTTTGAAAGTCAGTTCACATTTGTAGGTAGATCATCAGTTTTAGAGCTAAAATTAGCATGTTTAAAGTGATTTTCATGCTTCCAGGGGCCCGGGAAGTGAATTAAATACCATTTGGAGGCATTTAATGTTCAAGCAAAAACAGGTGATTTTTGACAAAAGAGATAACACCCCCCATTACGTTATGCTTCAGAAAGGTGAAAAATGGTCCGTTTTCAAATGTTTTATTTTTGAACGTCAGTTCACATTTGTAGGTAGATCATCCGTTTTAGAGCTAAAATTAGCATGTTTAAAGTGATTTTCATGCTTCCAGGGGCCCGGGAAGTGAATTAAATACCATTTGGAGGCATTTAATGTTCAAGCAAAAACAGGTGATTTTTGACAAAAGAGATAACACCCCCCCATTACGTCATGCTTCAGAAAGGTGAAAAATTGTCCGTTTTCAAATGTTTTATTTTTTAACGTCAGTTCACATTTGTAGGTAGATCATCAAAATTAGAGCTAAAATTTGCATGTTTAAAGTGATTTTCATGCTTCCAGGGGCCCAAAACACAAGATTTGTGGAATGGTTAAAAGTGCATGAAAATGGCCAATTTACTCACTCTGAGGTCTCAAAAAGTGTTTCTTCACCCCGGAAGTTAATTAAATACCATTTGGAGGCATTTAATGTTCAAGCAAAAACAGGTGATTTTTGACAAAAGAGATAACACCCCCCCATTACGTCATGCTGCAGAAAGGTGAAAAATGGTCAGTTTTCAAATGTTTTATTTTTTAACGTCAGTTCACATTTGTAGGTAGATCATCAGTTTTGAGCTAAAATTAGCATGTTTAAAGTGATTTTCATGCTTCCAGGGGCCCAAAACACAAGATTTGTGGAATGGTTAAAAGTGCATGAAAATGGCCAATTTACTCACTCTGAGGTCTCAAAAAGTGTTTCTTCACCCCGGAAGTTAATTAAATACCATTTGGAGGCATTTAATGTTCAAGCAAAAACAGGTGATTTTTGACAAAAGAGATAACACCCCCCCATTACGTCATGCTGCAGAAAGGTGAAAAATGGTCAGTTTTCAAATGTTTTATTTTTTAACGTCAGTTCACATTTGTAGGTAGATCATCAGTTTTGAGCTAAAATTAGCATGTTTAAAGTGATTTTCATGCTTCCAGGGGCCCAAAACACAAGATTTGTGGAATGGTTAAAAGTGCATGAAAATGGCCAATTTACTCACTCTGAGGTCTCAAAAAGTGTTTCTTCACCCCGGGAAGTGAATTAAATACCATTTGGAGGCATTTAATGTTCAAGCAAAAACAGGTGATTTTTGACAAAAGAGATAACACCCCCAATTACGTCATGCTTCAGAAAGGTGAAAAATGGTCCGTTTTCAAATGTTTTATTTTTGAACGTCAGTTCACATTTGTAGGTAGATCATCAGTTTTAGAGCTAAAATAAGCATGTTTAAAGTGATTTTCATGCTTCCAGGGGCCCGGGAAGTGAATTAAATACCATTTGGAGGCATTTAATGTTCAAGCAAAAACAGGTGATTTTTGACAAAAGAGATAACACCCCCCCATTACGTCATGCTGCAGAAAGGTGAAAAATGGTCCGTTTTCAAATGTTTTATTTTTTAAACGTCAGTTCACATTTGTAGGTAGATCATCAGTTTTAGAGCTAAAATTAGCATGTTTAAAGTGATTTTCATGCTTCCAGGGGCCCAAAAGACAAGATTTGTGGAATGGTTAAAAGTGCATGAAAATGGCCAATTTACTCACTCTGAGGTCTCGAAAAGTGTTTCTTCACCCCGTGAAGTGAATTAAATACCATTTAGAGGCATTTAATGTTCAAGCAAAAACAGGTGATTTTTGACAAAAGAGATAACACCCCCCCATTACGTCATGCTTCAGAAAGGTGAAAAATGGTCCGTTTTCAAATGTTTTATTTTTGAACGTCAGTTCACATTTGTAGGTAGATCATCAGTTTTAGAGCTAAAATAAGCATGTTTAAAGTGATTTTCATGCTTCCAGGGGCCCGGGAAGTGAATTAAATACCATTTGGAGGCATTTAATGTTCAAGCAAAAACAGGTGATTTTTAACAAAAGAGATAACACCCCCCCATTACGTCATGCTGCAGAAAGGTGAAAAATGGTCCGTTTTCAAATGTTTTATTTTTTAACGTCAGTTCACATTTGTAGGTAGATCATCAATTTTAGAGCTAAAATTAGCATGTTTAAAGTGATTTTCATGCTTCCAGGGGCCCAAAACACAAGACTTGTGGAATGGTTAAAAGTGCATGAAAATGGCCAATTTACTCACTCTGAGGTCTCAAAAAGTGTTTCTTCACCCCGGGAAGTGAATTAAATACCATTTGGAGGCATTTAATGTTCAAGCAAAAACAGGTGATTTTTGACAAAAGAGATAACACCCCCCATTACGTCATGCTTCAGAAAGGTGAAAAATGGTCCGTTTTCAAATGTTTTAGTTTTTGAACGTCAGTTCACATTTGTAGGTAGATCATCAGTTTTAGAGCTAAAATAAGCATGTTTAAAGTGATTTTCATGCTTCCAGGGGCCCGGGAAGTGAATTAAATACCATTTGGAGGCATTTAATGTTCAAGCAAAAACAGGTGATTTTTGACAAAAGGGATAACACGCCCCCATTACGTCATGCTTCAGAAAGGTGACAAATGGTCCGTTTTCAAAAGTTTTATTTTTGAACGTCAGTTCACATTTGTAGGTAGATCATCAGTTTTAGAGCTAAAATTAGCATGTTTAAAGTGATTTTCATGCTTCCAGGGGCCCGGGAAGTGAATTAAATACCATTTGGAGGCATTTAATGTTCAAGCAAAAACAGGTGATTTTTAACAAAAGAGATAACACCCCCCCATTACGTCATGCTGCAGAAAGGTGAAAAATGGTCCGTTTTCAAATGTTTTATTTTTTAACGTCAGTTCACATTTGTAGGTAGATCATCAATTTTAGAGCTAAAATTAGCATGTTTAAAGTGATTTTCATGCTTCCAGGGGCCCAAAACACAAGATTTGTGGAATGGTTAAAAGTGCATGAAAATGGCCAATTTACTCACTCTGAGGTCTCAAAAAGTGTTTCTTCACCCCGGGAAGTGAATTAAATACCATTTGGAGGCATTTAATGTTCAAGCAAAAACAGGTGATTTTTGACAAAAGAGATAACACCCCCCCATTACGTCATGCTTCAGAAAGGTGAAAAATTGTCCGTTTTCAAATGTTTTATTTTTGAAAGTCAGTTCACATTTGTAGGTAGATCATCAGTTTTAGAGCTAAAATTAGCATGTTTAAAGTGATTTTCATGCTTCCAGGGGCCCGGGAAGTGAATTAAATACCATTTGGAGGCATTTAATGTTCAAGCAAAAACAGGTAATTTTTGACAAAAGAGATAACACCCCCCATTACGTTATGCTTCAGAAAGGTGAAAAATGGTCCGTTTTCAAATGTTTTATTTTTGAACGTCAGTTCACATTTGTAGGTAGATCATCCGTTTTAGAGCTAAAATTAGCATGTTTAAAGTGATTTTCATGCTTCCAGGGGCCCGGGAAGTGAATTAAATACCATTTGGAGGCATTTAATGTTCAAGCAAAAACAGGTGATTTTTGACAAAAGAGATAACACCCCCCCATTACGTCATGCTTCAGAAAGGTGAAAAATTGTCCGTTTTCAAATGTTTTATTTTTTAACGTCAGTTCACATTTGTAGGTAGATCATCAAAATTAGAGCTAAAATTTGCATGTTTAAAGTGATTTTCATGCTTCCAGGGGCCCAAAACACAAGATTTGTGGAATGGTTAAAAGTGCATGAAAATGGCCAATTTACTCACTCTGAGGTCTCAAAAAGTGTTTCTTCACCCCGGAAGTTAATTAAATACCATTTGGAGGCATTTAATGTTCAAGCAAAAACAGGTGATTTTTGACAAAAGAGATAACACCCCCCCATTACGTCATGCTGCAGAAAGGTGAAAAATGGTCAGTTTTCAAATGTTTTATTTTTTAACGTCAGTTCACATTTGTAGGTAGATCATCAGTTTTGAGCTAAAATTAGCATGTTTAAAGTGATTTTCATGCTTCCAGGGGCCCAAAACACAAGATTTGTGGAATGGTTAAAAGTGCATGAAAATGGCCAATTTACTCACTCTGAGGTCTCAAAAAGTGTTTCTTCACCCCGGGAAGTGAATTAAATACCATTTGGAGGCATTTAATGTTCAAGCAAAAACAGGTGATTTTTGACAAAAGAGATAACACCCCCAATTACGTCATGCTTCAGAAAGGTGAAAAATGGTCCGTTTTCAAATGTTTTATTTTTGAACGTCAGTTCACATTTGTAGGTAGATCATCAGTTTTAGAGCTAAAATAAGCATGTTTAAAGTGATTTTCATGCTTCCAGGGGCCCGGGAAGTGAATTAAATACCATTTGGAGGCATTTAATGTTCAAGCAAAAACAGGTGATTTTTGACAAAAGAGATAACACCCCCCCATTACGTCATGCTGCAGAAAGGTGAAAAATGGTCCGTTTTCAAATGTTTTATTTTTTAAACGTCAGTTCACATTTGTAGGTAGATCATCAGTTTTAGAGCTAAAATTAGCATGTTTAAAGTGATTTTCATGCTTCCAGGGGCCCAAAAGACAAGATTTGTGGAATGGTTAAAAGTGCATGAAAATGGCCAATTTACTCACTCTGAGGTCTCGAAAAGTGTTTCTTCACCCCGTGAAGTGAATTAAATACCATTTAGAGGCATTTAATGTTCAAGCAAAAACAGGTGATTTTTGACAAAAGAGATAACACCCCCCCATTACGTCATGCTTCAGAAAGGTGAAAAATGGTCCGTTTTCAAATGTTTTATTTTTGAACGTCAGTTCACATTTGTAGGTAGATCATCAGTTTTAGAGCTAAAATAAGCATGTTTAAAGTGATTTTCATGCTTCCAGGGGCCCGGGAAGTGAATTAAATACCATTTGGAGGCATTTAATGTTCAAGCAAAAACAGGTGATTTTTAACAAAAGAGATAACACCCCCCCATTACGTCATGCTGCAGAAAGGTGAAAAATGGTCCGTTTTCAAATGTTTTATTTTTTAACGTCAGTTCACATTTGTAGGTAGATCATCAATTTTAGAGCTAAAATTAGCATGTTTAAAGTGATTTTCATGCTTCCAGGGGCCCAAAACACAAGACTTGTGGAATGGTTAAAAGTGCATGAAAATGGCCAATTTACTCACTCTGAGGTCTCAAAAAGTGTTTCTTCACCCCGGGAAGTGAATTAAATACCATTTGGAGGCATTTAATGTTCAAGCAAAAACAGGTGATTTTTGACAAAAGAGATAACACCCCCCATTACGTCATGCTTCAGAAAGGTGAAAAATGGTCCGTTTTCAAATGTTTTAGTTTTTGAATGTCAGTTCACATTTGTAGGTAGATCATCAGTTTTAGAGCTAAAATAAGCATGTTTAAAGTGATTTTCATGCTTCCAGGGGCCCGGGAAGTGAATTAAATACCATTTGGAGGCATTTAATGTTCAAGCAAAAACAGGTGATTTTTGACAAAAGGGATAACACGCCCCCATTACGTCATGCTTCAGAAAGGTGACAAATGGTCCGTTTTCAAAAGTTTTATTTTTGAACGTCAGTTCACATTTGTAGGTAGATCATCAGTTTTAGAGCTAAAATTAGCATGTTTAAAGTGATTTTCATGCTTCCAGGGGCCCGGGAAGTGAATTAAATACCATTTGGAGGCATTTAATGTTCAAGCAAAAACAGGTGATTTTTAACAAAAGAGATAACACCCCCCCATTACGTCATGCTGCAGAAAGGTGAAAAATGGTCCGTTTTCAAATGTTTTATTTTTTAACGTCAGTTCACATTTGTAGGTAGATCATCAATTTTAGAGCTAAAATTAGCATGTTTAAAGTGATTTTCATGCTTCCAGGGGCCCAAAACACAAGATTTGTGGAATGGTTAAAAGTGCATGAAAATGGCCAATTTACTCACTCTGAGGTCTCAAAAAGTGTTTCTTCACCCCGGGAAGTGAATTAAATACCATTTGGAGGCATTTAATGTTCAAGCAAAAACAGGTGATTTTTGACAAAAGAGATAACACCCCCCCATTACGTCATGCTTCAGAAAGGTGAAAAATTGTCCGTTTTCAAATGTTTTATTTTTGAAAGTCAGTTCACATTTGTAGGTAGATCATCAGTTTTAGAGCTAAAATTAGCATGTTTAAAGTGATTTTCATGCTTCCAGGGGCCCGGGAAGTGAATTAAATACCATTTGGAGGCATTTAATGTTCAAGCAAAAACAGGTGATTTTTGACAAAAGAGATAACACCCCCCATTACGTTATGCTTCAGAAAGGTGAAAAATGGTCCGTTTTCAAATGTTTTATTTTTGAACGTCAGTTCACATTTGTAGGTAGATCATCCGTTTTAGAGCTAAAATTAGCATGTTTAAAGTGATTTTCATGCTTCCAGGGGCCCGGGAAGTGAATTAAATACCATTTGGAGGCATTTAATGTTCAAGCAAAAACAGGTGATTTTTGACAAAAGAGATAACACCCCCCCATTACGTCATGCTTCAGAAAGGTGAAAAATTGTCCGTTTTCAAATGTTTTATTTTTTAACGTCAGTTCACATTTGTAGGTAGATCATCAAAATTAGAGCTAAAATTTGCATGTTTAAAGTGATTTTCATGCTTCCAGGGGCCCAAAACACAAGATTTGTGGAATGGTTAAAAGTGCATGAAAATGGCCAATTTACTCACTCTGAGGTCTCAAAAAGTGTTTCTTCACCCCGGAAGTTAATTAAATACCATTTGGAGGCATTTAATGTTCAAGCAAAAACAGGTGATTTTTGACAAAAGAGATAACACCCCCCCATTACGTCATGCTGCAGAAAGGTGAAAAATGGTCAGTTTTCAAATGTTTTATTTTTTAACGTCAGTTCACATTTGTAGGTAGATCATCAGTTTTGAGCTAAAATTAGCATGTTTAAAGTGATTTTCATGCTTCCAGGGGCCCAAAACACAAGATTTGTGGAATGGTTAAAAGTGCATGAAAATGGCCAATTTACTCACTCTGAGGTCTCAAAAAGTGTTTCTTCACCCCGGGAAGTGAATTAAATACCATTTGGAGGCATTTAATGTTCAAGCAAAAACAGGTGATTTTTGACAAAAGAGATAACACCCCCAATTACGTCATGCTTCAGAAAGGTGAAAAATGGTCCGTTTTCAAATGTTTTATTTTTGAACGTCAGTTCACATTTGTAGGTAGATCATCAGTTTTAGAGCTAAAATAAGCATGTTTAAAGTGATTTTCATGCTTCCAGGGGCCCGGGAAGTGAATTAAATACCATTTGGAGGCATTTAATGTTCAAGCAAAAACAGGTGATTTTTGACAAAAGAGATAACACCCCCCCATTACGTCATGCTGCAGAAAGGTGAAAAATGGTCCGTTTTCAAATGTTTTATTTTTTAAACGTCAGTTCACATTTGTAGGTAGATCATCAGTTTTAGAGCTAAAATTAGCATGTTTAAAGTGATTTTCATGCTTCCAGGGGCCCAAAAGACAAGATTTGTGGAATGGTTAAAAGTGCATGAAAATGGCCAATTTACTCACTCTGAGGTCTCGAAAAGTGTTTCTTCACCCCGTGAAGTGAATTAAATACCATTTAGAGGCATTTAATGTTCAAGCAAAAACAGGTGATTTTTGACAAAAGAGATAACACCCCCCCATTACGTCATGCTTCAGAAAGGTGAAAAATGGTCCGTTTTCAAATGTTTTATTTTTGAACGTCAGTTCACATTTGTAGGTAGATCATCAGTTTTAGAGCTAAAATAAGCATGTTTAAAGTGATTTTCATGCTTCCAGGGGCCCGGGAAGTGAATTAAATACCATTTGGAGGCATTTAATGTTCAAGCAAAAACAGGTGATTTTTAACAAAAGAGATAACACCCCCCCATTACGTCATGCTGCAGAAAGGTGAAAAATGGTCCGTTTTCAAATGTTTTATTTTTTAACGTCAGTTCACATTTGTAGGTAGATCATCAATTTTAGAGCTAAAATTAGCATGTTTAAAGTGATTTTCATGCTTCCAGGGGCCCAAAACACAAGACTTGTGGAATGGTTAAAAGTGCATGAAAATGGCCAATTTACTCACTCTGAGGTCTCAAAAAGTGTTTCTTCACCCCGGGAAGTGAATTAAATACCATTTGGAGGCATTTAATGTTCAAGCAAAAACAGGTGATTTTTGACAAAAGAGATAACACCCCCCATTACGTCATGCTTCAGAAAGGTGAAAAATGGTCCGTTTTCAAATGTTTTAGTTTTTGAACGTCAGTTCACATTTGTAGGTAGATCATCAGTTTTAGAGCTAAAATAAGCATGTTTAAAGTGATTTTCATGCTTCCAGGGGCCCGGGAAGTGAATTAAATACCATTTGGAGGCATTTAATGTTCAAGCAAAAACAGGTGATTTTTGACAAAAGGGATAACACGCCCCCATTACGTCATGCTTCAGAAAGGTGACAAATGGTCCGTTTTCAAAAGTTTTATTTTTGAACGTCAGTTCACATTTGTAGGTAGATCATCAGTTTTAGAGCTAAAATTAGCATGTTTAAAGTGATTTTCATGCTTCCAGGGGCCCGGGAAGTGAATTAAATACCATTTGGAGGCATTTAATGTTCAAGCAAAAACAGGTGATTTTTAACAAAAGAGATAACACCCCCCCATTACGTCATGCTGCAGAAAGGTGAAAAATGGTCCGTTTTCAAATGTTTTATTTTTTAACGTCAGTTCACATTTGTAGGTAGATCATCAATTTTAGAGCTAAAATTAGCATGTTTAAAGTGATTTTCATGCTTCCAGGGGCCCAAAACACAAGATTTGTGGAATGGTTAAAAGTGCATGAAAATGGCCAATTTACTCACTCTGAGGTCTCAAAAAGTGTTTCTTCACCCCGGGAAGTGAATTAAATACCATTTGGAGGCATTTAATGTTCAAGCAAAAACAGGTGATTTTTGACAAAAGAGATAACACCCCCCCATTACGTCATGCTTCAGAAAGGTGAAAAATTGTCCGTTTTCAAATGTTTTATTTTTGAAAGTCAGTTCACATTTGTAGGTAGATCATCAGTTTTAGAGCTAAAATTAGCATGTTTAAAGTGATTTTCATGCTTCCAGGGGCCCGGGAAGTGAATTAAATACCATTTGGAGGCATTTAATGTTCAAGCAAAAACAGGTGATTTTTGACAAAAGAGATAACACCCCCCATTACGTTATGCTTCAGAAAGGTGAAAAATGGTCCGTTTTCAAATGTTTTATTTTTGAACGTCAGTTCACATTTGTAGGTAGATCATCCGTTTTAGAGCTAAAATTAGCATGTTTAAAGTGATTTTCATGCTTCCAGGGGCCCGGGAAGTGAATTAAATACCATTTGGAGGCATTTAATGTTCAAGCAAAAACAGGTGATTTTTGACAAAAGAGATAACACCCCCCCATTACGTCATGCTTCAGAAAGGTGAAAAATTGTCCGTTTTCAAATGTTTTATTTTTTAACGTCAGTTCACATTTGTAGGTAGATCATCAAAATTAGAGCTAAAATTTGCATGTTTAAAGTGATTTTCATGCTTCCAGGGGCCCAAAACACAAGATTTGTGGAATGGTTAAAAGTGCATGAATATGGCCAATTTACTCACTCTGAGGTCTCAAAAAGTGTTTCTTCACCCCGGAAGTTAATTAAATACCATTTGGAGGCATTTAATGTTCAAGCAAAAACAGGTGATTTTTGACAAAAGAGATAACACCCCCCCATTACGTCATGCTGCAGAAAGGTGAAAAATGGTCAGTTTTCAAATGTTTTATTTTTTAACGTCAGTTCACATTTGTAGGTAGATCATCAGTTTTGAGCTAAAATTAGCATGTTTAAAGTGATTTTCATGCTTCCAGGGGCCCAAAACACAAGATTTGTGGAATGGTTAAAAGTGCATGAAAATGGCCAATTTACTCACTCTGAGGTCTCAAAAAGTGTTTCTTCACCCCGGGAAGTGAATTAAATACCATTTGGAGGCATTTAATGTTCAAGCAAAAACAGGTGATTTTTGACAAAAGAGATAACACCCCCAATTACGTCATGCTTCAGAAAGGTGAAAAATGGTCCGTTTTCAAATGTTTTATTTTTGAACGTCAGTTCACATTTGTAGGTAGATCATCAGTTTTAGAGCTAAAATAAGCATGTTTAAAGTGATTTTCATGCTTCTAGGGGCCCGGGAAGTGAATTAAATACCATTTGGAGGCATTTATTGTTCAAGCAAAAACAGGTGATTTTTGACAAAAGGGATAACACCCCCCCATTACGTCATGCTTCAGAAAGGTGAAAAATGGTCCGTTTTCAAATGTTTTATTTTTGAACGTCAGTTCACATTTGTAGGTAGTTCATCAGTTTTAGAGCTAAAATTAGCATGTTTAAAGTGATTTTCATGCTTCCAGGGGCCCGGGAAGTGAATTAAATACCATTTGGAGGCATTTAATGTTCAAGCAAAAACAGGTGATTTTTGACAAAAGAGATAACACCCCCCCATTACGTCATGCTTCAGAAAGGTGAAAAATTGTCCGTTTTCAAATGTTTTATTTTTGAAAGTCAGTTCACATTTGTAGGTAGATCATCAGTTTTAGAGCTAAAATTAGCATGTTTAAAGTGATTTTCATGCTTCCAGGGGCCCGGGAAGTGAATTAAATACCATTTGGAGGCATTTAATGTTCAAGCAAAAACAGGTGATTTTTGACAAAAGAGATAACACCCCCCCATTACGTTATGCTTCAGAAAGGTGAAAAATGGTCCGTTTTCAAATGTTTTATTTTTGAACGTCAGTTCACATTTGTAGGTAGATCATCAGTTTTAGAGCTAAAATTAGCATGTTTAAAGTGATTTTCATGCTTCCAGGGGCCCGGGAAGTAAATTAAATACCATTTGGAGGCATTTAATGTTCAAGCAAAAACAGGTGATTTTTAACAAAAGAGATAACACCCCCCCATTACGTCATGCTGCAGAAAGGTGAAAAATGGTCCGTTTTCAAATGTTTTATTTTTTAACGTCAGTTCACATTTGTAGGTAGATCATCAATTTTAGAGCTAAAATTAGCATGTTTAAAGTGATTTTCATGCTTCCAGGGGCCCAAAACACAAGATTTGTGGAATGGTTAAAAGTGCATGAAAATGGCCAATTTACTCACTCTGAGGTCTCAAAAAGTGTTTCTTCACCCCGGGAAGTGAATTAAATACCATTTGGAGGCATTTAATGTTCAAGCAAAAACAGGTGATTTTTGACAAAAGAGATAACACCCCCCATTACGTCATGCTTCAGAAAGGTGAAAAATGGTCCGTTTTCAAATGTTTTATTTTTGAACGTCAGTTCACATTTGTAGGTAGATCATCAGTTTTAGAGCTAAAATTAGCATGTTTAAAGTGATTTTCATGATTCCAGGGGCCCGGGAAGTGAATTAAATACCATTTGGAGGCATTTAATGTTCAAGCAAAAACAGGTGATTTTTGACAAAAGAGATAACACCCCCCCATTACGTCATGCTTCAGAAAGGTGAAAAATTGTCCGTTTTCAAATGTTTTATTTTTGAAAGTCAGTTCACATTTGTAGGTAGATCATCAGTTTTAGAGCTAAAATTAGCATGTTTAACGTGATTTTCATGCTTCCAGTGGCCTGGGAAGTGAATTAAATACCATTTGGAGGCATTTAATGTTCAAGCAAAAACAGGTGATTTTTGACAAAAGAGATAACACCCCCCCATTACGTCATGCTGCAGAAAGGTGAAAAATGGTCCGTTTTCAAATGTTTTATTTTTTAACGTCAGTTCACATTTGTAGGTAGATCATCAGTTTTAGAGCTAAAATTGGCATGTTTAAAGTGATTTTCATGCTTCCAGGGGCCCAAAACACAAGATTTGTGGAATGGTTAAAAGTGCATGAAAATGGCCAATTTACTCACTCTGAGGTCTCAAAAAGTGTTTCTTCACCCCGGGAAGTGAATTAAATACCATTTAGAGGCATTTAATGTTCAAGCAAAAACAGGTGATTTTTGACAAAAGAGATAACACCCCCCCATTACGTCATGCTTCAGAAAGGTGAAAAATGGTCCGTTTTCAAATGTTTTATTTTTGAACGTCAGTTCACATTTGTAGGTAGATCATCAGTTTTAGAGCTAAAATAAGCATGTTTAAAGTGATTTTCATGCTTCCAGGGGCCCGGGAAGTGAATTAAATACCATTTGGAGGCATTTAATGTTCAAGTAAAAACAGGTGATTTTTGACAAAAGGGATAACACCCCCCCATTACGTCATGCTTCAGAAAGGTGAAAAATGGTCCGTTTTCAAAAGTTTTATTTTTGAACGTCAGTTCACATTTGTAGGTAGATCATCAGTTTTAGAGCTAAAATTAGCATGTTTAAAGTGATTTTCATGCTTCCAGGGGCCCGGGAAGTAAATTAAATACCATTTGGAGGCATTTAATGTTCAAGCAAAAACAGGTGATTTTTAAAAAAAGAGATAACACCCCCCCATTACGTCATGCTGCAGAAAGGTGAAAAATGGTCCGTTTTCAAATGTTTTATTTTTTAACGTCAGTTCACATTTGTAGGTAGATCATCAATTTTAGAGCTAAAATTAGCATGTTTAAAGTGATTTTCATGCTTCCAGGGGCCCAAAACACAAGATTTGTGGAATGGTTAAAAGTGCATGAAAATGGCCAATTTACTCACTCTGAGGTCTCAAAAAGTGTTTCTTCAGCCCGGGAAGTGAATTAAATACCATTTGGAGGCATTTAATGTTCAAGCAAAAACAGGTGATTTTTGACAAAAGAGATAACACCCCCCCATTACGTCATGCTTCAGAAAGGTGAAAAATGGTCCGTTTTCAAATGTTTTATTTTTGAACGTCAGTTCACATTTGTAGGTAGATCATCAGTTTTAGAGCTAAAATTAGCATGTTGAAAGTGATTTTCATGCTTCCAGGGGCCCGGGAAGTGAATTAAATACCATTTGGAGGCATTTAATGTTCAAGCAAAAACAGGTGATTTTTGACAAAAGGGATAACACCCCCCCATTACGTCATGCTTCAGAAAGGTGAAAAATGGTCCGTTTTCAAAAGTTTTATTTTTGAACGTCAGTTCACATTTGTAGGTAGATCATCAGTTTTAGAGCTAAAATTAGCATGTTTAAAGTGATTTTCATGCTTCCAGGGGCCCGGGAAGTGAATTAAATACCATTTGGAGGCATTTAATGTTCAAGCAAAAACAGGTGATTTTTGACAAAAGAGATAACACCCCCCCATTACGTTATGCTTCAGAAAGGTGAAAAATGGTCCGTTTTCAAATGTTTTATTTTTGAAAGTCAGTTCACATTTGTAGGTAGATCATCAGTTTTAGAGCTAAAATTAGCATGTTTAAAGTGATTTTCATGCTTCCAGGGGCCCGATAAGTGAATTAAATACCATTTGGAGGCATTTAATGTTCAAGCAAAAACAGATGATTTTTGACACAAGAGATAACACCCCCCCCCATTAAGTCATGCTTCAGAAAGGTGAAAAATTGTCCGTTTTCAAATGTTTTATTTTTGAAAGTCAGTTCACATTTGTAGGTAGATCATCAGTTTTAGAGCTAAAATTAGCATGTTTAAAGTGATTTTCATGCTTCCAGGGGCCCGGGAAGTGAATTAAATACCATTTGGAGGCATTTAATGTTCAAGCAAAAACAGGTGATTTTTGACAAAAGAGATAACACCCCCCCATTACGTCATGCTGCAGAAAGGTGAAAAATGGTCCGTTTTCAAATGTTTTATTTTTTAAACGTCAGTTCACATTTGTAGGTAGATCATCAGTTTTAGAGCTAAAATTAGCATGTTTAAAGTGATTTTCATGCTTCCAGGGGCCCAAAAGACAAGATTTGTGGAATGGTTAAAAGTGCATGAAAATGGCCAATTTACTCACTCTGAGGTCTCGAAAAGTGTTTCTTCACCCCGTGAAGTGAATTAAATACCATTTAGAGGCATTTAATGTTCAAGCAAAAACAGGTGATTTTTGACAAAAGAGATAACACCCCCCCATTACGTCATGCTTCAGAAAGGTGAAAAATGGTCCGTTTTCAAATGTTTTATTTTTGAACGTCAGTTCACATTTGTAGGTAGATCATCAGTTTTAGAGCTAAAATAAGCATGTTTAAAGTGATTTTCATGCTTCCAGGGGCCCGGGAAGTGAATTAAATACCATTTGGAGGCATTTAATGTTCAAGCAAAAACAGGTGATTTTTGACAAAAGGGATAACACCCCCCCATTACGTCATGCTTCAGAAAGGTGAAAAATGGTCCGTTTTCAAAAGTTTTATTTTTGAACGTCAGTTCACATTTGTAGGTAGATCATCAGTTTTAGAGCTAAAATTAGCATGTTTAAAGTGATTTTCATGCTTCCAGGGGCCCGGGAAGTGAATTAAATACCATTTGGAGGCATTTAATGTTCAAGCAAAAACAGGTGATTTTTAACAAAAGAGATAACACCCCCCCATTACGTCATGCTGCAGAAAGGTGAAAAATGGTCCGTTTTCAAATGTTTTATTTTTTAACGTCAGTTCACATTTGTAGGTAGATCATCAATTTTAGAGCTAAAATTAGCATGTTTAAAGTGATTTTCATGCTTCCAGGGGCCCAAAACACAAGACTTGTGGAATGGTTAAAAGTGCATGAAAATGGCCAATTTACTCACTCTGAGGTCTCAAAAAGTGTTTCTTCACCCCGGGAAGTGAATTAAATACCATTTGGAGGCATTTAATGTTCAAGCAAAAACAGGTGATTTTTGACAAAAGAGATAACACCCCCCATTACGTCATGCTTCAGAAAGGTGAAAAATGGTCCGTTTTCAAATGTTTTAGTTTTTGAACGTCAGTTCACATTTGTAGGTAGATCATCAGTTTTAGAGCTAAAATAAGCATGTTTAAAGTGATTTTCATGCTTCCAGGGGCCCGGGAAGTGAATTAAATACCATTTGGAGGCATTTAATGTTCAAGCAAAAACAGGTGATTTTTGACAAAAGGGATAACACGCCCCCATTACGTCATGCTTCAGAAAGGTGACAAATGGTCCGTTTTCAAAAGTTTTATTTTTGAACGTCAGTTCACATTTGTAGGTAGATCATCAGTTTTAGAGCTAAAATTAGCATGTTTAAAGTGATTTTCATGCTTCCAGGGGCCCGGGAAGTGAATTAAATACCATTTGGAGGCATTTAATGTTCAAGCAAAAACAGGTGATTTTTAACAAAAGAGATAACACCCCCCCATTACGTCATGCTGCAGAAAGGTGAAAAATGGTCCGTTTTCAAATGTTTTATTTTTTAACGTCAGTTCACATTTGTAGGTAGATCATCAGTTCTAGCGCGGGGACATGCCGTGATGGCATCACTGTGCGCTTTACAAGCTCTTTATTATTATTATTATTTATCAATTTTAGAGCTAAAATTAGCATGTTTAAAGTGATTTTCATGCTTCCAGGGGCCCAAAACACAAGATTTGTGGAATGGTTAAAAGTGCATGAAAATGGCCAATTTACTCACTCTGAGGTCTCAAAAAGTGTTTCTTCACCCCGGGAAGTGAATTAAATACCATTTGGAGGCATTTAATGTTCAAGCAAAAACAGGTGATTTTTGACAAAAGAGATAACACCCCCCCATTACGTCATGCTTCAGAAAGGTGAAAAATTGTCCGTTTTCAAATGTTTTATTTTTGAAAGTCAGTTCACATTTGTAGGTAGATCATCAGTTTTAGAGCTAAAATTAGCATGTTTAAAGTGATTTTCATGCTTCCAGGGGCCCGGGAAGTGAATTAAATACCATTTGGAGGCATTTAATGTTCAAGCAAAAACAGGTGATTTTTGACAAAAGAGATAACACCCCCCATTACGTTATGCTTCAGAAAGGTGAAAAATGGTCCGTTTTCAAATGTTTTATTTTTGAACGTCAGTTCACATTTGTAGGTAGATCATCCGTTTTAGAGCTAAAATTAGCATGTTTAAAGTGATTTTCATGCTTCCAGGGGCCCGGGAAGTGAATTAAATACCATTTGGAGGCATTTAATGTTCAAGCAAAAACAGGTGATTTTTGACAAAAGAGATAACACCCCCCCATTACGTCATGCTTCAGAAAGGTGAAAAATTGTCCGTTTTCAAATGTTTTATTTTTTAACGTCAGTTCACATTTGTAGGTAGATCATCAAAATTAGAGCTAAAATTTGCATGTTTAAAGTGATTTTCATGCTTCCAGGGGCCCAAAACACAAGATTTGTGGAATGGTTAAAAGTGCATGAAAATGGCCAATTTACTCACTCTGAGGTCTCAAAAAGTGTTTCTTCACCCCGGAAGTTAATTAAATACCATTTGGAGGCATTTAATGTTCAAGCAAAAACAGGTGATTTTTGACAAAAGAGATAACACCCCCCCATTACGTCATGCTGCAGAAAGGTGAAAAATGGTCCGTTTTCAAATGTTTTATTTTTTAACGTCAGTTCACATTTGTAGGTAGATCATCAGTTTTAGAGCTAAAATTAGCATGTTTAAAGTGATTTTCATGCTTCCAGGGGCCCAAAACATAAGATTTGTGGAATGGTTAAAAGTGCATGAAAATGGCCAATTTACTCACTCTGAGGTCTCAAAAAGTGTTTCTTCACCCCGGGAAGTGAATTAAATACCATTTGGAGGCATTTAATGTTCAAGCAAAAACAGGTGATTTTTCACAAAAGAGATAACACCCCTCCATTACGTCATGCTTCAGAAAGGTGAAAAATGGTCCGTTTTCAAATGTTTTATTTTTGAACGTCAGTTCACATTTGTAGGTAGATCATCAGTTTTAGAGCTAAAATAAGCATGTTTAAAGTGATTTTCATGCTTCCAGGGGCCCGGGAAGTGAATTAAATACCATTTGGAGGCATTTAATGTTCAAGCAAAAACAGGTGATTTTTGACAAAAGGGATAACACCCCCCCATAACGTCATGCTTCAGAAAGGTGAAAAATGGTCCGTTTTCAAATGTTTTATTTTTGAACGTCAGTTCACATTTGTAGGTAGATCATCAGTTTTAGAGCTAAAATTGGCATGTTTTAAGTGATTTTCATGCTTCCAGGGGCCCGGGAAGTGAATTAAATACCATTTGGAGGCATTTAATGTTCAAGCAAAAACAGGTGATTTTTGACAAAAGAGATAACACCCCCCCATTACGTCATGCTTCAGAAAGGTGAAAAATGGTCCGTTTTCAAATGTTTTATTTTTGAACGTCAGTTCACATTTGTAGGTAGATCATCAGTTTTAGAGCTAAAATAAGCATGTTTAAAGTGATTTTCATGCTTCCAGGGGCCCGGGAAGTGAATTAAATACCATTTGGAGGCATTTAATGTTCAAGCAAAAACAGGTGATTTTTGACAAAAGAGATAACACACCCCCATTATGTCATGCTGCAGAAAGGTGAAAAATGGTCCGTTTTCAAATGTTTTATTTTTTAACGTCACTTCACATTTGTAGGTAGATCATCAGTTTTAGAGCTAAAATTAGCATGTTTAAAGTGATTTTCATGCTTCCAGGGGCCCAAAACACAAGATTTGTGAAATGGTTAAAAGTGCATGAAAATGGCCAATTTACTCACTCTGAGGTCTCAAAAAGTGTTTCTTCACCCCGGGAAGTGAATTAAATACCATTTGGAGGCATTTAATGTTCAAGCAAAAACAGGTGATTTTTGACAAAAGAGATAACACCCCCCCATTACGTCATGCTTCAGAAAGGTGAAAAATTGTCCGTTTTCAAATGTTTTATTTTTTAACGTCAGTTCACATTTGTAGGTAGATCATCAGTTTTAGAGCTAAAATTAGCATGTTTAAAGTGATTTTCATGCTTCCAGGGGCCCGGGAAGTGAATTAAATACCATTTGGAGGCATTTAATGTTCAAGCAAAAACAGGTGATTTTTGACAAAAGAGATAACACCCCCCCATTACGTCATGCTTCAGAAAGGTGAAAAATTGTCCGTTTTCAAATGTTTTATTTTTGAAAGTCAGTTCACATTTGTAGGTAGATCATCAGTTTTAGAGCTAAAATTAGCATGTTTAAAGTGATTTTCATGCTTCCAGGGGCCCGGGAAGTGAATTAAATACCATTTGGAGTCATTTAATGTTCAAGAAAAAACAGGTGATTTTTAACAAAAGAGATAACACCCCCCCATTACGTCATGCTGCAGAAAGGTGAAAAATGGTCCGTTTTCAAATGTTTTATTTTTTAACGTCAGTTCACATTTGTAGGTAGATCATCAGTTTTAGAGCCTAAATTAGCATGTTTAAAGTGATTTTCATGCTTCCAGGGGCCCAAAACACAAGATTTGTGGAATGTTTAAAAGTGCATGAAAATGGCCAATTTACTCACTCTGAGGTCTCAAAAAGTGTTTCTTCACCCCGGGAAGTGAATTAAATACCATTTGGAGGCATTTAATGTTCAAGCAAAAACAGGTGATTTTTGACAAAAGAGATAACACCCCCCCATTACGTCATGCTTCAGAAAGGTGAAAAATGATCCGTTTTCAAATGTTTTATTTTTGAACATCAGTTCACATTTGTAGGTAGATCATCAGTTTTAGAGCTAAAATTAGCATGTTGAAAGTGATTTTCATGCTTCCAGGGGCCCGGGAAGTGAATTAAATACCATTTGGAGGCATTTAATGTTCAAGCAAAAACAGGTGATTTTTGACAAAAGAGATAACACCCCCCATTACGTCATGCTGCAGAAAGGTGAAAAATTGGCCGTTTTCAAATGTTTTATTTTTTAACGTCAGTTCACATTTGTAGGTAGATCATCAGTTTTAGAGCTAAAATTAGCATGTTTAAAGTGATTTTCATGCTTCCAGGGGCCCAAAACACAAGATTTGTGGAATGGTTAAAAGTGCATGAAAATGGCCAATTTACTCACTCTGAGGTCTCAAAAAGTGTTTCTTCACCCCGGGAAGTGAATTAAATACCATTTGGAGGCATTTAATGTTCAAGCAAAAACAGGTGATTTTTGACAAAAGAGATAACACCCCCCATTACGTCATGCTTCAGAAAGGTGAAAAATGGTCCGTTTTCAAATGTTTTATTTTTGAACGTCAGTTCACATTTGTAGGTAGATCATCAGTTTTAGAGCTAAAATTAGCATGTTTAAAGTGATTTTCATGCTTCCAGGGGCCCGGGAAGTGAATTAAATACCATTTGGAGGCATTTAATGTTCAAGCAAAAACAGGTGATTTTTGACAAAAGAGATAACACCCCCCCATTACGTCATGCTTCAGAAAGGTAAAAAATTGTCCGTTTTCAAATGTTTTATTTTTTAACGTCAGTTCACATTTGTAGGTAGATCATCAGTTTTAGAGCTAACATTAGCATGTTTAAAGTGATTTTCATGCTTCCAGGGGCCCGGGAAGTGAATTGAATACCATTTGGAGGCATTTAATGTTCAAGCAAAAACAGGTGATTTTTGACAAAAGAGATAACACCCCCCCATTACGTCATGCTTCAGAAAGGTGAAAAATTGTCCGTTTTCAAATGTTTTATTTTTGAAAGTCAGTTCACATTTGTAGGTAGATCATCAGTTTTAGAGCTAAAATTAGCATGTTTAAAGTGATTTTCATGCTTCCAGGGGCCCGGGAAGTGAATTAAATACCATTTGGAGGCATTTAATGTTCAAGAAAAAACAGGTGATTTTTAACAAAAGAGATAACACCCCCCATTACTTCATGCTGCAGAAAGGTGAAAAATGGTCCGTTTTCAAATGTTTTATTTTTTAACGTCAGTTCACAATTGTAGGTAGATCATCAGTTTTAGAGCTAAAATTAGCATGTTTAAAGTGATTTTCATGCTTCCAGGGGCCCAAAACACAAGATTTGTGTAATGGTTAAAAGTGCATGAAAATGGCCAATTTACTCACTCTGAGGTCTCAAAAAGTGTTTCTTCACCCCGGGAAGTGAATTAAATACCATTTAGAGGCATTTAATGTTCAAGCAAAAACAGGTGATTTTTGACAAAAGAGATAACACCCCCCCATTACGTCATGCTTCAGAAAGGTGAAAAATGGTCCGTTTTCAAATGTTTTATTTTTGAACGTCAGTTCACATTTGTAGGTAGATCATCAGTTTTAGAGCTAAAATTAGCATGTTGAAAGTGATTTTCATGCTTCCAGGGGCCCGGGAAGTGAATTAAATACCATTTGGAGGCATTTAATGTTCAAGCAAAAACAGGTGATTTTTGACAAAAGAGATAACACCCCCCATTACGTCATGCTGCAGAAAGGTGAAAAATGGTCCGTTTTTAAATGTTTTATTTTTTAACGTCAGTTCACATTTGTAGGTAGATCATCAGTTTTAGAGCTAAAATTAGCATGTTTAAAGTGATTTTCATGCTTCCAGGGGCCCAAAACACAAGATTTGTGAAATGGTTAAAAGTGCATGAAAATGGCCAATTTACTCACTCTGAGGTCTCAAAAAGTGTTTCTTCACCCCGGGAAGTGAATTAAATACCATTTGGAGGCATTTAATGTTCAAGCAAAAACAGGTGATTTTTGACAAAAGAGATAACACCCCCCATTACGTCATGCTGCAGAAAGGTGAAAAATTGGCCGTTTTCAAATGTTTTATTTTTTAACGTCAGTTCAGATTTGTAGGTAGATCATCAGTTTTAGAGCTAAAATTAGCATGTTTAAAGTGATTTTCATGCTTCCAGGGGCCCAAAACACAAGATTTGTGGAATGGTTAAAAGTGCATGAAAATGGCCAATTTACTCACTCTGAGGTCTCAAATAGTGTTTCTTCACCCCGGGAAGTGAATTAAATACCATTTAGAGGCATTTAATGTTCAAGCAAAAACAGGTGATTTTTGACAAAAGAGATAACACCCCCCCATTACGTCATGCTTCAGAAAGGTAAAAAATTGTCCGTTTTCAAATGTTTTATTTTTTAACGTCAGTTCACATTTGTAGGTAGATCATCAGTTTTAGAGCTAAAATTAGCATGTTTAAAGTGATTTTCATGCTTCCAGGGGCCCGGGAAGTGAATTGAATACCATTTGGAGGCATTTAATGTTCAAGCAAAAACAGGTGATTTTTGACAAAAGAGATAACATCCCCCCATTACGTCATGCTTCAGAAAGGTGAAAAATTGTCCGTTTTCAAATGTTTTATTTTTGAAAGTCAGTTCACATTTGTAGGTAGATCATCAGTTTTAGAGCTAAAATTAGCATGTTTAAAGTGATTTTCATGCTTCCAGGGGCCCGGGAAGTGAATTAAATACCATTTGGAGGCATTTAATGTTCAAGAAAAAACAGGTGATTTTTAACAAAAGAGATAACACCCCCCCATTACGTCATGCTGCAGAAAGGTGAAAAATGGTCCGTTTTCAAATGTTTTATTTTTTAACGTCAGTTCACATTTGTAGGTAGATCATCAGTTTTAGAGCTAAAATTAGCATGTTTAAAGTGATTTTCATGCTTCCAGGGGCCCAAAACTCAAGATTTGTGTAATGGTTAAAAGTGCATGAAAATGGCCAATTTACTCACTCTGAGGTCTCAAAAAGTGTTTCTTTACCCCGGGAAGTGAATTAAATACCATTTAGAGGCATTTAATGTTCAAGCAAAAACAGGTGTTTTCTGACAAAAGAGATAACACCCCCCCATTACGTCATGCTTCAGAAAGGTGAAAAATGGTCCGTTTTCAAATGTTTTATTTTTGAACGTCAGTTCACATTTGTAGGTAGATCATCAGTTTTAGAGCTAAAATTAGCATGTTGAAAGTGATTTTCATGCTTCCAGGGGCCCGGGAAGTGAATTAAATACCATTTGGAGGCATTTAATGTTCAAGCAAAAACAGGTGATTTTTGACAAAAGAGATAACACCCCCCATTACGTCATGCTGCAGAAAGGTGAAAAATGGTCCGTTTTCAAATGTTTTATTTTTTAACGTCAGTTCACATTTGTAGGTAGATCATCAGTTTTAGAGCTAAAATTAGCATGTTTAAAGTGATTTTCATGCTTCCAGGGGCCCAAAACACAAGATTTGTGAAATGGTTAAAAGTGCATGAAAATGGCCAATTTACTCACTCTGAGGTCTCAAAAAGTGTTTCTTCACCCCGGGAAGTGAATTAAATACCATTTGGAGGCATTTAATGTTCAAGCAAAAACAGGTGATTTTTGACAAAAGAGATAACACCCCCCCATTACGTCATGCTTCAGAAAGGTGAAAAATGGTCTGTTTTCAAATGTTTTATTTTTGAACGTCAGTTCACATTTGTAGGTAGATCATCAGTTTTAGAGCTAAAATTAGCATGTTTAAAGTGATTTTCATGCTTCCAGGGGCCCGGGAAGTGAATTAAATACCATTTGGAGGCATTTAATGTTCAAGCAAAAACAGGTGATTTTTGACAAAAGAGATAACACCCCCCCATTACGTCATGCTTCAGAAAGGTGAAAAATTGTCCGTTTTCAAATGTTTTATTTTTGAAAGTCAGTTCACATTTGTAGGTAGATCATCAGTTTTAGAGCTAAAATTAGCATGTTTAAAGTGATTTTCATGCTTCCAGGGGCCCGGGAAGTGAATTAAATACCATTTGGAGGCATTTAATGTTCAAGCAAAAACAGGTGATTTTTTACAAAAGAGATAACACCCCCCCATTACGTTATGCTTCAGAAAGGTGAAAAATGGTCCGTTTTCAAATGTTTTATTTTTGAACGTCAGTTCACATTTGTAGGTAGATCATCAGTTTTAGAGCTAAAATTAGCATGTTTAAAGTGATTTTCATGCTTCCAGGGGCCCGGGAAGTGAATTAAATACCATTTGGAGGCATTTAATGTTCAAGCAAAAACAGGTGATTTTTGACAAAAGAGATAACACCCCCCATTACGTCATGCTTCAGAAAGGTGAAAAATTGTCAGTTTTCAAATGTTTTATTTTTGAAAGTCAGTTCACATTTGTAGGTAGATCATCAGTTTTAGAGCTAAAATTAGCATGTTTAAAGTGATTTTCATGCTTCCAGGGGCCCGGGAAGTGAATTAAATACCATTTGGAGGCATTTAATGTTCAAGCAAAAACAGGTGATTTTTGACAAAAGAGATAACACCCCCCCCCATTACGTCATGCTGCAGAAAGGTGAAAAATGGTCAGTTTTCAAATGTTTTATTTTTTAACGTCAGTTCACATTTGTAGGTAGATCATCAGTTTTAGAGCTAAAATTAGCATGTTTAAAGTGATTTTCATGCTTCCAGGGGCCCAAAACACAAGATTTGTGGAATGGTTAAAAGTGCATGAAAATGGCCAATTTACTCACTCTGAGGTCTCAAAAAGTGTTTCTTCACCCCGGGAATTGAATTAAATACCATTTGGAGGCATTTAATGTTCAAGCAAAAACAGGTGATTTTTGACAAAAGAGATAACACCCCCCCATTACGTCATGCTTCAGAAAGGTGAAAAATGGTCCGTTTTCAAATGTTTTATTTTTGAACGTCAGTTCACATTTGTAGGTAGATCATCAGTTTTAGAGCTAAAATTAGCATGTTTAAAGTGATTTTCATGCTTCCAGGGGCCCGGGAAGTGAATTAAATACCATTTGGAGGCATTTAATGTTCAAGCAAAAACAGGTGATTTTTGACAAAAGAGATAACACCCCCCCATTACGTCATGCTTCAGAAAGGTGAAAAATTGTCCGTTTTCAAATGTTTTATTTTTGAAAGTCAGTTCACATTTGTAGGTAGATCATCAGTTTTAGAGCTAAAATTAGCATGTTTAAAGTGATTTTCATTCTTCCAGGGGCCCGGGAAGTGAATTAAATACCATTTGGAGGCATTTAATGTTCAAGCAAAAACAGGTGATTTTTGACAAAAGAGATAACACCCCCCCATTACGTTATGCTTCAGAAAGGTGAAAAATGGTCCGTTTTCAAATGTTTTATTTTTGAACGTCAGTTCACATTTGTAGGTAGATCATCAGTTTTAGAGCTAAAATTAGCATGTTTAAAGTGATTTTCATGCTTCCAGGGGCCCGGGAAGTAAATTAAATACCATTTGGAGGCATTTAATGTTCAAGCAAAAACAGGTGATTTTTGACAAAAGAGATAACACCCCCCCATTACGTCATGCTTCAGAAAGGTGAAAAATTGTCAGTTTTCAAATGTTTTATTTTTGAAAGTCAGTTCACATTTGTAGGTAGATCATCAGTTTTAGAGCCAAAATTAGCATGTTTAAAGTGATTTTCATGCTTCCAGGGGCCCGGGAAGTGAATTAAATACCATTTGGAGGCATTTAATGTTCAAGCAAAAACAGGTGATTTTTGACAAAAGAGATAACACCCCCCCATTACGTTATGCTTCAGAAAGGTGAAAAATGGTCCGTTTTCAAATGTTTTATTTTTGAACGTCAGTTCACATTTGTAGGTAGATCATCAGTTTTAGAGCTAAAATTAGCATGTTTAAAGTGATTTTCATGCTTCCAGGGGCCCGGGAAGTGAATTAAATACCATTTGGAGGCATTTAATGTTCAAGCAAAAACAGATGATTTTTGACAAAAGAGATAACACCCCCCATTAAGTCATGCTTCAGAAAGGTGAAAAATTGTCCGTTTTCAAATGTTTTATTTTTGAAAGTCAGTTCACATTTGTAGGTAGATCATCAGTTTTAGAGCTAAAATTAGCATGTTTAAAGTGATTTTCATGCTTCCAGGGGCCCGGGAAGTGAATTAAATACCATTTGGAGGCATTTAATGTTCAAGCGAAAACAGGTGATTTTTGACAAAAGAGATAACACCCCCCCATTACGTCATGCTGCAGAAAGGTGAAAAATGGTCCGTTTTCAAATGTTTTATTTTTTAACGTCAGTTCACATTTGTAGGTAGATCATCAGTTTTAGAGCTAAAATTAGCATGTTTAAAGTGATTTTCATGCTTCCAGGGGCCCAAAACACAAGATTTGTGGAATGGTTAAAAGTGCATGAAAATGGCCAATTTACTCACTCTGAGGTCTCAAATAGTGTTTCTTCACCCCGGGAAGTGAATTAAATACCATTTGGAGGCATTTAATGTTCAAGCAAAAACAGGTGATTTTTGACAAAAGAGATAACACCCCCCCATTACGTCATGCTTCAGAAAGGTGAAAAATGGTCCGTTTTCAAATGTTTTATTTTTGAACGTCAGTTCACATTTGTAGGTAGATCATCAGTTTTAGAGCTAAAATTAGCATGTTTAAAGTGATTTTCATGCTTCCAGGGGCCCGGGAAGTGAATTAAATACCATTTGGAGGCATTTAATGTTCAAGCAAAAACAGGTGATTTTTGACAAAAGAGATAACACCCCCCCATTACGTCATGCTTCAGAAAGGTAAAAAATTGTCCGTTTTCAAATGTTTTATTTTTTAACGTCAGTTCACATTTGTAGGTAGATCATCAGTTTTAGAGCTAAAATTAGCATGTTTAAAGTGATTTTCATGCTTCCAGGGGCCCGGGAAGTGAATTGAATACCATTTGGAGGCATTTAATGTTCAAGCAAAAACAGGTGATTTTTGACAAAAGAGATAACACCCCCCCATTACGTCATGCTTCAGAAAGGTGAAAAATTGTCCGTTTTCAAATGTTTTATTTTTGAAAGTCAGTTCACATTTGTAGGTAGATCATCAGTTTTAGAGCTAAAATTAGCATGTTTAAAGTGATTTTCATGCTTCCAGGGGCCCGGGAAGTGAATTAAATACCATTTGGAGGCATTTAATGTTCAAGAAAAAACAGGTGATTTTTAACAAAAGAGATAACACCCCCCCATTACGTCATGCTGCAGAAAGGTGAAAAATGGTCCGTTTTCAAATGTTTTATTTTTTAACGTCAGTTCACATTTGTAGGTAGATCATCAGTTTTAGAGCTAAAATTAGCATGTTTAAAGTGATTTTCATGCTTCCAGGGGCCCGGGAAGTGAATTAAATATCATTTGGAGGCATTTAATGTTCAAGCAAAAACAGGTGATTTTTGACAAAAGAGATAACACCCCCCATTACGTCATGCTGCAGAAAGGTGAAAAATGGTCCGTTTTCAAATGTTTTATTTTTTAACGTCAGTTCACATTTGTAGGTAGATCATCAGTTTTAGAGCTAAAATTAGCATGTTTAAAGTGATTTTCATGCTTCCAGGGGCCCAAAACACAAGATTTGTGAAATGGTTAAAAGTGCATGAAAATGGCCAATTTACTCACTCTGAGGTCTCAAAAAGTGTTTCTTCACCCCGGGAAGTGAATTAAATACCATTTGGAGGCATTTAATGTTCAAGCAAAAACAGGTGATTTTTGACAAAAGAGATAACACCCCCCCATTACGTCATGCTTCAGAAAGGTGAAAAATGGTCTGTTTTCAAATGTTTTATTTTTGAACGTCAGTTCACATTTGTAGGTAGATCATCAGTTTTAGAGCTAAAATTAGCATGTTTAAAGTGATTTTCATGCTTCCAGGGGCCCGGGAAGTGAATTAAATACCATTTGGAGGCATTTAATGTTCAAGCAAAAACAGGTGATTTTTGACAAAAGAGATAACACCCCCCCATTACGTCATGCTTCAGAAAGGTGAAAAATTGTCCGTTTTCAAATGTTTTATTTTTGAAAGTCAGTTCACATTTGTAGGTAGATCATCAGTTTTAGAGCTAAAATTAGCATGTTTAAAGTGATTTTCATGCTTCCAGGGGCCCGGGAAGTGAATTAAATACCATTTGGAGGCATTTAATGTTCAAGAAAAAACAGGTGATTTTTGACAAAAGAGATAAAACCCCCCGTTACGTTATGCTTCAGAAAGGTGAAAAATGGTCCGTTTTCAAATGTTTTATTTTTTAACGTCAGTTCACATTTGTAGGTAGATCATCAGTTTTAGAGCTAAAATTAGCATGTTTAAAGTGATTTTCATGCTTCCAGGGGCCCAAAACACAAGATTTGTGGAATGGTTAAAAGTGCATGAAAATGGCCAATTTACTCACTCTGAGGTCTCAAATAGTGTTTCTTCACCCCGGGAAGTGAATTAAATACCATTTGGAGGCATTTAATGTTCAAGCAAAAACAGGTGATTTTTGACAAAAGAGATAACACCCCCCATTACGTCATGCTTCAGAAAGGTAAAAAATTGTCCGTTTTCAAATGTTTTATTTTTTAACGTCAGTTCACATTTGTAGGTAGATCATCAGTTTTAGAGCTAAAATTAGCATGTTTAAAGTGATTTTCATGCTTCCAGGGGCCCGGGAAGTGAATTGAATACCATTTGGAGGCATTTAATGTTCAAGCAAAAACAGGTGATTTTTGACAAAAGAGATAACACCCCCCCATTACGTCATGCTTCAGAAAGGTGAAAAATTGTCCGTTTTCAAATGTTTTATTTTTGAAAGTCAGTTCACATTTGTAGGTAGATCATCAGTTTTAGAGCTAAAATTAGCATGTTTAAAGTGATTTTCATGCTTCCAGGGGCCCGGGAAGTGAATTAAATACCATTTGGAGGCATTTCATGTTCAAGAAAAAACAGGTGATTTTTAACAAAAGAGATAACACCCCCCCATTACGTCATGCTGCAGAAAGGTGAAAAATGGTCCGTTTTCAAATGTTTTATTTTTTAACGTCAGTTCACATTTGTAGGTAGATCATCAGTTTTAGAGCTAAAATTAGCATGTTTAAAGTGATTTTCATGCTTCCAGGGGCCCAAAACTCAAGATTTGTGTAATGGTTAAAAGTGCATGAAAATGGCCAATTTACTCACTCTGAGGTCTCAAAAAGTGTTTCTTCACCCCGGGAAGTGAATTAAATACCATTTAGAGGCATTTAATGTTCAAGCAAAAACAGGTGATTTTTGACAAAAGAGATAACACCCCCCATTACGTCATGCTTCAGAAAGGTGAAAAATGGTCCGTTTTCAAATGTTTTATTTTTGAACGTCAGTTCACATTTGTAGGTAGATCATCAGTTTTAGAGCTAAAATTAGCCTGTTGAAAGTGATTTTCATGCTTCCAGGGGCCCGGGAAGTGAATTAAATACCATTTGGAGGCATTTAATGTTCAAGCAAAAACAGGTGATTTTTGACAAAAGAGATAACACCCCCCATTACGTCATGCTGCAGAAAGGTGAAAAATGGTCCGTTTTCAAATGTTTTATTTTTTAACGTCAGTTCACATTTGTAGGTAGATCATCAGTTTTAGAGCTAAAATTAGCATATTTAAAGTGATTTTCATGCTTCCAGGGGCCCAAAACACAAGATTTGTGAAATGGTTAAAAGTGCATGAAAATGGCCAATTTACTCACTCTGAGGTCTCAAAAAGTGTTTCTTCACCCCGGGAAGTGAATTAAATACCATTTGGAGGCATTTAATGTTCAAGCAAAAACAGGTGATTTTTGACAAAAGAGATAACACCCCCCCATTACGTCATGCTTCAGAAAGGTGAAAAATTGTCCGTTTTCAAATGTTTTATTTTTGAAAGTCAGTTCACATTTGTAGGTAGATCATCAGTTTTAGAGCTAAAATTAGCATGTTTAAAGTGATTTTCATGCTTCCAGGGGCCCGGGAAGTGAATTAAATACCATTTGGAGGCATTTAATGTTCAAGCAAAAACAGGTGATTTTTTACAAAAGAGATAACACCCCCCCATTACGTTATGCTTCAGAAAGGTGAAAAATGGTCCGTTTTCAAATGTTTTATTTTTGAACGTCAGTTCACATTTGTAGGTAGATCATCAGTTTTAGAGCTAAAATTAGCATGTTTAAAGTGATTTTCATGCTTCCAGGGGCCCGGGAAGTGAATTAAATACCATTTGGAGGCATTTAATGTTCAAGCAAAAACAGGTGATTTTTGACAAAAGAGATAACACCCCCCATTACGTCATGCTTCAGAAAGGTGAAAAATTGTCAGTTTTCAAATGTTTTATTTTTGAAAGTCAGTTCACATTTGTAGGTAGATCATCAGTTTTAGAGCTAAAATTAGCATGTTTAAAGTGATTTTCATGCTTCCAGGGGCCCAAAACACAAGATTTGTGGAATGGTTAAAAGTGCATGAAAATGGCCAATTTACTCACTCTGAGGTCTCAAAAAGTGTTTCTTCACCCCGGGAAGTGAATTAAATACCATTTGGAGGCATTTAATGTTCAAGCAAAAACAGGTGATTTTTGACAAAAGAGATAACACCCCCCCATTACGTCATGCTTCAGAAAGGTGAAAAATGGTCCGTTTTCAAATGTTTTATTTTTGAACGTCAGTTCACATTTGTAGGTAGATCATCAGTTTTAGAGCTAAAATAAGCATGTTTAAAGTGATTTTCATGCTTCCAGGGGCCCGGGAAGTGAATTAAATACCATTTGGAGGCATTTAATGTTCAAGCAAAAACAGGTGATTTTTGACAAAAGGGATAACCCCCACCCATTACGTCATGCTTCAGAAAGGTGAAAAATGGTCCGTTTTCAAATGTTTTATTTTTGAACGTCAGTTCACATTTGTAGGTAGATCATCAGTTTTAGAGCTAAAATTAGCATGTTTAAAGTGATTTTCATGCTTCCAGGGGCCCGGGAAGTGAATTTAATACCATTTGGAGGCATTTAATGTTCAAGCAAAAACAGGTGATTTTTGACAAAAGAGATAACACCCCCCCATTACGTCATGCTTCAGAAAGGTGAAAAATTGTCCGTTTTCAAATGTTTTATTTTTGAAAGTCAGTTCACATTTGTAGGTAGATCATCAGTTTTAGAGCTAAAATTAGCATGTTTAAAGTGATTTTCATTCTTCCAGGGGCCCGGGAAGTGAATTAAATACCATTTGGAGGCATTTAATGTTCAAGCAAAAACAGGTGATTTTTGACAAAAGAGATAACACCCCCCCATTACGTTATGCTTCAGAAAGGTGAAAAATGGTCCGTTTTCAAATGTTTTATTTTTGAACGTCAGTTCACATTTGTAGGTAGATCATCAGTTTTAGAGCTAAAATTAGCATGTTTAAAGTGATTTTCATGCTTCCAGGGGCCCGGGAAGTAAATTAAATACCATTTGGAGGCATTTAATGTTCAAGCAAAAACAGGTGATTTTTGACAAAAGAGATAACACCCCCCCATTACGTCATGCTTCAGAAAGGTGAAAAATTGTCAGTTTTCAAATGTTTTATTTTTGAAAGTCAGTTCACATTTGTAGGTAGATCATCAGTTTTAGAGCTAAAATTAGCATGTTTAAAGTGATTTTCATGCTTCCAGGGGCCCGGGAAGTGAATTAAATACCATTTGGAGGCATTTAATGTTCAAGCAAAAACAGGTGATTTTTGACAAAAGAGATAACACCCCCCCATTACGTTATGCTTCAGAAAGGTGAAAAATGGTCCGTTTTCAAATGTTTTATTTTTGAACGTCAGTTCACATTTGTAGGTAGATCATCAGTTTTAGAGCTAAAATTAGCATGTTTAAAGTGATTTTCATGCTTCCAGGGGCCCGGGAAGTGAATTAAATACCATTTGGAGGCATTTAATGTTCAAGCAAAAACAGATGATTTTTGACAAAAGAGATAACACCCCCCATTAAGTCATGCTTCAGAAAGGTGAAAAATTGTCCGTTTTCAAATGTTTTATTTTTGAAAGTCAGTTCACATTTGTAGGTAGATCATCAGTTTTAGAGCTAAAATTAGCATGTTTAAAGTGATTTTCATGCTTCCAGGGGCCCGGGAAGTGAATTAAATACCATTTGGAGGCATTTAATGTTCAAGCAAAAACAGGTGATTTTTGACAAAAGAGATAACACCCCCCCATTACGTCATGCTGCAGAAAGGTGAAAAATGGTCCGTTTTCAAATGTTTTATTTTTTAACGTCAGTTCACATTTGTAGGTAGATCATCAGTTTTAGAGCTAAAATTAGCATGTTTAAAGTGATTTTCATGCTTCCAGGGGCCCAAAACACAAGATTTGTGGAATGGTTAAAAGTGCATGAAAATGGCCAATTTACTCACTCTGAGGTCTCAAAAAGTGTTTCTTCACCCCGGGAAGTGAATTAAATACCATTTGGAGGCATTTAATGTTCAAGCAAAAACAGGTGATTTTTGACAAAAGAGATAACACCCCCCCATTACGTCATGCTTCAGAAAGGTGAAAAATGGTCCGTTTTCAAATGTTTTATTTTTGAACGTCAGTTCACATTTGTAGGTAGATCATCAGTTTTAGAGCTAAAATAAGCATGTTTAAAGTGATTTTCATGCTTCCAGGGGCCCGGGAAGTGAATTAAATACCATTTGGAGGCATTTAATGTTCAAGCAAAAACATGTGATTTTTGACAAAAGAGATAACACCCCCCCATTACATCATGCTTCAGAAAGGTGAAAAATTGTCCGTTTTCAAATGTTTTATTTTTGAAAGTCAGTTCACATTTGTAGGTAGATCATCAGTTTTAGAGCTAAAATTAGCATGTTTAAAGTGATTTTCATGCTTCCAGGGGCCCGGGAAGTGAATTAAATACCATTTGGAGGCATTTAATGTTCAAGCAAAAACAGGTGATTTTTGACAAAAGAGATAACACCCCCCCATTACGTTATGCTTCAGAAAGGTGAAAAATGGTCCGTTTTCAAATGTTTTATTTTTGAACGTCAGTTCACATTTGTAGGTAGATCATCAGTTTTAGAGCTAAAATTAGCATGTTTAAAGTGATTTTCATGCTTCCAGGGGCCGGGGAAGTGAATTAAATACCATTTGGAGGCATTTAATGTTCAAGCAAAAACAGGTGATTTTTGACAAAAGAGATAACACCCCCCCATTACGTCATGCTTCAGAAAGGTGAAAAATTTTCAGTTTTCAAATGTTTTATTTTTTAACGTCAGTTCACATTTGTAGGTAGATCATCAATTTTAGAGCTAAAATTAGCATGTTTAAAGTGATTTTCATGCTTCCAGGGGCCCAAAACACAAGATTTGTGGAATGGTTAAAAGTGCATGAAAATGGCCAATTTACTCACTCTGAGGTCTCAAAAAGTGTTTCTTCACCCCGGGAAGTTAATTAAATACCATTTGGAGGCATTTAATGTTCAAGCAAAAACAGGTGATTTTTGACAAAAGAGATAACACCCCCCCATTACGTCATGCTGCAGAAAGGTGAAAAATGGTCCGTTTTCAAATGTTTTTTTTTTTTAACGTCAGTTCACATTTGTAGGTAGATCATCAGTTTTAGAGCTAAAATTAGCATGTTTAAAGTGATTTTCATGCTTCCAGGGGCCCAAAACATAAGATTTGTGGAATGGTTAAAAGAGCATGAAAATGGCCAATTTACTCACTCTGAGGTCTCAAAAAGTGTTTCTTCACCCCGGGAAGTGAATTAAATACCATTTGGAGGCATTTAATGTTCAAGCAAAAACAGGTGATTTTTGACAAAAGAGATAACACCCCCCCATTACGTCATGCTTCAGAAAGGTGAAAAATGGTCCGTTTTCAAATGTTTTATTTTTGAACGTCAGTTCACATTTGTAGGTAGATCATCAGTTTTAGAGCTAAAATTAGCATGTTTAAAGTGATTTTCATGCTTCCAGGGGCCCGGGAAGTGAATTAAATACCATTTGGAGGCATTTAATGTTCAAGCAAAAACAGGTGATTTTTGACAAAAGAGATAACACCCCCCCATTACGTCATGCTTCAGAAAGGTGAAAAATTGTCCGTTTTCAAATGTTTTATTTTTGAAAGTCAGTTCACATTTGTAGGTAGATCATCAGTTTTAGAGCTAAAATTAGCATGTTTAAAGTGATTTTCATGGTTCCAGGGGCCCGGGAAGTGAACTAAATACCATTTGGAGGCATTTAATGTTCAAGCAAAAACAGGTGATTTTTGACAAAAGAGATAACACCCCCCCATTACGTCATGCTTCAGAAAGGTGAAAAATTGTCCGTTTTCAAATGTTTTAGTTGTGAAAGTCAGTTCACATTTGTAGGTAGATCATCAGTTTTAGAGCTAAAATTAGCATGTTTAAAGTGATTTTCATTCTTCCAGGGGCCCGGGAAGTGATTTAAATACCATTTGGAGGCATTTAATGTTCAAGCAAAAACAGGTGATTTTTGACAAAAGAGATAACACCCCCCCATTACGTCATGCTTCAGAAAGGTGAAAAATTGTCCGTTTTCAAATGTTTTATTTTTGAAAGTCAGTTCACATTTGTAGGTAGATCATCAGTTTTAGAGCTAAAATTAGCATGTTTAAAGTGATTTTCATTCTTCCAGGGGCCCGGGAAGTGAATTAAATACCATTTGGAGGCATTTAATGTTCAAGCAAAAACAGGTGATTTTTGACAAAAGAGATAACACCCCCCCCATTACGTTATGCTTCAGAAAGGTGAAAAATGGTCCGTTTTCAAATGTTTTATTTTTGAACGTCAGTTCACATTTGTAGGTAGATCATCAGTTTTAGAGCTAAAATTAGCATGTTTAAAGTGATTTTCATGCTTCCAGGGGCCCGGGAAGTGAATTAAATACCATTTGGAGGCATTTAATGTTCAAGCAAAAACAGATGATTTTTGACAAAAGAGATAACACCCCCCATTAAGTCATGCTTCAGAAAGGTGAAAAATTGTCCGTTTTCAAATGTTTTATTTTTGAAAGTCAGTTCACATTTGTAGGTAGATCATCAGTTTTAGAGCTAAAATTAGCATGTTTAAAGTGATTTTCATGCTTCCAGGGGCCCGGGAAGTGAATTAAATACCATTTGGAGGCATTTAATGTTCAAGCAAAAACAGGTGATTTTTGACAAAAGAGATAACACCCCCCCATTACGTCATGCTGCAGAAAGGTGAAAAATGGTCCGTTTTCAAATGTTTTATTTTTTAACGTCAGTTCACATTTGTAGGTAGATCATCAGTTTTAGAGCTAAAATTAGCATGTTTAAAGTGATTTTCATGCTTCCAGGGGCCCAAAACACAAGATTTGTGGAATGGTTAAAAGTGCATGAAAATGGCCAATTTACTCACTCTGAGGTCTCAAAAAGTGTTTCTTCACCCCGGGAAGTGAATTAAATACCATTTGGAGGCATTTAATGTTCAAGCAAAAACATGTGATTTTTGACAAAAGAGATAACAACCCCCCATTACATCATGCTTCAGAAAGGTGAAAAATTGTCCGTTTTCAAATGTTTTATTTTTGAAAGTCAGTTCACATTTGTAGGTAGATCATCAGTTTTAGAGCTAAAATTAGCATGTTTAAAGTGATTTTCATGCTTCCAGGGGCCCGGGAAGTGAATTAAATACCATTTGGAGGCATTTAATGTTCAAGCAAAAACAGGTGATTTTTGACAAAAGAGATAACACCCCCCCATTACGTTATGCTTCAGAAAGGTAAAAAATGGTCCGTTTTCAAATGTTTTATTTTTGAACGTCAGCTCACATTTGTAGGTAGATCATCAGTTTTAGAGCTAAAATTAGCATGTTTAAAGTGATTTTCATGCTTCCAGGGGCCGGGGAAGTGAATTAAATACCATTTGGAGGCATTTAATGTTCAAGCAAAAACAGGTGATTTTTGACAAAAGAGATAACACCCCCCCATTACGTCATGCTTCAGAAAGGTGAAAAATTGTCAGTTTTCAAATGTTTTATTTTTTAACGTCAGTTCACATTTGTAGGTAGATCATCAATTTTAGAGCTAAAATTAGCATGTTTAAAGTGATTTTCATGCTTCCAGGGGCCCAAAACACAAGATTTGTGGAATGGTTAAAAGTGCATGAAAATGGCCAATTTACTCACTCTGAGGTCTCAAAAAGTGTTTCTTCACCCCGGGAAGTTAATTAAATACCATTTGGAGGCATTTAATGTTCAAGCAAAAACAGGTGATTTTTCACAAAAGAGATAACACCCCCCCATTACGTCATGCTGCAGAAAGGTGAAAAATGGTCCGTTTTCAAATGTTTTAGTTTTTTAACGTCAGTTCACATTTGTAGGTAGATCATCAGTTTTAGAGCTAAAATTAGCATGTTTAAAGTGATTTTCATGCTTCCAGGGGCCCAAAACATAAGATTTGTGGAATGGTTAAAAGTGCATGAAAATGGCCAATTTACTCACTCTGAGGTCTCAAAAAGTGTTTCTTCACCCCGGGAAGTGAATTAAATACCATTTGGAGGCATTTAATGTTCAAGCAAAAACAGGTGATTTTTGACAAAAGAGATAACACCCCCCCATTACGTCATGCTTCAGAAAGGTGAAAAATGGTCCGTTTTCAAATGTTTTATTTTTGAACGTCAGTTCACATTTGTAGGTAGATCATCAGTTTTAGAGCTAAAATTAGCATGTTTAAAGTGATTTTCATGCTTCCAGGGGCCCGGGAAGTGAATTAAATACCATTTGGAGGCATTTAATGTTCAAGCAAAAACAGGTGATTTTTGACAAAAGAGATAACACCCCCCCATTACGTCATGCTTCAGAAAGGTGAAAAATTGTCCGTTTTCAAATGTTTTATTTTTGAAAGTCAGTTCACATTTGTAGGTATATCATCAGTTTTAGAGCTAAAATTAGCATGTTTAAAGTGATTTTCATGCTTCCAGGGGCCCGGGAAGTGAACTAAATACCATTTGGAGGCATTTAATGTTCAAGCAAAAACAGGTGATTTTTGACAAAAGAGATAACACCCCCCCATTACGTCATGCTTCAGAAAGGTGAAAAATTGTCCGTTTTCAAATGTTTTAGTTGTGAAAGTCAGTTCACATTTGTAGGTAGATCATCAGTTTTAGAGCTAAAATTAGCATGTTTAAAGTGATTTTCATTCTTCCAGGGGCCCGGGAAGTGAATTAAATACCATTTGGAGGCATTTAATGTTCAAGCAAAAACAGGTGATTTTTGACAAAAGAGATAACACCCCCCCATTACGTTATGCTTCAGAAAGGTGAAAAATGGTCCGTTTTCAAATGTTTTATTTTTGAACGTCAGTTCACATTTGTAGGTAGATCATCAGTTTTAGAGCTAAAATTAGCATGTTTAAAGTGATTTTCATGCTTCCAGGGGCCCGGGAAGTAAATTAAATACCATTTGGAGGCATTTAATGTTCAAGCAAAAACAGGTGATTTTTGACAAAAGAGATAACACCCCCCCATTACGTCATGCTTCAGAAAGGTGAAAAATTGTCAGTTTTCAAATGTTTTATTTTTGAAAGTCAGTTCACATTTGTAGGTAGATCATCAGTTTTAGAGCTAAAATTAGCATGTTTAAAGTGATTTTCATGCTTCCAGGGGCCCGGGAAGTGAATTAAATACCATTTGGAGGCATTTAATGTTCAAGCAAAAACAGGTGATTTTTGACAAAAGAGATAACACCCCCCCCCATTACGTTATGCTTCAGAAAGGTGAAAAATGGTCCGTTTTCAAATGTTTTATTTTTGAACGTCAGTTCACATTTGTAGGTAGATCATCAGTTTTAGAGCTAAAATTAGCATGTTTAAAGTGATTTTCATGCTTCCAGGGGCCCGGGAAGTGAATTAAATACCATTTGGAGGCATTTAATGTTCAAGCAAAAACAGATGATTTTTGACAAAAGAGATAACACCCCCCCATTACGTCATGCTTCAGAAAGGTGAAAAATGGTCCGTTTTCAAATGTTTTATTTTTGAACGTCAGTTCACATTTGTAGGTAGATCATCAGTTTTAGAGCTAAAATTAGCATGTTGAAAGTGATTTTCATGCTTCCAGGGGCCCGGGAAGTGAATTAAATACCATTTGGAGGCATTTAATGTTCAAGCAAAAACAGGTGATTTTTGACAAAAGAGATAACACCCCCCATTACGTCATGCTGCAGAAAGGTGAAAAATGGTCCGTTTTCAAATGTTTTATTTTTTAACGTCAGTTCACATTTGTAGGTAGATCATCAGTTTTAGAGCTAAAATTAGCATGTTTAAAGTGATTTTCATGCTTCCAGGGGCCCAAAACACAAGATTTGTGAAATGGTTAAAAGTGCATGAAAATGGCCAATTTACTCACTCTGAGGTCTCAAAAAGTGTTTCTTCACCCCGGGAAGTGAATTAAATACCATTTAGAGGCATTTAATGTTCAAGCAAAAACAGGTGATTTTTGACAAAAGAGATAACACCCCCCCATTACGTCATGCTTCAGAAAGGTGAAAAATGGTCTGTTTTCAAATGTTTTATTTTTGAACGTCAGTTCACATTTGTAGGTAGATCATCAGTTTTAGAGCTAAAATTAGCATGTTTAAAGTGATTTTCATGCTTCCAGGGGCCCGGGAAGTGAATTAAATACCATTTGGAGGCATTTAATGTTCAAGCAAAAACAGGTGATTTTTGACAAAAGAGATAACACCCCCCCATTACGTCATGCTTCAGAAAGGTGAAAAATTGTCCGTTTTCAAATGTTTTATTTTTGAAAGTCAGTTCACATTTGTAGGTAGATCATCAGTTTTAGAGCTAAAATTAGCATGTTTAAAGTGATTTTCATGCTTCCAGGGGCCCGGGAAGTGAATTAAATACCATTTGGAGGCATTTAATGTTCAAGCAAAAACAGGTGATTTTTTACAAAAGAGATAACACCCCCCCCATTACGTTATGCTTCAGAAAGGTGAAAAATGGTCCGTTTTCAAATGTTTTATTTTTGAACGTCAGTTCACATTTGTAGGTAGATCATCAGTTTTAGAGCTAAAATTAGCATGTTTAAAGTGATTTTCATGCTTCCAGGGGCCCAAAACACAAGATTTGTGGAATGGTTAAAAGTGCATGAAAATGGCCAATTTACTCACTCTGAGGTCTCAAAAAGTGTTTCTTCACCCCGGGAAGTGAATTAAATACCATTTGGAGGCATTTAATGTTCAAGCAAAAACAGGTGATTTTTGACAAAAGAGATAACACCCCCCCATTACGTCATGCTTCAGAAAGGTGAAAAATGGTCCGTTTTCAAATGTTTTATTTTTGAACGTCAGTTCACATTTGTAGATAGATCATCAGTTTTAGAGCTAAAATAAGCATGTTTAAAGTGATTTTCATGCTTCCAGGGGCCCGGGAAGTGAATTAAATACCATTTGGAGGCATTTAATGTTCAAGCAAAAACATGTGATTTTTGACAAAAGAGATAACACCCCCCCATTACATCATGCTTCAGAAAGGTGAAAAATTGTCCGTTTTCAAATGTTTTATTTTTGAAAGTCAGTTCACATTTGTAGGTAGATCATCAGTTTTAGAGCTAAAATTAGCATGTTTAAAGTGATTTTCATGCTTCCAGGGGCCCGGGAAGTGAATTAAATACCATTTGGAGGCATTTAATGTTCAAGCAAAAACAGGTGATTTTTGACAAAAGAGATAACACCCCCCCATTACGTCATGCTTCAGAAAGGTGAAAAATTTTCAGTTTTCAAATGTTTTATTTTTTAACGTCAGTTCACATTTGTAGGTAGATCATCAATTTTAGAGCTAAAATTAGCATGTTTAAAGTGATTTTCATGCTTCCAGGGGCCCAAAACACAAGATTTGTGGAATGGTTAAAAGTGCATGAAAATGGCCAATTTACTCACTCTGAGGTCTCAAAAAGTGTTTCTTCACCCCGGGAAGTTAATTAAATACCATTTGGAGGCATTTAATGTTCAAGCAAAAACAGGTGATTTTTGACAAAAGAGATAACACCCCCCCATTACGTCATGCTGCAGAAAGGTGAAAAATGGTCCGTTTTCAAATGTTTTATTTTTTAACGTCAGTTCACATTTGTAGGTAGATCATCAGTTTTAGAGCTAAAATTAGCATGTTTAAAGTGATTTTCATGCTTCCAGGGGCCCAAAACATAAGATTTGTGGAATGGTTAAAAGAGCATGAAAATGGCCAATTTACTCACTCTGAGGTCTCAAAAAGTGTTTCTTCACCCCGGGAAGTGAATTAAATACCATTTGGAGGCATTTAATGTTCAAGCAAAAACAGGTGATTTTTGACAAAAGAGATAACACCCCCCCATTACGTCATGCTTCAGAAAGGTGAAAAATGGTCCGTTTTCAAATGTTTTATTTTTGAACGTCAGTTCACATTTGTAGGTAGATCATCAGTTTTAGAGCTAAAATTAGCATGTTTAAAGTGATTTTCATGCTTCCAGGGGCCCGGGAAGTGAATTAAATACCATTTGGAGGCATTTAATGTTCAAGCAAAAACAGGTGATTTTTGACAAAAGAGATAACACCCCCCCATTACGTCATGCTTCAGAAAGGTGAAAAATTGTCCGTTTTCAAATGTTTTATTTTTGAAAGTCAGTTCACATTTGTAGGTAGATCATCAGTTTTAGAGCTAAAATTAGCATGTTTAAAGTGATTTTCATGGTTCCAGGGGCCCGGGAAGTGAACTAAATACCATTTGGAGGCATTTAATGTTCAAGCAAAAACAGGTGATTTTTGACAAAAGAGATAACACCCCCCCATTACGTCATGCTTCAGAAAGGTGAAAAATTGTCCGTTTTCAAATGTTTTAGTTGTGAAAGTCAGTTCACATTTGTAGGTAGATCATCAGTTTTAGAGCTAAAATTAGCATGTTTAAAGTGATTTTCATTCTTCCAGGGGCCCGGGAAGTGATTTAAATACCATTTGGAGGCATTTAATGTTCAAGCAAAAACAGGTGATTTTTGACAAAAGAGATAACACCCCCCCATTACGTCATGCTTCAGAAAGGTGAAAAATTGTCCGTTTTCAAATGTTTTATTTTTGAAAGTCAGTTCACATTTGTAGGTAGATCATCAGTTTTAGAGCTAAAATTAGCATGTTTAAAGTGATTTTCATTCTTCCAGGGGCCCGGGAAGTGAATTAAATACCATTTGGAGGCATTTAATGTTCAAGCAAAAACAGGTGATTTTTGACAAAAGAGATAACACCCCCCCCATTACGTTATGCTTCAGAAAGGTGAAAAATGGTCCGTTTTCAAATGTTTTATTTTTGAACGTCAGTTCACATTTGTAGGTAGATCATCAGTTTTAGAGCTAAAATTAGCATGTTTAAAGTGATTTTCATGCTTCCAGGGGCCCGGGAAGTGAATTAAATACCATTTGGAGGCATTTAATGTTCAAGCAAAAACAGATGATTTTTGACAAAAGAGATAACACCCCCCATTAAGTCATGCTTCAGAAAGGTGAAAAATTGTCCGTTTTCAAATGTTTTATTTTTGAAAGTCAGTTCACATTTGTAGGTAGATCATCAGTTTTAGAGCTAAAATTAGCATGTTTAAAGTGATTTTCATGCTTCCAGGGGCCCGGGAAGTGAATTAAATACCATTTGGAGGCATTTAATGTTCAAGCAAAAACAGGTGATTTTTGACAAAAGAGATAACACCCCCCCCATTACGTCATGCTGCAGAAAGGTGAAAAAGGGTCCGTTTTCAAATGTTTTATTTTTTAACGTCAGTTCACATTTGTAGGTAGATCATCAGTTTTAGAGCTAAAATTAGCATGTTTAAAGTGATTTTCATGCTTCCAGGGGCCCAAAACACAAGATTTGTGGAATGGTTAAAAGTGCATGAAAATGGCCAATTTACTCACTCTGAGGTCTCAAAAAGTGTTTCTTCACCCCGGGAAGTGAATTAAATACCATTTGGAGGCATTTAATGTTCAAGCAAAAACAGGTGATTTTTGACAAAAGAGATAACACCCCCCCATTACGTCATGCTTCAGAAAGGTGAAAAATGGTCCGTTTTCAAATGTTTTATTTTTGAACGTCAGTTCACATTTGTAGGTAGATCATCAGTTTTAGAGCTAAAATAAGCATGTTTAAAGTGATTTTCATGCTTCCTGGGGCCCGGGAAGTGAATTAATTACCATTTGGAGGCATTTAATGTTCAAGCAAAAACAGGTGATTTTTGACAAAAGGGATAACACCCCCCCATTACGTCATGCTTCAGAAAGGTGAAAAATGGTCAGTTTTCAAAAGTTTTATTTTTGAACGTCAGTTCACATTTGTAGGTAGATCATCAGTTTTAGAGCTAAAATTAGCATGTTTAAAGTGATTTTCATGCTTCCAGGGTCCCGGGAAGTGAATTAAATACCATTTGGAGGCATTTAATGTTCAAGCAAAAACAGGTGATTTTTAACAAAAGAGATAACACCCCCCCATTACATCATGCTGCAGAAAGGTGAAAAATGGTCCGTTTTCAAATGTTTTATTTTTTAACGTCAGTTCACATTTGTAGGTAGATCATCAATTTTAGAGCTAAAATTAGCATGTTTAAAGTGATTTTCATGCTTCCAGGGGCCCAAAACACAAGATTTGTGGAATGGTTAAAAGTGCATGAAAATGGCCAATTTACTCACTCTGAGGTCTCAAAAAGTGTTTCTTCACCCCGGGAAGTGAATTAAATACCATTTGGAGGCATTTAATGTTCAAGCAAAAACATGTGATTTTTGACAAAAGAGATAACACCCCCCATTACGTCATTCTTCAGAAAGGTGAAAAATGGTCCGTTTTCAAATGTTTTAGTTTTTGAACGTCAGTTCACATTTGTAGGTAGATCATCAGTTTTAGAGCTAAAATAAGCATGTTTAAAGTGATTTTCATGCTTCCAGGGGCCCGGGAAGTGAATTAAATACCATTTGGAGGCATTTAATGTTCAAGCAAAAACATGTGATTTTTGACAAAAGAGATAACACCCCCCCATTACATCATGCTTCAGAAAGGTGAAAAATTGTCCGTTTTCAAATGTTTTATTTTTGAAAGTCAGTTCACATTTGTAGGTAGATCATCAGTTTTAGAGCTAAAATTAGCATGTTTAAAGTGATTTTCATGCTTCCAGGGGCCCGGGAAGTGAATTAAATACCATTTGGAGGCATTTAATGTTCAAGCAAAAACAGGTGATTTTTGACAAAAGAGATAACACCCCCCCATTACGTTATGCTTCAGAAAGGTAAAAAATGGTCCGTTTTCAAATGTTTTATTTTTGAACGTCAGCTCACATTTGTAGGTAGATCATCAGTTTTAGAGCTAAAATTAGCATGTTTAAAGTGATTTTCATGCTTCCAGGGGCCGGGGAAGTGAATTAAATACCATTTGGAGGCATTTAATGTTCAAGCAAAAACAGGTGATTTTTGACAAAAGAGATAACACCCCCCCATTACGTCATGCTTCAGAAAGGTGAAAAATTGTCAGTTTTCAAATGTTTTATTTTTTAACGTCAGTTCACATTTGTAGGTAGATCATCAATTTTAGAGCTAAAATTAGCATGTTTAAAGTGATTTTCATGCTTCCAGGGGCCCAAAACACAAGATTTGTGGAATGGTTAAAAGTGCATGAAAATGGCCAATTTACTCACTCTGAGGTCTCAAAAAGTGTTTCTTCACCCCGGGAAGTTAATTAAATACCATTTGGAGGCATTTAATGTTCAAGCAAAAACAGGTGATTTTTGACAAAAGAGATAACACCCCCCCATTACGTCATGCTGCAGAAAGGTGAAAAATGGTCCGTTTTCAAATGTTTTATTTTTTAACGTCAGTTCACATTTGTAGGTAGATCATCAGTTTTAGAGCTAAAATTAGCATGTTTAAAGTGATTTTCATGCTTCCAGGGGCCCAAAACATAAGATTTGTGGAATGGTTAAAAGAGCATGAAAATGGCCAATTTACTCACTCTGAGGTCTCAAAAAGTGTTTCTTCACCCCGGGAAGTGAATTAAATACCATTTGGAGGCATTTAATGTTCAAGCAAAAACAGGTGATTTTTGACAAAAGAGATAACACCCCCCCATTACGTCATGCTTCAGAAAGGTGAAAAATGGTCCGTTTTCAAATGTTTTATTTTTGAACGTCAGTTCACATTTGTAGGTAGATCATCAGTTTTAGAGCTAAAATTAGCATGTTTAAAGTGATTTTCATGCTTCCAGGGGCCCGGGAAGTGAATTAAATACCATTTGGAGGCATTTAATGTTCAAGCAAAAAGAGGTGATTTTTGACAAAAGAGATAACACCCCCCCATTACGTCATGCTTCAGAAAGGTGAAAAATTGTCCGTTTTCAAATGTTTTATTTTTGAAAGTCAGTTCACATTTGTAGGTAGATCATCAGTTTTAGAGCTAAAATTAGCATGTTTAAAGTGATTTTCATGGTTCCAGGGGCCCGGGAAGTGAACTAAATACCATTTGGAGGCATTTAATGTTCAAGCAAAAACAGGTGATTTTTGACAAAAGAGATAACACCCCCCCATTACGTCATGCTTCAGAAAGGTGAAAAATTGTCCGTTTTCAAATGTTTTAGTTGTGAAAGTCAGTTCACATTTGTAGGTAGATCATCAGTTTTAGAGCTAAAATTAGCATGTTTAAAGTGATTTTCATTCTTCCAGGGGCCCGGGAAGTGATTTAAATACCATTTGGAGGCATTTAATGTTCAAGCAAAAACAGGTGATTTTTGACAAAAGAGATAACACCCCCCCATTACGTCATGCTTCAGAAAGGTGAAAAATTGTCCGTTTTCAAATGTTTTATTTTTGAAAGTCAGTTCACATTTGTAGGTAGATCATCAGTTTTAGAGCTAAAATTAGCATGTTTAAAGTGATTTTCATTCTTCCAGGGGCCCGGGAAGTGAATTAAATACCATTTGGAGGCATTTAATGTTCAAGCAAAAACAGGTGATTTTTGACAAAAGAGATAACACCCCCCCCATTACGTTATGCTTCAGAAAGGTGAAAAATGGTCCGTTTTCAAATGTTTTATTTTTGAACGTCAGTTCACATTTGTAGGTAGATCATCAGTTTTAGAGCTAAAATTAGCATGTTTAAAGTGATTTTCATGCTTCCAGGGGCCCGGGAAGTGAATTAAATACCATTTGGAGGCATTTAATGTTCAAGCAAAAACAGATGATTTTTGACAAAAGAGATAACACCCCCCATTAAGTCATGCTTCAGAAAGGTGAAAAATTGTCCGTTTTCAAATGTTTTATTTTTGAAAGTCAGTTCACATTTGTAGGTAGATCATCAGTTTTAGAGCTAAAATTAGCATGTTTAAAGTGATTTTCATGCTTCCAGGGGCCCGGGAAGTGAATTAAATACCATTTGGAGGCATTTAATGTTCAAGCAAAAACAGGTGATTTTTGACAAAAGAGATAACACCCCCCCATTACGTCATGCTGCAGAAAGGTGAAAAATGGTCCGTTTTCAAATGTTTTATTTTTTAACGTCAGTTCACATTTGTAGGTAGATCATCAGTTTTAGAGCTAAAATTAGCATGTTTAAAGTGATTTTCATGCTTCCAGGGGCCCAAAACACAAGATTTGTGGAATGGTTAAAAGTGCATGAAAATGGCCAATTTACTCACTCTGAGGTCTCAAAAAGTGTTTCTTCACCCCGGGAAGTGAATTAAATACCATTTGGAGGCATTTAATGTTCAAGCAAAAACAGGTGATTTTTGACAAAAGAGATAACACCCCCCCATTACGTCATGCTTCAGAAAGGTGAAAAATGGTCCGTTTTCAAATGTTTTATTTTTGAACGTCAGTTCACATTTGTAGGTAGATCATCAGTTTTAGAGCTAAAATAAGCATGTTTAAAGTGATTTTCATGCTTCCAGGGGCCCGGGAAGTGAATTAATTACCATTTGGAGGCATTTAATGTTCAAGCAAAAACAGGTGATTTTTGACAAAAGGGATAACACCCCCCCATTACGTCATGCTTCAGAAAGGTGAAAAATGGTCAGTTTTCAAAAGTTTTATTTTTGAACGTCAGTTCACATTTGTAGGTAGATCATCAGTTTTAGAGCTAAAATTAGCATGTTTAAAGTGATTTTCATGCTTCCAGGGTCCCGGGAAGTGAATTAAATACCATTTGGAGGCATTTAATGTTCAAGCAAAAACAGGTGATTTTTAACAAAAGAGATAACACCCCCCCATTACGTCATGCTGCAGAAAGGTGAAAAATGGTCCGTTTTCAAATGTTTTATTTTTTAACGTCAGTTCACATTTGTAGGTAGATCATCAATTTTAGAGCTAAAATTAGCATGTTTAAAGTGATTTTCATGCTTCCAGGGGCCCAAAACACAAGATTTGTGGAATGGTTAAAAGTGCATGAAAATGGCCAATTTACTCACTCTGAGGTCTCAAAAAGTGTTTCTTCACCCCGGGAAGTGAATTAAATACCATTTGGAGGCATTTAATGTTCAAGCAAAAACATGTGATTTTTGACAAAAGAGATAACACCCCCCATTACGTCATTCTTCAGAAAGGTGAAAAATGGTCCGTTTTCAAATGTTTTAGTTTTTGAACGTCAGTTCACATTTGTAGGTAGATCATCAGTTTTAGAGCTAAAATAAGCATGTTTAAAGTGATTTTCATGCTTCCAGGGGCCCGGGAAGTGAATTAAATACCATTTGGAGGCATTTAATGTTCAAGCAAAAACATGTGATTTTTGACAAAAGAGATAACACCCCCCCATTACATCATGCTTCAGAAAGGTGAAAAATTGTCCGTTTTCAAATGTTTTATTTTTGAAAGTCAGTTCACATTTGTAGGTAGATCATCAGTTTTAGAGCTAAAATTAGCATGTTTAAAGTGATTTTCATGCTTCCAGGGGCCCGGGAAGTGAATTAAATACCATTTGGAGGCATTTAATGTTCAAGCAAAAACAGGTGATTTTTGACAAAAGAGATAATACCCCCCCATTACGTTATGCTTCAGAAAGGTAAAAAATGGTCCGTTTTCAAATGTTTTATTTTTGAACGTCAGCTCACATTTGTAGGTAGATCATCAGTTTTAGAGCTAAAATTAGCATGTTTAAAGTGATTTTCATGCTTCCAGGGGCCGGGGAAGTGAATTAAATACCATTTGGAGGCATTTAATGTTCAAGCAAAAACAGGTGATTTTTGACAAAAGAGATAACACCCCCCCATTACGTCATGCTTCAGAAAGGTGAAAAATTGTCAGTTTTCAAATGTTTTATTTTTTAACGTCAGTTCACATTTGTAGGTAGATCATCAATTTTAGAGCTAAAATTAGCATGTTTAAAGTGATTTTCATGCTTCCAGGGGCCCAAAACACAAGATTTGTGGAATGGTTAAAAGTGCATGAAAATGGCCAATTTACTCACTCTGAGGTCTCAAAAAGTGTTTCTTCACCCCGGGAAGTTAATTAAATACCATTTGGAGGCATTTAATGTTCAAGCAAAAACAGGTGATTTTTCACAAAAGAGATAACACCCCCCCATTACGTCATGCTGCAGAAAGGTGAAAAATGGTCCGTTTTCAAATGTTTTAGTTTTTTAACGTCAGTTCACATTTGTAGGTAGATCATCAGTTTTAGAGCTAAAATTAGCATGTTTAAAGTGATTTTCATGCTTCCAGGGGCCCAAAACATAAGATTTGTGGAATGGTTAAAAGTGCATGAAAATGGCCAATTTACTCACTCTGAGGTCTCAAAAAGTGTTTCTTCACCCCGGGAAGTGAATTAAATACCATTTGGAGGCATTTAATGTTCAAGCAAAAACAGGTGATTTTTGACAAAAGAGATAACACCCCCCCATTACGTCATGCTTCAGAAAGGTGAAAAATGGTCCGTTTTCAAATGTTTTATTTTTGAACGTCAGTTCACATTTGTAGGTAGATCATCAGTTTTAGAGCTAAAATTAGCATGTTTAAAGTGATTTTCATGCTTCCAGGGGCCCGGGAAGTGAATTAAATACCATTTGGAGGCATTTAATGTTCAAGCAAAAACAGGTGATTTTTGACAAAAGAGATAACACCCCCCCATTACGTCATGCTTCAGAAAGGTGAAAAATTGTCCGTTTTCAAATGTTTTATTTTTGAAAGTCAGTTCACATTTGTAGGTATATCATCAGTTTTAGAGCTAAAATTAGCATGTTTAAAGTGATTTTCATGCTTCCAGGGGCCCGGGAAGTGAACTAAATACCATTTGGAGGCATTTAATGTTCAAGCAAAAACAGGTGATTTTTGACAAAAGAGATAACACCCCCCCATTACGTCATGCTTCAGAAAGGTGAAAAATTGTCCGTTTTCAAATGTTTTAGTTGTGAAAGTCAGTTCACATTTGTAGGTAGATCATCAGTTTTAGAGCTAAAATTAGCATGTTTAAAGTGATTTTCATTCTTCCAGGGGCCCGGGAAGTGAATTAAATACCATTTGGAGGCATTTAATGTTCAAGCAAAAACAGGTGATTTTTGACAAAAGAGATAACACCCCCCCATTACGTTATGCTTCAGAAAGGTGAAAAATGGTCCGTTTTCAAATGTTTTATTTTTGAACGTCAGTTCACATTTGTAGGTAGATCATCAGTTTTAGAGCTAAAATTAGCATGTTTAAAGTGATTTTCATGCTTCCAGGGGCCCGGGAAGTAAATTAAATACCATTTGGAGGCATTTAATGTTCAAGCAAAAACAGGTGATTTTTGACAAAAGAGATAACACCCCCCCATTACGTCATGCTTCAGAAAGGTGAAAAATTGTCAGTTTTCAAATGTTTTATTTTTGAAAGTCAGTTCACATTTGTAGGTAGATCATCAGTTTTAGAGCTAAAATTAGCATGTTTAAAGTGATTTTCATGCTTCCAGGGGCCCGGGAAGTGAATTAAATACCATTTGGAGGCATTTAATGTTCAAGCAAAAACAGGTGATTTTTGACAAAAGAGATAACACCCCCCCCCATTACGTTATGCTTCAGAAAGGTGAAAAATGGTCCGTTTTCAAATGTTTTATTTTTGAACGTCAGTTCACATTTGTAGGTAGATCATCTGTTTTAGAGCTAAAATTAGCATGTTTAAAGTGATTTTCATGCTTCCAGGGGCCCGGGAAGTGAATTAAATACCATTTGGAGGCATTTAATGTTCAAGCAAAAACAGATGATTTTTGACAAAAGAGATAACACCCCCCCATTACGTCATGCTTCAGAAAGGTGAAAAATGGTCCGTTTTCAAATGTTTTATTTTTGAACGTCAGTTCACATTTGTAGGTAGATCATCAGTTTTAGAGCTAAAATTAGCATGTTGAAAGTGATTTTCATGCTTCCAGGGGCCCGGGAAGTGAATTAAATACCATTTGGAGGCATTTAATGTTCAAGCAAAAACAGGTGATTTTTGACAAAAGAGATAACACCCCCCATTACGTCATGCTGCAGAAAGGTGAAAAATGGTCCGTTTTCAAATGTTTTATTTTTTAACGTCAGTTCACATTTGTAGGTAGATCATCAGTTTTAGAGCTAAAATTAGCATGTTTAAAGTGATTTTCATGCTTCCAGGGGCCCAAAACACAAGATTTGTGAAATGGTTAAAAGTGCATGAAAATGGCCAATTTACTCACTCTGAGGTCTCAAAAAGTGTTTCTTCACCCCGGGAAGTGAATTAAATACCATTTGGAGGCATTTAATGTTCAAGCAAAAACAGGTGATTTTTGACAAAAGAGATAACACCCCCCCATTACGTCATGCTTCAGAAAGGTGAAAAATGGTCTGTTTTCAAATGTTTTATTTTTGAACGTCAGTTCACATTTGTAGGTAGATCATCAGTTTTAGAGCTAAAATTAGCATGTTTAAAGTGATTTTCATGCTTCCAGGGGCCCGGGAAGTGAATTAAATACCATTTGGAGGCATTTAATGTTCAAGCAAAAACAGGTGATTTTTGACAAAGAGATAACACCCCCCCATTACGTCATGCTTCAGAAAGGTGAAAAATTGTCCGTTTTCAAATGTTTTATTTTTGAAAGTCAGTTCACATTTGTAGGTAGATCATCAGTTTTAGAGCTAAAATTAGCATGTTTAAAGTGATTTTCATGCTTCCAGGGGCCCGGGAAGTGAATTAAATACCATTTGGAGGCATTTAATGTTCAAGCAAAAACAGGTGATTTTTTACAAAAGAGATAACACCCCCCCATTACGTTATGCTTCAGAAAGGTGAAAAATGGTCCGTTTTCAAATGTTTTATTTTTGAACGTCAGTTCACATTTGTAGGTAGATCATCAGTTTTAGAGCTAAAATTAGCATGTTTAAAGTGATTTTCATGCTTCCAGGGGCCCGGGAAGTGAATTAAATACCATTTGGAGGCATTTAATGTTCAAGCAAAAACAGGTGATTTTTGACAAAAGAGATAACACCCCCCATTACGTCATGCTTCAGAAAGGTGAAAAATTGTCAGTTTTCAAATGTTTTATTTTTGAAAGTCAGTTCACATTTGTAGGTAGATCATCAGTTTTAGAGCTAAAATTAGCATGTTTAAAGTGATTTTCATGCTTCCAGGGGCCCGGGAAGTGAATTAAATACCATTTGGAGGCATTTAATGTTCAAGCAAAAACAGGTGATTTTTGACAAAAGAGATAACACCCCCCCCATTACGTCATGCTGCAGAAAGGTGAAAAATGGTCAGTTTTCAAATGTTTTATTTTTTAACGTCAGTTCACATTTGTAGGTAGATCATCAGTTTTAGAGCTAAAATTAGCATGTTTAAAGTGATTTTCATGCTTCCAGGGGCCCAAAACACAAGATTTGTGGAATGGTTAAAAGTGCATGAAAATGGCCAATTTACTCACTCTGAGGTCTCAAAAAGTGTTTCTTCATCCCGGGAAGTGAATTAAATACCATTTGGAGGCATTTAATGTTCAAGCAAAAACAGGTGATTTTTGACAAAAGAGATAACACCCCCCCATTACGTCATGCTTCAGAAAGGTGAAAAATGGTCCGTTTTCAAATGTTTTATTTTTGAACGTCACTTCACATTTGTAGGTAGATCATCAGTTTTAGAGCTAAAATAAGCATGTTTAAAGTGATTTTCATGCTTCCAGGGGCCCGGGAAGTGAATTAAATACCATTTGGAGGCATTTAATGTTCAAGCAAAAACAGGTGATTTTTGACAAAAGGGATAACCCCCCCCATTACGTCATGCTTCAGAAAGGTGAAAAATGGTCCGTTTTCAAATGTTTTATTTTTGAACGTCAGTTCACATTTGTAGGTAGATCATCAGTTTTAGAGCTAAAATTAGCATGTTTAAAGTGATTTTCATTCTTCCAGGGGCCCGGGAAGTGAATTTAATACCATTTGGAGGCATTTAATGTTCAAGCAAAAACAGGTGATTTTTGACAAAAGAGATAACACCCCCCCATTACGTCATGCTTCAGAAAGGTGAAAAATTGTCCGTTTTCAAATGTTTTATTTTTGAAAGTCAGTTCACATTTGTAGGTAGATCATCAGTTTTAGAGCTAAAATTAGCATGTTTAAAGTGATTTTCATTCTTCCAGGGGCCCGGGAAGTGAATTAAATACCATTTGGAGGCATTTAATGTTCAAGCAAAAACAGGTGATTTTTGACAAAAGAGATAACACCCCCCCATTACGTTACGCTTCAGAAAGGTGAAAAATGGTCCGTTTTCAAATGTTTTATTTTTGAACGTCAGTTCACATTTGTAGGTAGATCATCAGTTTTAGAGCTAAAATTAGCATGTTTAAAGTGATTTTCATGCTTCCAGGGGCCCGGGAAGTAAATTAAATACCATTTGGAGGCATTTAATGTTCAAGCAAAAACAGGTGATTTTTGACAAAAGAGATAACACCCCCCCATTACGTCATGCTTCAGAAAGGTGAAAAATTGTCAGTTTTCAAATGTTTTATTTTTGAAAGTCAGTTCACATTTGTAGGTAGATCATCAGTTTTAGAGCTAAAATTAGCATGTTTAAAGTGATTTTCATGCTTCCAGGGGCCCGGGAAGTGAATTAAATACCATTTGGAGGCATTTAATGTTCAAGCAAAAACAGGTGATTTTTGACAAAAGAGATAACACCCCCCCATTACGTTATGCTTCAGAAAGGTGAAAAATGGTCCGTTTTCAAATGTTTTATTTTTGAACGTCAGTTCACATTTGTAGGTAGATCATCAGTTTTAGAGCTAAAATTAGCATGTTTAAAGTGATTTTCATGCTTCCAGGGGCCCGGGAAGTGAATTAAATACCATTTGGAGGCATTTAATGTTCAAGCAAAAACAGATGATTTTTGACAAAAGAGATAACACCCCCCATTAAGTCATGCTTCAGAAAGGTGAAAAATTGTCCGTTTTCAAATGTTTTATTTTTGAAAGTCAGTTCACATTTGTAGGTAGATCATCAGTTTTAGAGCTAAAATTAGCATGTTTAAAGTGATTTTCATGCTTCCAGGGGCCCGGGAAGTGAATTAAATACCATTTGGAGGCATTTAATGTTCAAGCAAAAACAGGTGATTTTTGACAAAAGAGATAACACCCCCCCATTACGTCATGCTGCAGAAAGGTGAAAAATGGTCCGTTTTCAAATGTTTTATTTTTTAACGTCAGTTCACATTTGTAGGTAGATCATCAGTTTTAGAGCTAAAATTAGCATGTTTAAAGTGATTTTCATGCTTCCAGGGGCCCAAAACACAAGATTTGTGGAATGGTTAAAAGTGCATGAAAATGGCCAATTTACTCACTCTGAGGTCTCAAAAAGTGTTTCTTCACCCCGGGAATTGAATTAAATACCATTTGGAGGCATTTAATGTTCAAGCAAAAACAGGTGATTTTTGACAAAAGAGCTAACACCCCCCCATTACGTCATGCTTCAGAAAGGTGAAAAATGGTCCGTTTTCAAATGTTTTATTTTTGAACGTCAGTTCACATTTGTAGGTAGATCATCAGTTTTAGAGCTAAAATAAGCATGTTTAAAGTGATTTTCATGCTTCCAGGGGCCCGGGAAGTGAATTAAATACCATTTGGAGGCATTTAATGTTCAAGCAAAAACAGGTGATTTTTGACAAAAGGGATAACACCCCCCCATTACGTCATGCTTCAGAAAGGTGAAAAATGGTCAGTTTTCAAAAGTTTTATTTTTGAACGTCAGTTCACATTTGTAGGTAGATCATCAGTTTTAGAGCTAAAATTAGCATGTTTAAAGTGATTTTCATGCTTCCAGGGTCCCGGGAAGTGAATTAAATACCATTTGGAGGCATTTAATGTTCAAGCAAAAACAGGTGATTTTTAACAAAAGAGATAACACCCCCCCATTACGTCATGCTGCAGAAAGGTGAAAAATGGTCCGTTTTCAAATGTTTTATTTTTTAACGTCAGTTCACATTTGTAGGTAGATCATCAATTTTAGAGCTAAAATTAGCATGTTTAAAGTGATTTTCATGCTTCCAGGGGCCCAAAACACAAGATTTGTGGAATGGTTAAAAGTGCATGAAAATGGCCAATTTACTCACTCTGAGGTCTCAAAAAGTGTTTCTTCACCCCGGGAAGTGAATTAAATACCATTTGGAGGCATTTAATGTTCAAGCAAAAACATGTGATTTTTGACAAAAGAGATAACACCCCCCATTACGTCATTCTTCAGAAAGGTGAAAAATGGTCCGTTTTCAAATGTTTTAGTTTTTGAACGTCAGTTCACATTTGTAGGTAGATCATCCGTTTTAGAGCTAAAATAAGCATGTTTAAAGTGATTTTCATGCTTCCAGGGGCCCGGGAAGTGAATTAAATACCATTTGGAGGCATTTAATGTTCAAGCAAAAACATGTGATTTTTGACAAAAGAGATAACACCCCCCCATTACATCATGCTTCAGAAAGGTGAAAAATTGTCAGTTTTCAAATGTTTTATTTTTGAAAGTCAGTTCACATTTGTAGGTAGATCATCAGTTTTAGAGCTAAAATTAGCATGTTTAAAGTGATTTTCATGCTTCCAGGGGCCCGGGAAGTGAATTAAATACCATTTGGAGGCATTTAATGTTCAAGCAAAAACAGGTGATTTTTGACAAAAGAGATAACACCCCCCCATTACGTTATGCTTCAGAAAGGTGAAAAATGGTCCGTTTTCAAATGTTTTATTTTTGAACGTCAGTTCACATTTGTAGGTAGATCATCAGTTTTAGAGCTAAAATTAGCATGTTTAAAGTGATTTTCATGCTTCCAGGGGCCGGGGAAGTGAATTAAATACCATTTGGAGGCATTTAATGTTCAAGCAAAAACAGGTGATTTTTGACAAAAGAGATAACACCCCCCCATTACGTCATGCTTCAGAAAGGTGAAAAATTGTCAGTTTTCAAATGTTTTATTTTTTAACGTCAGTTCACATTTGTAGGTAGATCATCAATTTTAGAGCTAAAATTAGCATGTTTAAAGTGATTTTCATGCTTCCAGGGGCCCAAAACACAAGATTTGTGGAATGGTTAAAAGTGCATGAAAATGGCCAATTTACTCACTCTGAGGTCTCAAAAAGTGTTTCTTCACCCCGGGAAGTTAATTAAATACCATTTGGAGGCATTTAATGTTCAAGCAAAAACAGGTGATTTTTGACAAAAGAGATAACACCCCCCCATTACGTCATGCTGCAGAAAGGTGAAAAATGGTCCGTTTTCAAATGTTTTATTTTTTAACGTCAGTTCACATTTGTAGGTAGATCATCAGTTTTAGAGCTAAAATTATCATGTTTAAAGTGATTTTCATGCTTCCAGGGGCCCAAAACATAAGATTTGTGGAATGGTTAAAAGTGCATGAAAATGGCCAATTTACTCACTCTGAGGTCACAAAAAGTGTTTCTTCACCCCGGGAAGTGAATTAAATACCATTTGGAGGCATTTAATGTTCAAGCAAAAACAGGTGATTTTTGACAAAAGAGATAACACCCCCCCATTACGTCATGCTTCAGAAAGGTGAAAAATGGTCCGTTTTCAAATGTTTTATTTTTGAACGTCAGTTCACATTTGTAGGTAGATCATCAGTTTTAGAGCTAAAATTAGCATGTTTAAAGTGATTTTCATGCTTCCAGGGGCCCGGGAAGTGAATTAAATACCATTTGGAGGCATTTAATGTTCAAGCAAAAACAGGTGATTTTTGACAAAAGAGATAACACCCCCCCATTACGTCATGCTTCAGAAAGGTGAAAAATTGTCCGTTTTCAAATGTTTTATTTTTGAAAGTCAGTTCACATTTGTAGGTAGATCATCAGTTTTAGAGCTAAAATTAGCATGTTTAAAGTGATTTTCATGCTTCCAGGGGCCCGGGAAGTGAACTAAATACCATTTGGAGGCATTTAATGTTCAAGCAAAAACAGGTGATTTTTGACAAAAGAGATAACACTCCCCCATTACGTCATGCTTCAGAAAGGTGAAAAATTGTCCGTTTTCAAATGTTTTAGTTGTGAAAGTCAGTTCACATTTGTAGGTAGATCATCAGTTTTAGAGCTAAAATTAGCATGTTTAAAGTGATTTTCATTCTTCCAGGGGCCCGGGAAGTGAATTAAATACCATTTGGAGGCATTTAATGTTCAAGCAAAAACAGGTGATTTTTGACAAAAGAGATAACACCCCCCCATTACGTTATGCTTCAGAAAGGTGAAAAATGGTCCGTTTTCAAATGTTTTATTTTTGAACGTCAGTTCACATTTGTAGGTAGATCATCAGTTTTAGAGCTAAAATTAGCATGTTTAAAGTGATTTTCATGCTTCCAGGGGCCCGGGAAGTAAATTAAATACCATTTGGAGGCATTTAATGTTCAAGCAAAAACAGGTGATTTTTGACAAAAGAGATAACACCCCCCCCATTACGTCATGCTGCAGAAAGGTGAAAAATGGTCAGTTTTCAAATGTTTTATTTTTTAACGTCAGTTCACATTTGTAGGTAGATCATCAGTTTTAGAGCTAAAATTAGCATGTTTAAAGTGATTTTCATGCTTCCAGGGGCCCAAAACACAAGATTTGTGGAATGGTTAAAAGTGCATGAAAATGGCCAATTTACTCACTCTGAGGTCTCAAAAAGTGTTTCTTCATCCCGGGAAGTGAATTAAATACCATTTGGAGGCATTTAATGTTCAAGCAAAAACAGGTGATTTTTGACAAAAGAGATAACACCCCCCCATTACGTCATGCTTCAGAAAGGTGAAAAATGGTCCGTTTTCAAATGTTTTATTTTTGAACGTCAGTTCACATTTGTAGGTAGATCATCAGTTTTAGAGCTAAAATAAGCATGTTTAAAGTGATTTTCATGCTTCCAGGGGCCCGGGAAGTGAATTAAATACCATTTGGAGGCATTTAATGTTCAAGCAAAAACAGGTGATTTTTGACAAAAGGGATAACCCCCCCCCATTACGTCATGCTTCAGAAAGGTGAAAAATGGTCCGTTTTCAAATGTTTTATTTTTGAACGTCAGTTCACATTTGTAGGTAGATCATCAGTTTTAGAGCTAAAATTAGCATGTTTAAAGTGATTTTCATGCTTCCAGGGGCCCGGGAAGTGAATTTAATACCATTTGGAGGCATTTAATGTTCAAGCAAAAACAGGTGATTTTTGACAAAAGAGATAACACCCCCCCATTACGTCATGCTTCAGAAAGGTGAAAAATTGTCCGTTTTCAAATGTTTTATTTTTGAAAGTCAGTTCACATTTGTAGGTAGATCATCAGTTTTAGAGCTAAAATTAGCATGTTTAAAGTGATTTTCATTCTTCCAGGGGCCCGGGAAGTGAATTAAATACCATTTGGAGGCATTTAATGTTCAAGCAAAAACAGGTGATTTTTGACAAAAGAGATAACACCCCCCCATTACATTACGCTTCAGAAAGGTGAAAAATGGTCCGTTTTCAAATGTTTTATTTTTGAACGTCAGTTCACATTTGTAGGTAGATCATCAGTTTTAGAGCTAAAATTAGCATGTTTAAAGTGATTTTCATGCTTCCAGGGGCCCGGGAAGTAAATTAAATACCATTTGGAGGCATTTAATGTTCAAGCAAAAACAGGTGATTTTTGACAAAAGAGATAACACCCCCCCATTACGTCATGCTTCAGAAAGGTGAAAAATTGTCAGTTTTCAAATGTTTTATTTTTGAAAGTCAGTTCACATTTGTAGGTAGATCATCAGTTTTAGAGCTAAAATTAGCATGTTTAAAGTGATTTTCATGCTTCCAGGGGCCCGGGAAGTGAATTAAATACCATTTGGAGGCATTTAATGTTCAAGCAAAAACAGGTGATTTTTGACAAAAGAGATAACACCCCCCCATTACGTTATGCTTCAGAAAGGTGAAAAATGGTCCGTTTTCAAATGTTTTATTTTTGAACGTCAGTTCACATTTGTAGGTAGATCATCAGTTTTAGAGCTAAAATTAGCATGTTTAAAGTGATTTTCATGCTTCCAGGGGCCCGGGAAGTGAATTAAATACCATTTGGAGGCATTTAATGTTCAAGCAAAAACAGATGATTTTTGACAAAAGAGATAACACCCCCCATTAAGTCATGCTTCAGAAAGGTGAAAAATTGTCCGTTTTCAAATGTTTTATTTTTGAAAGTCAGTTCACATTTGTAGGTAGATCATCAGTTTTAGAGCTAAAATTAGCATGTTTAAAGTGATTTTCATGCTTCCAGGGGCCCGGGAAGTGAATTAAATACCATTTGGAGGCATTTAATGTTCAAGCAAAAACAGGTGATTTTTGACAAAAGAGATAACACCCCCCCATTACGTCATGCTGCAGAAAGGTGAAAAATGGTCCGTTTTCAAATGTTTTATTTTTTAACGTCAGTTCACATTTGTAGGTAGATCATCAGTTTTAGAGCTAAAATTAGCATGTTTAAAGTGATTTTCATGCTTCCAGGGGCCCAAAACACAAGATTTGTGGAATGGTTAAAAGTGCATGAAAATGGCCAATTTACTCACTCTGAGGTCTCAAAAAGTGTTTCTTCACCCCGGGAAGTGAATTAAATACCATTTGGAGGCATTTAATGTTCAAGCAAAAACAGGTGATTTTTGACAAAAGAGATAACACCCCCCCATTACGTCATGCTTCAGAAAGGTGAAAAATGGTCCGTTTTCAAATGTTTTATTTTTGAACGTCAGTTCACATTTGTAGGTAGATCATCAGTTTTAGAGCTAAAATAAGCATGTTTAAAGTGATTTTCATGCTTCCAGGGGCCCGGGAAGTGAATTAAATACCATTTGGAGGCATTTAATGTTCAAGCAAAAACAGGTGATTTTTGACAAAAGGGATAACACCCCCCCATTACGTCATGCTTCAGAAAGGTGAAAAATGGTCAGTTTTCAAAAGTTTTATTTTTGAACGTCAGTTCACATTTGTAGGTAGATCATCAGTTTTAGAGCTAAAATTAGCATGTTTAAAGTGATTTTCATGCTTCCAGGGTCCCGGGAAGTGAATTAAATACCATTTGGAGGCATTTAATGTTCAAGCAAAAACAGGTGATTTTTAACAAAAGAGATAACACCCCCCCATTACGTCATGCTGCAGAAAGGTGAAAAATGGTCCGTTTTCAAATGTTTTATTTTTTAACGTCAGTTCACATTTGTAGGTAGATCATCAATTTTAGAGCTAAAATTAGCATGTTTAAAGTGATTTTCATGCTTCCAGGGGCCCAAAACACAAGATTTGTGGAATGGTTAAAAGTGCATGAAAATGGCCAATTTACTCACTCTGAGGTCTCAAAAAGTGTTTCTTCACCCCGGGAAGTGAATTAAATACCATTTGGAGGCATTTAATGTTCAAGCAAAAACATGTGATTTTTGACAAAAGAGATAACACCCCCCATTACGTCATTCTTCAGAAAGGTGAAAAATGGTCCGTTTTCAAATGTTTTAGTTTTTGAACGTCAGTTCACATTTGTAGGTAGATCATCAGTTTTAGAGCTAAAATAAGCATGTTTAAAGTGATTTTCATGCTTCCAGGGGCCCGGGAAGTGAATTAAATACCATTTGGAGGCATTTAATGTTCAAGCAAAAACATGTGATTTTTGACAAAAGAGATAACACCCCCCCATTACATCATGCTTCAGAAAGGTGAAAAATTGTCCGTTTTCAAATGTTTTATTTTTGAAAGTCAGTTCACATTTGTAGGTAGATCATCAGTTTTAGAGCTAAAATTAGCATGTTTAAAGTGATTTTCATGCTTCCAGGGGCCCGGGAAGTGAATTAAATACCATTTGGAGGCATTTAATGTTCAAGCAAAAACAGGTGATTTTTGACAAAAGAGATAACACCCCCCCATTACGTTATGCTTCAGAAAGGTGAAAAATGGTCCGTTTTCAAATGTTTTATTTTTGAACGTCAGTTCACATTTGTAGGTAGATCATCAGTTTTAGAGCTAAAATTAGCATGTTTAAAGTGATTTTCATGCTTCCAGGGGCCGGGGAAGTGAATTAAATACCATTTGGAGGCATTTAATGTTCAAGCAAAAACAGGTGATTTTTGACAAAAGAGATAACACCCCCCCATTACGTCATGCTTCAGAAAGGTGAAAAATTGTCAGTTTTCAAATGTTTTATTTTTTAACGTCAGTTCACATTTGTAGGTAGATCATCAATTTTAGAGCTAAAATTAGCATGTTTAAAGTGATTTTCATGCTTCCAGGGGCCCAAAACACAAGATTTGTGGAATGGTTAAAAGTGCATGAAAATGGCCAATTTACTCACTCTGAGGTCTCAAAAAGTGTTTCTTCACCCCGGGAAGTTAATTAAATACCATTTGGAGGCATTTAATGTTCAAGCAAAAACAGGTGATTTTTGACAAAAGAGATAACACCCCCCCATTACGTCATGCTGCAGAAAGGTGAAAAATGGTCCGTTTTCAAATGTTTTATTTTTTAACGTCAGTTCACATTTGTAGGTAGATCATCAGTTTTTGAGCTAAAATTATCATGTTTAAAGTGATTTTCATGCTTCCAGGGGCCCAAAACATAAGATTTGTGGAATGGTTAAAAGTGCATGAAAATGGCCAATTTACTCACTCTGAGGTCTCAAAAAGTGTTTCTTCACCCCGGGAAGTGAATTAAATACCATTTGGAGGCATTTAATGTTCAAGCAAAAACAGGTGATTTTTGACAAAAGAGATAACACCCCCCCATTACGTCATGCTTCAGAAAGGTGAAAAATGGTCCGTTTTCAAATGTTTTATTTTTGAACGTCAGTTCACATTTGTAGGTAGATCATCAGTTTTAGAGCTAAAATTAGCATGTTTAAAGTGATTTTCATGCTTCCAGGGGCCCGGGAAGTGAATTAAATACCATTTGGAGGCATTTAATGTTCAAGCAAAAACAGGTGATTTTTGACAAAAGAGATAACACCCCCCCATTACGTCATGCTTCAGAAAGGTGAAAAATTGTCCGTTTTCAAATGTTTTATTTTTGAAAGTCAGTTCACATTTGTAGGTAGATCATCAGTTTTAGAGCTAAAATTAGCATGTTTAAAGTGATTTTCATGCTTCCAGGGGCCCGGGAAGTGAACTAAATACCATTTGGAGGCATTTAATGTTCAAGCAAAAACAGGTGATTTTTGACAAAAGAGATAACACTCCCCCATTACGTCATGCTTCAGAAAGGTGAAAAATTGTCCGTTTTCAAATGTTTTAGTTGTGAAAGTCAGTTCACATTTGTAGGTAGATCATCAGTTTTAGAGCTAAAATTAGCATGTTTAAAGTGATTTTCATTCTTCCAGGGGCCCGGGAAGTGAATTAAATACCATTTGGAGGCATTTAATGTTCAAGCAAAAACAGGTGATTTTTGACAAAAGAGATAACACCCCCCCATTACGTTATGCTTCAGAAAGGTGAAAAATGGTCCGTTTTCAAATGTTTTATTTTTGAACGTCAGTTCACATTTGTAGGTAGATCATCAGTTTTAGAGCTAAAATTAGCATGTTTAAAGTGATTTTCATGCTTCCAGGGGCCCGGGAAGTAAATTAAATACCATTTGGAGGCATTTAATGTTCAAGCAAAAACAGGTGATTTTTGACAAAAGAGATAACACCCCCCCATTACGTCATGCTTCAGAAAGGTGAAAAATTGTCAGTTTTCAAATGTTTTATTTTTGAAAGTCAGTTCACATTTGTAGGTAGATCATCAGTTTTAGAGCTAAAATTAGCATGTTTAAAGTGATTTTCATGCTTCCAGGGGCCCGGGAAGTGAATTAAATACCATTTGGAGGCATTTAATGTTCAAGCAAAAACAGGTGATTTTTGACAAAAGAGATAACACCCCCCCCATTACGTTATGCTTCAGAAAGGTGAAAAATGGTCCGTTTTCAAATGTTTTATTTTTGAACGTCAGTTCACATTTGTAGGTAGATCATCAGTTTTAGAGCTAAAATTAGCATGTTTAAAGTGATTTTCATGCTTCCAGGGGCCCGGGAAGTGAATTAAATACCATTTGGAGGCATTTAATGTTCAAGCAAAAACAGATGATTTTTGACAAAAGAGATAACACCCCCCCATTAAGTCATGCTTCAGAAAGGTGAAAAATTGTCCGTTTTCAAATGTTTTATTTTTGAAAGTCAGTTCACATTTGTAGGTAGATCATCAGTTTTAGAGCTAAAATTAGCATGTTTAAAGTGATTTTCATGCTTCCAGGGGCCCGGGAAGTGAATTAAATACCATTTGGAGGCATTTAATGTTCAAGCAAAAACAGGTGATTTTTGACAAAAGAGATAACACCCCCCCATTACGTCATGCTGCAGAAAGGTGAAAAATGGTCCGTTTTCAAATGTTTTATTTTTTAACGTCAGTTCACATTTGTAGGTAGATCATCAGTTTTAGAGCTAAAATTAGCATGTTTAAAGTGATTTTCATGCTTCCAGGGGCCCAAAACACAAGATTTGTGGAATGGTTAAAAGTGCATGAAAATGGCCAATTTACTCACTCTGAGGTCTCAAAAAGTGTTTCTTCACCCCGGGAAGTGAATTAAATACCATTTGGAGGCATTTAATGTTCAAGCAAAAACAGGTGATTTTTGACAAAAGAGATAACACCCCCCCATTACGTCATGCTTCAGAAAGGTGAAAAATGGTCCGTTTTCAAATGTTTTATTTTTGAACGTCAGTTCACATTTGTAGGTAGATCATCAGTTTTAGAGCTAAAATAAGCATGTTTAAAGTGATTTTCATGCTTCCAGGGGCCCGGGAAGTGAATTAAATACCATTTGGAGGCATTTAATGTTCAAGCAAAAACAGGTGATTTTTGACAAAAGGGATAACACCCCCCCATTACGTCATGCTTCAGAAAGGTGAAAAATGGTCCGTTTTCAAAAGTTTTATTTTTGAACGTCAGTTCACATTTGTAGGTAGATCATCAGTTTTAGAGCTAAAATTAGCATGTTTAAAGTGATTTTCATGCTTCCAGGGGCCCGGGAAGTGAATTAAATACCATTTGGAGGCATTTAATGTTCAAGCAAAAACAGGTGATTTTTAACAAAAGAGATAACACCCCCCCATTACGTCATGCTGCAGAAAGGTGAAAAATGGTCCGTTTTCAAATGTTTTATTTTTTAACGTCAGTTCACATTTGTAGGTAGATCATCAATTTTAGAGCTAAAATTAGCATGTTTAAAGTGATTTTCATGCTTCCAGGGGCCCAAAACACAAGATTTGTGGAATGGTTAAAAGTGCATGAAAATGGCCAATTTACTCACTCTGAGGTCTCAAAAAGTGTTTCTTCACCCCGGGAAGTGAATTAAATACCATTTGGAGGCATTTAATGTTCAAGCAAAAACATGTGATTTTTGACAAAAGAGATAACACCCCCCATTACGTCATTCTTCAGAAAGGTGAAAAATGGTCCGTTTTCAAATGTTTTAGTTTTTGAACGTCAGTTCACATTTGTAGGTAGATCATCAGTTTTAGAGCTAAAATAAGCATGTTTAAAGTGATTTTCATGCTTCCAGGGGCCCGGGAAGTGAATTAAATACCATTTGGAGGCATTTAATGTTCAAGCAAAAACATGTGATTTTTGACAAAAGAGATAACACCCCCCCATTACATCATGCTTCAGAAAGGTGAAAAATTGTCCGTTTTCAAATGTTTTATTTTTGAAAGTCAGTTCACATTTGTAGGTAGATCATCAGTTTTAGAGCTAAAATTAGCATGTTTAAAGTGATTTTCATGCTTCCAGGGGCCCGGGAAGTGAATTAAATACCATTTGGAGGCATTTAATGTTCAAGCAAAAACAGGTGATTTTTGACAAAAGAGATAACACCCCCCCATTACGTTATGCTTCAGAAAGGTGAAAAATGGTCCGTTTTCAAATGTTTTATTTTTGAACGTCAGTTCACATTTGTAGGTAGATCATCAGTTTTAGAGCTAAAATTAGCATGTTTAAAGTGATTTTCATGCTTCCAGGGGCCGGGGAAGTGAATTAAATACCATTTGGAGGCATTTAATGTTCAAGCAAAAACAGGTGATTTTTGACAAAAGAGATAACACCCCCCCATTACGTCATGCTTCAGAAAGGTGAAAAATTGTCAGTTTTCAAATGTTTTATTTTTTAACGTCAGTTCACATTTGTAGGTAGATCATCAATTTTAGAGCTAAAATTAGCATGTTTAAAGTGATTTTCATGCTTCCAGGGGCCCAAAACACAAGATTTGTGGAATGGTTAAAAGTGCATGAAAATGGCCAATTTACTCACTCTGAGGTCTCAAAAAGTGTTTCTTCACCCCGGGAAGTTAATTAAATACCATTTGGAGGCATTTAATGTTAAAGCAAAAACAGGTGATTTTTGACAAAAGAGATAACACCCCCCCATTACGTCATGCTGCAGAAAGGTGAAAAATGGTCCGTTTTCAAATGTTTTATTTTTTAACGTCAGTTCACATTTGTAGGTAGATCATCAGTTTTAGAGCTAAAATTATCATGTTTAAAGTGATTTTCATGCTTCCAGGGGCCCAAAACATAAGATTTGTGGAATGGTTAAAAGTGCATGAAAATGGCCAATTTACTCACTCTGAGGTCTCAAAAAGTGTTTCTTCACCCCGGGAAGTGAATTAAATACCATTTGGAGGCATTTAATGTTCAAGCAAAAACAGGTGATTTTTGACAAAAGAGATAACACCCCCCCATTACGTCATGCTTCAGAAAGGTGAAAAATGGTCCGTTTTCAAATGTTTTATTTTTGAACGTCAGTTCACATTTGTAGGTAGATCATCAGTTTTAGAGCTAAAATTAGCATGTTTAAAGTGATTTTCATGCTTCCAGGGGCCCGGGAAGTGAATTAAATACCATTTGGAGGCATTTAATGTTCAAGCAAAAACAGGTGATTTTTGACAAAAGAGATAACACCCCCCCATTACGTCATGCTTCAGAAAGGTGAAAAATTGTCCGTTTTCAAATGTTTTATTTTTGAAAGTCAGTTCACATTTGTAGGTAGATCATCAGTTTTAGAGCTAAAATTAGCATGTTTAAAGTGATTTTCATGCTTCCAGGGGCCCGGGAAGTGAACTAAATACCATTTGGAGGCATTTAATGTTCAAGCAAAAACAGGTGATTTTTGACAAAAGAGATAACACTCCCCCATTACGTCATGCTTCAGAAAGGTGAAAAATTGTCCGTTTTCAAATGTTTTAGTTGTGAAAGTCAGTTCACATTTGTAGGTAGATCATCAGTTTTAGAGCTAAAATTAGCATGTTTAAAGTGATTTTCATTCTTCCAGGGGCCCGGGAAGTGAATTAAATACCATTTGGAGGCATTTAATGTTCAAGCAAAAACAGGTGATTTTTGACAAAAGAGATAACACCCCCCCATTACGTTATGCTTCAGAAAGGTGAAAAATGGTCCGTTTTCAAATGTTTTATTTTTGAACGTCAGTTCACATTTGTAGGTAGATCATCAGTTTTAGAGCTAAAATTAGCATGTTTAAAGTGATTTTCATGCTTCCAGGGGCCCGGGAAGTAAATTAAATACCATTTGGAGGCATTTAATGTTCAAGCAAAAACAGGTGATTTTTGACAAAAGAGATAACACCCCCCCATCACGTCATGCTTCAGAAAGGTGAAAAATTGTCAGTTTTCAAATGTTTTATTTTTGAAAGTCAGTTCACATTTGTAGGTAGATCATCAGTTTTAGAGCTAAAATTAGCATGTTTAAAGTGATTTTCATGCTTCCAGGGGCCCGGGAAGTGAATTAAATACCATTTGGAGGCATTTAATGTTCAAGCAAAAACAGGTGATTTTTGACAAAAGAGATAACACCCCCCCCATTACGTTATGCTTCAGAAAGGTGAAAAATGGTCCGTTTTCAAATGTTTTATTTTTGAACGTCAGTTCACATTTGTAGGTAGATCATCAGTTTTAGAGCTAAAATTAGCATGTTTAAAGTGATTTTCATGCTTCCAGGGGCCCGGGAAGTGAATTAAATACCATTTGGAGGCATTTATTGTTCAAGCAAAAACAGATGATTTTTGACAAAAGAGATAACACCCCCCCATTAAGTCATGCTTCAGAAAGGTGAAAAATTGTCCGTTTTCAAATGTTTTATTTTTGAAAGTCAGTTCACATTTGTAGGTAGATCATCAGTTTTAGAGCTAAAATTAGCATGTTTAAAGTGATTTTCATGCTTCCAGGGGCCCGGGAAGTGAATTAAATACCATTTGGAGGCATTTAATGTTCAAGCAAAAACAGGTGATTTTTGACAAAAGAGATAACACCCCCCCATTACGTCATGCTGCAGAAAGGTGAAAAATGGTCCGTTTTCAAATGTTTTATTTTTTAACGTCAGTTCACATTTGTAGGTAGATCATCAGTTTTAGAGCTAAAATTAGCATGTTTAAAGTGATTTTCATGCTTCCAGGGGCCCAAAACACAAGATTTGTGGAATGGTTAAAAGTGCATGAAAATGGCCAATTTACTCACTCTGAGGTCTCAAAAAGTGTTTCTTCACCCCGGGAAGTGAATTAAATACCATTTGGAGGCATTTAATGTTCAAGCAAAAACAGGTGATTTTTGACAAAAGAGATAACACCCCCCCATTACGTCATGCTTCAGAAAGGTGAAAAATGGTCCGTTTTCAAATGTTTTATTTTTGAACGTCAGTTCACATTTGTAGGTAGATCATCAGTTTTAGAGCTAAAATAAGCATGTTTAAAGTGATTTTCATGCTTCCAGGGGCCCGGGAAGTGAATTAAATACCATTTGGAGGCATTTAATGTTCAAGCAAAAACAGGTGATTTTTGACAAAAGGGATAACACCCCCCCATTACGTCATGCTTCAGAAAGGTGAAAAATGGTCCGTTTTCAAAAGTTTTATTTTTGAACGTCAGTTCACATTTGTAGGTAGATCATCAGTTTTAGAGCTAAAATTAGCATGTTTAAAGTGATTTTCATGCTTCCAGGGGCCCGGGAAGTGAATTAAATACCATTTGGAGGCATTTAATGTTCAAGCAAAAACAGGTGATTTTTAACAAAAGAGATAACACCCCCCCATTACGTCATGCTGCAGAAAGGTGAAAAATGGTCCGTTTTCAAATGTTTTATTTTTTAACGTCAGTTCACATTTGTAGGTAGATCATCAATTTTAGAGCTAAAATTAGCATGTTTAAAGTGATTTTCATGCTTCCAGGGGCCCAAAACACAAGATTTGTGGAATGGTTAAAAGTGCATGAAAATGGCCAATTTACTCACTCTGAGGTCTCAAAAAGTGTTTCTTCACCCCGGGAAGTGAATTAAATACCATTTGGAGGCATTTAATGTTCAAGCAAAAACAGGTGATTTTTGACAAAAGAGATAACACCCCCCATTACGTCATGCTTCAGAAAGGTGAAAAATGGTCCGTTTTCAAATGTTTTAGTTTTTGAACGTCAGTTCACATTTGTAGGTAGATCATCAGTTTTAGAGCTAAAATAAGCATGTTTAAAGTGATTTTCATGCTTCCAGGGGCCCGGGAAGTGAATTAAATACCATTTGGAGGCATTTAATGTTCAAGCAAAAACAGGTGATTTTTGACAAAAGAGATAACACCCCCCCATTACGTCATGCTTCAGAAAGGTGAAAAATTGTCCGTTTTCAAATGTTTTATTTTTGAAAGTCAGTTCACATTTGTAGGTAGATCATCAGTTTTAGAGCTAAAATTAGCATGTTTAAAGTGATTTTCATGCTTCCAGGGGCCCGGGAAGTGAATTAAATACCATTTGGAGGCATTTAATGTTCAAGCAAAAACAGGTGATTTTTGACAAAAGAGATAACACCCCCCCATTACGTTATGCTTCAGAAAGGTGAAAAATGGTCCGTTTTCAAATGTTTTATTTTTTAACGTCAGTTCACATTTGTAGGTAGATCATCAATTTTAGAGCTAAAATTAGCATGTTTAAAGTGATTTTCATGCTTCCAGGGGCCCAAAACACAAGATTTGTGGAATGGTTAAAAGTGCATGAAAATGGCCAATTTACTCACTCTGAGGTCTCAAAAAGTGTTTCTTCACCCCGGGAAGTTAATTAAATACCATTTGGAGGCATTTAATGTTCAAGCAAAAACAGGTGATTTTTGACAAAAGAGATAACACCCCCCATTACGTCATTCTTCAGAAAGGTGAAAAATGGTCCGTTTTCAAATGTTTTAGTTTTTGAACGTCAGTTCACATTTGTAGGTAGATCATCAGTTTTAGAGCTAAAATAAGCATGTTTAAAGTGATTTTCATGCTTCCAGGGGCCCGGGAAGTGAATTAAATACCATTTGGAGGCATTTAATGTTCAAGCAAAAACAGGTGATTTTTGACAAAAGAGATAACACCCCCCCATTACATCATGCTTCAGAAAGGTGAAAAATTGTCCGTTTTCAAATGTTTTATTTTTGAAAGTCAGTTCACATTTGTAGGTAGAGCATCAGTTTTAGAGCTAAAATTAGCATGTTTAAAGTGATTTTCATGCTTCCAGGGGCCCGGGAAGTGAATTAAATACCATTTGGAGGCATTTAATGTTCAAGCAAAAACAGGTGATTTTTGACAAAAGAGATAACACCCCCCCATTACGTTATGCTTCAGAAAGGTGAAAAATGGTCCGTTTTCAAATGTTTTATTTTTGAACGTCAGTTCACATTTGTAGGTAGATCATCAGTTTTAGAGCTAAAATTAGCATGTTTAAAGTGATTTTCATGCTTCCAGGGGCCGGGGAAGTGAATTAAATACCATTTGGAGGCATTTAATGTTCAAGCAAAAACAGGTGATTTTTGACAAAAGAGATAACACCCCCCCATTACGTCATGCTTCAGAAAGGTGAAAAATTGTCAGTTTTCAAATGTTTTATTTTTTAACGTCAGTTCACATTTGTAGGTAGATCATCAATTTTAGAGCTAAAATTAGCATTTTTAATGTGATTTTCATGCTTCCAGGGGCCCAAAACACAAGATTTGTGGAATGGTTAAAAGTGCATGAAAATGGCCAATTTACTCACTCTGAGGTCTCAAAAAGTGTTTCTTCACCCCGGGAAGTTAATTAAATACCATTTGGAGGCATTTAATGTTCAAGCAAAAACAGGTGATTTTTGACAAAAGAGATAACACCCCCCCATTACGTCATGCTGCAGAAAGGTGAAAAATGGTCCGTTTTCAAATGTTTTATTTTTTAACGTCAGTTCACATTTGTAGGTAGATCATCAGTTTTAGAGCTAAAATTAGCATGTTTAAAGTGATTTTCATGCTTCCAGGGGCCCAAAACATAAGATTTGTGGAATGGTTAAAAGTGCATGAAAATGGCCAATTTACTCACTCTGAGGTCTCAAAAAGTGTTTCTTCACCCCGGGAAGTGAATTAAATACCATTTGGAGGCATTTAATGTTCAAGCAAAAACAGGTGATTTTTGACAAAAGAGATAACACCCCCCCATTACGTCATGCTTCAGAAAGGTGAAAAATGGTCCGTTTTCAAATGTTTTATTTTTGAACGTCAGTTCACATTTGTAGGTAGATCATCAGTTTTAGAGCTAAAATTAGCATGTTTAAAGTGATTTTCATGCTTCCAGGGGCCCGGGAAGTGAATTAAATACCATTTGGAGGCATTTAATGTTCAAGCAAAAACAGGTGATTTTTGACAAAAGAGATAACACCCCCCCATTACGTCATGCTTCAGAAAGGTGAAAAATTGTCCGTTTTCAAATGTTTTATTTTTGAAAGTCAGTTCACATTTGTAGGTAGATCATCAGTTTTAGAGCTAAAATTAGCATGTTTAAAGTGATTTTCATGCTTCCAGGGGCCCGGGAAGTGAACTAAATACCATTTGGAGGCATTTAATGTTCAAGCAAAAACAGGTGATTTTTGACAAAAGAGATAACACCCCCCCATTACGTCATGCTTCAGAAAGGTGAAAAATTGTCCGTTTTCAAATGTTTTAGTTGTGAAAGTCAGTTCACATTTGTAGGTAGATCATCAGTTTTAGAGCTAAAATTAGCATGTTTAAAGTGATTTTCATTCTTCCAGGGGCCCGGGAAGTGAATTAAATACCATTTGGAGGCATTTAATGTTCAAGCAAAAACAGGTGATTTTTGACAAAAGAGATAACACCCCCCCATTACGTTATGCTTCAGAAAGGTGAAAAATGGTCTGTTTTCAAATGTTTTATTTTTGAACGTCAGTTCACATTTGTAGGTAGATCATCAGTTTTAGAGCTAAAATTAGCATGTTTAAAGTGATTTTCATGCTTTCAGGGGCCCGGGAAGTAAATTAAATACCATTTGGAGGCATTTAATGTTCAAGCAAAAACAGGTGATTTTTGACAAAAGAGATAACACCCCCCCATTACGTCATGCTTCAGAAAGGTGAAAAATTGTCAGTTTTCAAATGTTTTATTTTTGAAAGTCAGTTCACATTTGTAGGTAGATCATCAGTTTTAGAGCTAAAATTAGCATGTTTAAAGTGATTTTCATGCTTCCAGGGGCCCGGGAAGTGAATTAAATACCATTTGGAGGCATTTAATGTTCAAGCAAAAACAGGTGATTTTTGACAAAAGAGATAACACCCCCCCCATTACGTTATGCTGCAGAAAGGTGAAAAATGGTCCGTTTTCAAATGTTTTATTTTTTAACGTCAGTTCACATTTGTAGGTAGATCATCAATTTTAGAGCTAAAATTAGCATGTTTAAAGTGATTTTCATGCTTCCAGGGGCCCAAAACACAAGATTTGTGGAATGGTTAAAAGTGCATGAAAATGGCCAATTTACTCACTCTGAGGTCTCAAAAAGTGTTTCTTCACCCCGGGAAGTGAATTAAATACCATTTGGAGGCATTTAATGTTCAAGCAAAAACAGGTGATTTTTGACAAAAGAGATAACACCCCCCATTACGTCATGCTTCAGAAAGGTGAAAAATGGTCCGTTTTCAAATGTTTTAGTTTTTGAACGTCAGTTCACATTTGTAGGTAGATCATCAGTTTTAGAGCTAAAATAAGCATGTTTAAAGTGATTTTCATGCTTCCAGGGGCCCGGGAAGTGAATTAAATACCATTTGGAGGCATTTAATGTTCAAGCAAAAACAGGTGATTTTTGACAAAAGAGATAACACCCCCCCATTACGTCATGCTTCAGAAAGGTGAAAAATGGTCCGTTTTCAAATGTTTTATTTTTGAACGTCAGTTCACATTTGTAGGTAGATCATCAGTTTTAGAGCTAAAATAAGCATGTTTAAAGTGATTTTCATGCTTCCAGGGGCCCGGGAAGTGAATTAAATACCATTTGGAGGCATTTAATGTTAAAGCAAAAACAGGTGATTTTTGACAAAAGGGATAACACCCCCCCATTACGTCATGCTTCAGAAAGGTGAAAAATGGTCCGTTTTCAAAAGTTTTATTTTTGAACGTCAGTTCACATTTGTAGGTAGATCATCAGTTTTAGAGCTAAAATTAGCATGTTTAAAGTGATTTTCATGCTTCCAGGGGCCCGGGAAGTGAATTAAATACCATTTGGAGGCATTTAATGTTCAAGCAAAAACAGGTGATTTTTGACAAAAGAGATAACACCCCCCCATTACGTCATGCTGCAGAAAGGTGAAAAATGGTCCGTTTTCAAATGTTTTATTTTTTAACGTCAGTTCACATTTGTAGGTAGATCATCAGTTTTAGAGCTAAAATTAGCATGTTTAAAGTGATTTTCATGCTTCCAGGGGCCCAAAACATAAGATTTGTGGAATGGTTAAAAGTGCATGAAAATGGCCAATTTACTCACTCTGAGGTCTCAAAAAGTGTTTCTTCACCCCGGGAAGTGAATTAAATACCATTTGGAGGCATTTAATGTTCAAGCAAAAACAGGTGATTTTTCACAAAAGAGATAACACCCCCCCATTACGTCATGCTTCAGAAAGGTGAAAAATGGTCCGTTTTCAAATGTTTTATTTTTGAACGTCAGTTCACATTTGTAGGTAGATCATCAGTTTTAGAGCTAAAATAAGCATGTTTAAAGTGATTTTCATGCTTCCAGGGGCCCGGGAAGTGAATTAAATACCATTTGGAGGCATTTAATGTTCAAGCAAAAACAGGTGATTTTTGACAAAAGGGATAACACCCCCCCATAACGTCATGCTTCAGAAAGGTGAAAAATGGTCCGTTTTCAAATGTTTTATTTTTGAACGTCAGTTCACATTTGTAGGTAGATCATCAGTTTTAGAGCTAAAATTAGCATGTTTTAAGTGATTTTCATGCTTCCAGGGGCCCGGGAAGTGAATTAAATACCATTTGGAGGCATTTAATGTTCAAGCAAAAACAGGTGATTTTTGACAAAAGAGATAACACCCCCCCATTACGTCATGCTTCAGAAAGGTGAAAAATGGTCCGTTTTCAAATGTTTTATTTTTGAACGTCAGTTCACATTTGTAGGTAGATCATCAGTTTTAGAGCTAAAATAAGCATGTTTAAAGTGATTTTCATGCTTCCAGGGGCCCGGGAAGTGAATTAAATACCATCATCGAGACTGCGTTATGCAAGGACAAATTTTTGGTGCTTGGCGACCTTAATTTACATTTTAATAACCCCTCAGACAAAGCTAGCAGTAGCCTTTGCCAAGCATTAGGAGCCCTTCAAATGAACCAAATTGTAAAGGGTCATACCCACCAGCAAGGCCACCTACTCGATCCTATATTTGCCAACTGGGGGGAAGTAGAAGCTATGGCCCCCATTCCCATCCCTTGGTCGGATCATTATCTGGTACCATTTTCCATTCGAATTCCTGAAGGTAGATCTCCACAGCCTACGGCACTGTATCACCTTAGGCGGAAATGGGCGTCCTTTTCCCAGTCTAAGTTCTGCGAGGCGCTGACTATTGGAGGTTACCCCGGGGGGGATGATGCAGATACGGCTAACACCCAACTCTGTAAGCGCATTAATGAAGCGCTCGATTGTACTGCTCCTCTGGCAAAAACCAAACCTGGCGGTCGCGTTCAAAAAACCGCTCCATGGTTCAATGATGCACTACGCGACACGAAAATCGCATTGAAGAAAGCCGAGAGACTGTGGCGCAGGGCTCTCTCCAAAGATACTAGAGATGCCTATTTAACTGGGAGACGACTTTACCATGGCTTAATTAGGAAGTCTAAAACTGCATACTACGCCACCAGAATTAGCGAAGCCGGTAACTCGACGAAAGAGCTATTTTTGCTCTATAAAACTCTTGCTAACGGAAAGTCAGTCACCATCCCTGATGATTGCTCGCCCGAGTCCTGCGACAGGATTGCAGACTTTTTTGCGGAAAAAATATCTAATATCTATTCCGCATTTCCAATTCAACCTATTAATGGGGCTGAATTTGTGGAAAGCCCAAGGGAATGGGGGGACAAACCTAGATTGACCAACTTTATCACCCCGCCCACAGAAGATCTCCTAAAAATCTGTAGATCTGTAAAATCGGGATCTCCCCGGGACCCCACTACACCGAAACGCCTAGCAGACAGCCTAGAGGTTCTGGAACCCTACATCAGGCATCTACTGGACGTGTCTTTCAACACAATGACCGTGCCTAAAGATTGGAAAAAGGCGGTGGTCTTACCCCTTAGGAAGAAATCCACTATCAGTTTTGATCATCTTGAAAATCTGCGGCCCATCTCTCTCCTACCCTACATGGCCAAAGTGGCAGAAAAAACGGTTAATGTGCAACTCATGGACTTTGTGGACAAAGCTGCCTTATTGCACGACACCCAATTTGGCTTCCGTCCTCGCCACTCAACGGAATCGGCGCTCTTGATGGCGGTGGAGACCCTGCGGCAGGGAGTGGATGAGGGTCATACTATGGCCCTCATCCTATTGGACCTGAGCGCGGCATTCAACACTGTAGCTCATTCCACCTTGCTACAGTGTCTGAATAGCGGAGGAATAACGGGAGCCGCACTCCAATGGATCCAATCCTTCCTGACTGGAAGAAGCTTCCAAGTCCGCCAGGGTGACCACTATTCCAGAGACATAGAATTGGGTCAGGGCGTTCCTCAAGGATCGTCCCTGAGCCCTACTCTTTTCAATCTATATGTCTCCCCAGTGGCTCCGATTGCTGTTGGTCACGGATTACAAATTGTATCCTATGCCGACGACACTCAGCTGGTTGTCTCCCTCTCGCGTGCACCCGGCCTTGCTATGGACAGCTTCAGGGTTTGCATGCAAGATCTTGCAACCTGGATGTCCACCAATTGTCTAAAATTGAATGGCAACAAGACCGAGGTGCTCGTGGTGGGGGGGAACCCATCTGTCTGGTCGTCGGCGTGGTGGCCCCCATGTCTAGGTGAGGCCCCAATACCTCGACATGAAGTAAGAAATCTTGGGGTCTGGCTCGATGCAGACCTGTCTTTCGGGCCCCAGATAGACAGGGTGACGGGCATCTGTTTTAGTGTATTAAAAAGGATACGGAAGGTCCTAGCTCTTCTCCCCATGACCGCCCGCAGAACCCTGGTGCATGCCCTTGTCACAGCACGCATGGACTTTGGCAATCTGCTGTATCTGGGAGCAAATTGTAAGGCGACTAATCGCCTGCAGGGGCTTCAAAATGCTGCAGCTCGCCTTATATTAAAGCTTCCAATAAGATCAAGCTCCAAAGCTGCCCTTCAGACCCTCCATTGGCTGCCGGTAAGGAGCAGAGTTGATTTCAAATCCCTGTGTACTTGTCATCGCATTCTTGCTAAGAGGTCGCCTGTACCTCTCCAGAGCCTAGTCACCAGGTATGCTCCATCTCGCGCTTTGCGCTCCTCACATGGAGGCCTATTAAAGGTGCCTAGAGTGAGAAGGGCCCGCATGGGAGGTAGATCTTTTCGCTACCTGGTGGCGAAGAGCTGGAATGCTCTACCCCTCGATCTCCGTCTGGACCCATCGGAAACTAGTTTCCGGAGGAAACTAAAAACACACCTCTTTTCAAGATAGTCGGGTCCACTCCTTATTTCTGTTTGAGTATGTAGTCTTTCAGTGAGCGCGGAGACACGCTTCTTAGCGTACCAGGCGCTTTATAAATTTCCCTTTATTATTATTATTATTATTTGGAGGCATTTAATGTTCAAGCAAAAACAGGTGATTTTTGACAAAAGAGATAACACACCCCCATTATGTCATGCTGCAGAAAGGTGAAAAATGGTCCGTTTTCAAATGTTTTATTTTTTAACGTCAGTTCACATTTGTAGGTAGATCATCAGTTTTAGAGCTAAAATTAGCATGTTTAAAGTGATTTTCATGCTTCCAGGGGCCCAAAACACAAGATTTGTGAAATGGTTAAAAGTGCATGAAAATGGCCAATTTACTCACTCTGAGGTCTCAAAAAGTGTTTCTTCACCCCGGGAAGTGAATTAAATACCATTTGGAGGCATTTAATGTTCAAGCAAAAACAGGTGATTTTTGACAAAAGAGATAACACCCCCCCATTACGTCATGCTTCAGAAAGGTGAAAAATTGTCCGTTTTCAAATGTTTTATTTTTTAACGTCAGTTCACATTTGTAGGTAGATCATCAGTTTTAGAGCTAAAATTAGCATGTTTAAAGTGATTTTCATGCTTCCAGGGGCCCGGGAAGTGAATTAAATACCATTTGGAGGCATTTAATGTTCAAGCAAAAACAGGTGATTTTTGACAAAAGAGATAACACCCCCCCCATTACGTCATGCTTCAGAAAGGTGAAAAATTGTCCGTTTTCAAATGTTTTATTTTTGAAAGTCAGTTCACATTTGTAGGTAGATCATCAGTTTTAGAGCTAAAATTAGCATGTTTAAAGTGATTTTCATGCTTCCAGAGGCCCGGGAAGTGAATTAAATACCATTTGGAGTCATTTAATGTTCAAGAAAAAACAGGTGATTTTTAACAAAAGAGATAACACCCCCCCATTACGTCATGCTGCAGAAAGGTGAAAAATGGTCCGTTTTCAAATGTTTTATTTTTTAACGTCAGTTCACATTTGTAGGTAGATCATCAGTTTTAGAGCTAAAATTAGCATGTTTAAAGTGATTTTCATGCTTCCAGGGGCCCAAAACACAAGATTTGTGGAATGTTTAAAAGTGCATGAAAATGGCCAATTTACTCACTCTGAGGTCTCAAAAAGTGTTTCTTCACCCCGGGAAGTGAATTAAATACCATTTGGAGGCATTTAATGTTCAAGCAAAAACAGGTGATTTTTGACAAAAGAGATAACACCCCCCCATTACGTCATGCTTCAGAAAGGTGAAAAATGGTCCGTTTTCAAATGTTTTATTTTTGAACGTCAGTTCACATTTGTAGGTAGATCATCAGTTTTAGAGCTAAAATTAGCATGTTGAAAGTGATTTTCATGCTTCCAGGGGCCCGGGAAGTGAATTAAATACCATTTGGAGGCATTTAATGTTCAAGCAAAAACAGGTGATTTTTGACAAAAGAGATAACACCCCCCCATTACGTCATGCTGCAGAAAGGTGAAAAATTGGCCATTTTCAAATGTTTTATTTTTTAACGTCAGTTCACATTTGTAGGTAGATCATCAGTTTTAGAGCTAAAATTAGCATGTTTAAAGTGATTTTCATGCTTCCAGGGGCCCAAAACACAAGATTTGTGGAATGGTTAAAAGTGCATGAAAATGGCCAATTTACTCACTCTGAGGTCTCAAAAAGTGTTTCTTCACCCCGGGAAGTGAATTAAATACCATTTGGAGGCATTTAATGTTCAAGCAAAAACAGGTGATTTTTGACAAAAGAGATAACACCCCCCCATTACGTCATGCTTCAGAAAGGTGAAAAATGGTCCGTTTTCAAATGTTTTATTTTTGAACGTCAGTTCACATTTGTAGGTAGATCATCAGTTTTAGAGCTAAAATTAGCATGTTTAAAGTGATTTTCATGCTTCCAGGGGCCCGGGAAGTGAATTAAATACCATTTGGAGGCATTTAATGTTCAAGCAAAAACAGGTGATTTTTGACAAAAGAGATAACACCCCCCCATTACGTCATGCTTCAGAAAGGTAAAAAATTGTCCGTTTTCAAATGTTTTATTTTTTAACGTCAGTTCACATTTGTAGGTAGATCATCAGTTTTAGAGCTAAAATTAGCATGTTTAAAGTGATTTTCATGCTTCCAGGGGCCCGGGAAGTGAATTGAATACCATTTGGAGGCATTTAATGTTCAAGCAAAAACAGGTGATTTTTGACAAAAGAGATAACACCCCCCCATTACGTCATGCTTCAGAAAGGTGAAAAATTGTCCGTTTTCAAATGTTTTATTTTTGAAAGTCAGTTCACATTTGTAGGTAGATCATCAGTTTTAGAGCTAAAATTAGCATGTTTAAAGTGATTTTCATGCTTCCAGGGGCCCGGGAAGTGAATTAAATACCATTTGGAGGCATTTAATGTTCAAGCAAAAACAGGTGATTTTTGACAAAAGAGATAACACCCCCCCATTACGTCATGCTTCAGAAAGGTGAAAAATTGTCCGTTTTCAAATGTTTTATTTTTGAACGTCAGTTCACATTTGTAGGTAGATCATCAGTTTTAGAGCTAAAATTAGCATGTTTAAAGTGATTTTCATGCTTCCAGGGGCCCAAAACACAAGATTTGTGGAATGTTTAAAAGTGCATGAAAATGGCCAATTTACTCACTCTGAGGTCTCAAAAAGTGTTTCTTCACCCCGGGAAGTGAATTAAATACCATTTGGAGGCATTTAATGTTCAAGCAAAAACAGGTGATTTTTGACAAAAGAGATAACACCCCCCCATTACGTCATGCTTCAGAAAGGTGAAAAATGGTCCGTTTTAAAATGTTTTATTTTTGAACGTCAGTTCACATTTGTAGGTAGATCATCAGTTTTAGAGCTAAAATTTGCATGTTTTAAGTGATTTTCATGCTTCCAGGGGCCCGGGAAGTGAATTAAATACCATTTGGAGGCATTTAATGTTCAAGCAAAAACAGGTGATTTTTGACAAAAGAGATAACACCCCCCCATTACGTCATGCTTCAGAAAGGTGAAAAATGGTCCGTTTTCAAATGTTTTATTTTTGAACGTCAGTTCACATTTGTAGGTAGATCATCAGTTTTAGAGCTAAAATAAGCATGTTTAAAGTGATTTTCATGCTTCCAGGGGCCCGGGAAGTGAATTAAATACCATTTGGAGGCATTTAATGTTCAAGCAAAAACAGGTGATTTTTGACAAAAGAGATAACACACCCCCATTATGTCATGCTGCAGAAAGGTGAAAAATGGTCCGTTTTCAAATGTTTTATTTTTTAACGTCAGTTCACATTTGTAGGTAGATCATCAGTTTTAGAGCTAAAATTAGCATGTTTAAAGTGATTTTCATGCTTCCAGGGGCCCGGGAAGTGAATTAAATACCATTTGGAGGCATTTAATGTTCAAGCAAAAACAGGTGATTTTTGACAAAAGAGATAACACCCCCCCCATTACGTCATGCTTCAGAAAGGTGAAAAATTGTCCGTTTTCAAATGTTTTATTTTTGAAAGTCAGTTCACATTTGTAGGTAGATCATCAGTTTTAGAGCTAAAATTAGCATGTTTAAAGTGATTTTCATGCTTCCAGAGGCCCGGGAAGTGAATTAAATACCATTTGGAGTCATTTAATGTTCAAGAAAAAACAGGTGATTTTTAACAAAAGAGATAACACCCCCCCATTACGTCATGCTGCAGAAAGGTGAAAAATGGTCCGTTTTCAAATGTTTTATTTTTTAACGTCAGTTCACATTTGTAGGTAGATCATCAGTTTTAGAGCTAAAATTAGCATGTTTAAAGTGATTTTCATGCTTCCAGGGGCCCAAAACACAAGATTTGTGGAATGTTTAAAAGTGCATGAAAATGGCCAATTTACTCACTCTGAGGTCTCAAAAAGTGTTTCTTCACCCCGGGAAGTGAATTAAATACCATTTGGAGGCATTTAATGTTCAAGCAAAAACAGGTGATTTTTGACAAAAGAGATAACACCGCCCCATTACGTCATGCTTCAGAAAGGTGAAAAATGGTCCGTTTTCAAATGTTTTATTTTTGAACGTCAGTTCACATTTGTAGGTAGATCATCAGTTTTAGAGCTAAAATTAGCATGTTGAAAGTGATTTTCATGCTTCCAGGGGCCCGGGAAGTGAATTAAATACCATTTGGAGGCATTTAATGTTCAAGCAAAAACAGGTGATTTTTGACAAAAGAGATAACACCCCCCCATTACGTCATGCTGCAGAAAGGTGAAAAATTGGCCATTTTCAAATGTTTTATTTTTTAACGTCAGTTCACATTTGTAGGTAGATCATCAGTTTTAGAGCTAAAATTAGCATGTTTAAAGTGATTTTCATGCTTCCAGGGGCCCAAAACACAAGATTTGTGGAATGGTTAAAAGTGCGTGAAAATGGCCAATTTACTCACTCTGAGGTCTCAAAAAGTGTTTCTTCACCCCGGGAAGTGAATTAAATACCATTTGGAGGCATTTAATGTTCAAGCAAAAACAGGTGATTTTTGACAAAAGAGATAACACCCCCCCATTACGTAATGCTTCAGAAAGGTGAAAAATGGTCCGTTTTCAAATGTTTTATTTTTGAACGTCAGTTCACATTTGTAGGTAGATCATCAGTTTTAGAGCTAAAATTAGCATGTTTAAAGTGATTTTCATGCTTCCAGGGGCCCGGGAAGTGAATTAAATACCATTTGGAGGCATTTAATGTTCAAGCAAAAACAGGTGATTTTTGACAAAAGAGATAACACCCCCCCATTACGTCATGCTTCAGAAAGGTAAAAAATTGTCCGTTTTCAAATGTTTTATTTTTTAACGTCAGTTCACATTTGTAGGTAGATCATCAGTTTTAGAGCTAAAATTAGCATGTTTAAAGTGATTTTCATGCTTCCAGGGGCCCGGGAAGTGAATTGAATACCATTTGGAGGCATTTAATGTTCAAGCAAAAACAGGTGATTTTTGACAAAAGAGATAACACCCCCCCATTACGTCATGCTTCAGAAAGGTGAAAAATTGTCCGTTTTCAAATGTTTTATTTTTGAAAGTCAGTTCACATTTGTAGGTAGATCATCAGTTTTAGAGCTAAAATTAGCATGTTTAAAGTGATTTTCATGCTTCCAGGGGCCCGGGAAGTGAATTAAATACCATTTGGAGGCATTTAATGTTCAAGCAAAAACAGGTGATTTTTGACAAAAGAGATAACACCCCCCCATTACGTCATGCTTCAGAAAGGTGAAAAATTGTCCGTTTTCAAATGTTTTATTTTTGAAAGTCAGTTCATATTTGTAGGTAGATCATCAGTTTTAGAGCTAAAATTAGCATGTTTAAAGTGATTTTCATGCTTCCAGGGGCCCGGGAAGTGAATTAAATACCATTTGGAGGCATTTAATGTTCAAGCAAAAACAGGTGATATTTGACAAAAGAGATAACACCCCCCCATTACGTCATGCTTCAGAAAGGTGAAAAATTGTCAGTTTTCAAATGTTTTATTTTTGAAAGTCAGTTCACATTTGTAGGTAGATCATCAGTTTTAGAGCTAAAATTAGCATGTTTAAAGTGATTTTCATGCTTCCAGGGGCCCGGGAAGTGAATTAAATACCATTTGGAGGCATTTAATGTTCAAGCAAAAACAGGTGATTTTTGACAAAAGAGATAACACCCCCCCATTACGTCATGCTGCAGAAAGGTGAAAAATGGTCAGTTTTCAAATGTTTTATTTTTTAACATCAGTTCACATTTGTAGGTAGATCATCAGTTTTAGAGCTAAAATTAGCATGTTTAAAGTGATTTTCATGCTTCCAGGGGCCCAAAACACAAGATTTGTGGAATGGTTAAAAGTGCATGAAAATGGCCAATTTACTCACTCTGAGGTCTCAAAAAGTGTTTCTTCACCCCGGGAAGTGAATTAAATACCATTTGGAGGCATTTAATGTTCAAGCAAAAACAGGTGATTTTTGACAAAAGAGATAACACCCCCCCATTACGTCATGCTTCAGAAAGGTGAAAAATGGTCCGTTTTCAAATGTTTTATTTTTGAACGTCAGTTCACATTTGTAGGTAGATCATCAGTTTTAGAGCTAAAATAAGCATGTTTAAAGTGATTTTCATGCTTCCAGGGGCCCGGGAAGTGAATTAAATACCATTTGGAGGCATTTAATGTTCAAGCAAAAACAGGTGATTTTTGACAAAAGAGATAACACCCCCCCATTACGTCATGCTTCAGAAAGGTGAAAAATTGTCCGTTTTCAAATGTTTTATTTTTGAAAGTCAGTTCACATTTGTAGGTAGATCATCAGTTTTAGAGCTAAAATTAGCATGTTTAAAGTGATTTTCATGCTTCCAGGGGCCCGGGAAGTGAATTAAATACCATTTGGAGGCATTTAATGTTCAAGCAAAAACAGGTGATATTTGACAAAAGAGATAACACCCCCCCATTACGTCATGCTTCAGAAAGGTGAAAAATTGTCAGTTTTCAAATGTTTTATTTTTGAAAGTCAGTTCACATTTGTAGGTAGATCATCAGTTTTAGAGCTAAAATTAGCATGTTTAAAGTGATTTTCATGCTTCCAGGGGCCCGGGAAGTGAATTAAATACCATTTGGAGGCATTTAATGTTCAAGCAAAAACAGGTGATTTTTGACAAAAGAGATAACACCCCCCCCATTACGTCATGCTGCAGAAAGGTGAAAAATGGTCAGTTTTCAAATGTTTTATTTTTTAACATCAGTTCACATTTGTAGGTAGATCATCAGTTTTAGAGCTAAAATTAGCATGTTTAAAGTGATTTTCATGCTTCCAGGGGCCCAAAACACAAGATTTGTGGAATGGTTAAAAGTGCATGAAAATGGCCAATTTACTCACTCTGAGGTCTCAAAAAGTGTTTCTTCACCCCGGGAAGTGAATTAAATACCATTTGGAGGCATTTAATGTTCAAGCAAAAACAGGTGATTTTTGACAAAAGAGATAACACCCCCCCATTACGTCATGCTTCAGAAAGGTGAAAAATGGTCCGTTTTCAAATGTTTTATTTTTGAACGTCAGTTCACATTTGTAGGTAGATCATCAGTTTTAGAGCTAAAATAAGCATGTTTAAAGTGATTTTCATGCTTCCAGGGGCCCGGGAAGTGAATTAAATACCATTTGGAGGCATTTAATGTTCAAGCAAAAACAGGTGATTTTTGACAAAAGGGATAACCCCCCCCCATTACGTCATGCTTCAGAAAGGTGAAAAATGGTCCGTTTTCAAATGTTTTATTTTTGAACGTCAGTTCACATTTGTAGGTAGATCATCAGTTTTAGAGCTAAAATTAGCATGTTTAAAGTGATTTTCATGCTTCCAGGGGCCCGGGAAGTGAATTAAATACCATTTGGAGGCATTTAATGTTCAACCAAAAACAGGTGATTTTTGACAAAAGAGATAACACCCCCCCATTACGTCATGCTTCAGAAAGGTGAAAAATTGTCCGTTTTCAAATGTTTTATTTTTGAAAGTCAGTTCACATTTGTAGGTAGATCATCAGTTTTAGAGCTAAAATTAGCATGTTTAAAGTGATTTTCATTCTTCCAGGGGCCCGGGAAGTGAATTAAATACCATTTGGAGGCATTTAATGTTCAAGCAAAAACAGGTGATTTTTGACAAAAGAGATAACACCCCCCCATTACGTTATGCTTCAGAAAGGTGAAAAATGGTCCGTTTTCAAATGTTTTATTTTTGAACGTCAGTTCACATTTGTAGGTAGATCATCAGTTTTAGAGCTAAAATTAGCATGTTTAAAGTGATTTTCATGCTTCCAGGGGCCCGGGAAGTAAATTAAATACCATTTGGAGGCATTTAATGTTCAAGCAAAAACAGGTGATTTTTGACAAAAGAGATAACACCCCCCCATTACGTCATGCTTCAGAAAGGTGAAAAATGGTCCGTTTTCAAATATTTTATTTTTGAACGTCAGTTCACATTTGTAGGTAGATCATCAGTTTTAGAGCTAAAATAAGCATGTTTAAAGTGATTTTCATGCTTCCAGGGGCCCGGGAAGTGAATTAAATACCATTTGGAGGCATTTAATGTTCAAGCAAAAACAGGTGATTTTTGACAAAAGAGATAACACCCCCCCCATTATGTCATGCTGCAGAAAGGTGAAAAATGGTCCGTTTTCAAATGTTTTATTTTTTAACGTCAGTTCACATTTGTAGGTAGATCATCAGTTTTAGAGCTAAAATTAGCATGTTTAAAGTGATTTTCATGCTTCCAGGGGCCCAAAACACAAGATTTGTGGAATGGTTAAAAGTGCATGAAAATGGCCAATTTACTCACTCTGAGGTCTCAAAAAGTGTTTCTTCACCCCGGGAAGTGAATTAAATACCATTTGGAGGCATTTAATGTTCAAGCAAAAACAGGTGATTTTTGACAAAAGAGATAACACCCCCCCATTACGTCATGCTTCAGAAAGGTGAAAAATGGTCAGTTTTCAAATGTTTTATTTTTGAATGTCAGTTCACATTTGTAGGTAGATCATCAGTTTTAGAGCTAAAATTAGCATGTTTAAAGTGATTTTCATGCTTCCAGGTTCCCGGGAAGTAAATTAAATACCATTTGGAGGCATTTAATGTTCAAGCAAAAACAGGTGATATTTGACAAAAGAGATAACACCCCCCCATTACGTCATGCTTCAGAAAGGTGAAAAATTGTCAGTTTTCAAATGTTTTATTTTTGAAAGTTAGTTCACATTTGTAGGTAGATCATCAGTTTTAGAGCTAAAATTAGCATGTTTAAAGTGATTTTCATGCTTCCAGGGGCCCGGGAAGTGAATTAAATACCATTTGGAGGCATTTAATGTTCAAGCAAAAACAGGTGATATTTGACAAAAGAGATAACACCCCCCCATTACGTCATGCTTCAGAAAGGTGAAAAATTGTCAGTTTTCAAATGTTTTATTTTTGAAAGTCAGTTCACATTTGTAGGTAGATCATCAGTTTTAGAGCTAAAATTAGCATGTTTAAAGTGATTTTCATGCTTCCAGGGGCCCGGGAAGTGAATTAAATACCATTTGGAGGCATTTAATGTTCAAGCAAAAACAGGTGATTTTTGACAAAAGAGATAACACCCCCCCATTACGTCATGCTGCAGAAAGGTGAAAAATGGTCAGTTTTCAAATGTTTTATTTTTTAACATCAGTTCACATTTGTAGGTAGATCATCAGTTTTAGAGCTAAAATTAGCATGTTTAAAGTGATTTTCATGCTTCCAGGGGCCCAAAACACAAGATTTGTGGAATGGTTAAAAGTGCATGAAAATGGCCAATTTACTCACTCTGAGGTCTCAAAAAGTGTTTCTTCACCCCGGGAAGTGAATTAAATACCATTTGGAGGCATTTAATGTTCAAGCAAAAACAGGTGATTTTTGACAAAAGAGATAACACCCCCCCATTACGTCATGCTTCAGAAAGGTGAAAAATGGTCCGTTTTCAAATGTTTTATTTTTGAACGTCAGTTCACATTTGTAGGTAGATCATCAGTTTTAGAGCTAAAATAAGCATGTTTAAAGTGATTTTCATGCTTCCAGGGGCCCGGGAAGTGATTTAAATACCATTTGGAGGCATTTAATGTTCAAGCAAAAACAGGTGATTTTTGACAAAAGGGATAACCCCCCCCCCATTACGTCATGCTTCAGAAAGGTGAAAAATGGTCCGTTTTCAAATGTTTTATTTTTGAACGTCAGTTCACATTTGTAGGTAGATCATCAGTTTTAGAGCTAAAATTAGCATGTTTAAAGTGATTTTCATGCTTCCAGGGGCCCAAAACACAAGATTTGTGGAATGGTTAAAAGTGCATGAAAATGGCCAATTTACTCACTCTGAGGTCTCAAAAAGTGTTTCTTCACCCCGGGAAGTGAATTAAATACCATTTGGAGGCATTTAATGTTCAAGCAAAAACAGGTGATTTTTGACAAAAGAGATAACACCCCCCCATTACGTCATGCTGCAGAAAGGTGAAAAATGGTCAGTTTTCAAATGTTTTATTTTTTAACATCAGTTCACATTTGTAGGTAGATCATCAGTTTTAGAGCTAAAATTAGCATGTTTAAAGTGATTTTCATGCTTCCAGGGGCCCAAAACACAAGATTTGTGGAATGGTTAAAAGTGCATGAAAATGGCCAATTTACTCACTCTGAGGTCTCAAAAAGTGTTTCTTCACCCCGGGAAGTGAATTAAATACCATTTGGAGGCATTTAATGTTCAAGCAAAAACAGGTGATTTTTGACAAAAGAGATAACACCCCCCCATTACGTCATGCTTCAGAAAGGTGAAAAATGGTCCGTTTTCAAATGTTTTATTTTTGAACGTCAGTTCACATTTGTAGGTAGATCATCAGTTTTAGAGCTAAAATAAGCATGTTTAAAGTGATTTTCATGCTTCCAGGGGCCCGGGAAGTGATTTAAATACCATTTGGAGGCATTTAATGTTCAAGCAAAAACAGGTGATTTTTGACAAAAGGGATAACCCCCCCCCATTACGTCATGCCTCAGAAAGGTGAAAAATGGTCCGTTTTCAAATGTTTTATTTTTGAACGTCAGTTCACATTTGTAGGTAGATCATCAGTTTTAGAGCTAAAATTAGCATGTTTAAAGTGATTTTCATGCTTCCAGGGGCCCGGGAAGTGAATTAAATACCATTTGGAGGCATTTAATGTTCAACCAAAAACAGGTGATTTTTGACAAAAGAGATAACCCCCCCCCATTACGTCATGCTTCAGAAAGGTGAAAAATTGTCCGTTTTCAAATGTTTTATTTTTGAAAGTCAGTTCACATTTGTAGGTAGATCATCAGTTTTAGAGCTAAAATTAGCATGTTTAAAGTGATTTTCATTCTTCCAGGGGCCCGGGAAGTGAATTAAATACCATTTGGAGGCATTTAATGTTCAAGCAAAAACAGGTGATTTTTGACAAAAGAGATAACACCCCCCCCATTACGTTATGCTTCAGAAAGGTGAAAAATGGTCCGTTTTCAAATGTTTTATTTTTGAACGTCAGTTCACATTTGTAGGTAGATCATCAGTTTTAGAGCTAAAATTAGCATGTTTAAAGTGATTTTCATGCTTCCAGGGGCCCGGGAAGTAAATTAAATACCATTTGGAGGCATTTAATGTTCAAGCAAAAACAGGTGATTTTTGACAAAAGAGATAACACCCCCCCATTACGTCATGCTTCAGAAAGGTGAAAAATTGTCAGTTTTCAAATGTTTTATTTTTGAAAGTCAGTTCACATTTGTAGGTAGATCATCAGTTTTAGAGCTAAAATTAGCATGTTTAAAGTGATTTTCATGCTTCCAGGGGCCCGGGAAGTGAATTAAATACCATTTGGAGGCATTTAATGTTCAAGCAAAAACAGGTGATTTTTGACAAAAGAGATAACACCCCCCCATTACGTCATGCTGCAGAAAGGTGAAAAATGGTCTGTTTTCAAATGTTTTATTTTTTAACGTCAGTTCACATTTGTAGGTAGATCATCAGTTTTAGAGCTAAAATTAGCATGTTTAAAGTGATTTTCATGCTTCCAGGGGCCCAAAACACAAGATTTGTGGAATGGTTAAAAGTGCATGAAAATGGCCAATTTACTCAATCTGATGGTCTCAAAAAGTGTTTCTTCACCCCGGGAAGTGAATTAAATACCATTTGGAGGCATTTAATGTTCAAGCAAAAACAGTTGATTTTTGACAAAAGAGATAACACCCCCCCATTACGTCATGCTTCAGAAAGGTGAAAAATGGTCCGTTTTCAAATGTTTTATTTATGAACGTCAGTTCACATTTGTAGGTAGATCATCAGTTTTAGAGCTAAAATAAGCATGTTTAAAGTGACTTTCATGCTTCCAGGGGCCCGGGAAGTGAATTAAATACCATTTGGAGGCATTTAATGTTCAAGCAAAAACAGGTGATTTTTGACAAAAGAGATAACACCCCCCCCATTATGTCATGCTGCAGAAAGGTGAAAAATGGTCCGTTTTCAAATGTTTTATTTTTTAACGTCAGTTCACATTTGTAGGTAGATCATCAGTTTTAGAGCTAAAATTAGGATGTTTAAAGTGATTTTCATGCTTCCAGGGGCCCAAAACACAAGATTTGTGAAATGGTTAAAAGTGCATGAAAATGGCCAATTTACTCACTCTGAGGTCTCAAAAAGTGTTTCTTCACCCCGGGAAGTGAATTAAATACCATTTGGAGGCATTTAATGTTCAAGCAAAAACAGGTGATTTTTGACAAAAGAGATAACACCCCCCCATTACGTCATGCTTCAGAGAGGTGAAAAATGGTACGTTTTCAAATGTTTTATTTTTGAACGTCAGTTCACATTTGTAGGTAGATCATCAGTTTTAGAGCTAAAATTAGCATGTTTAAAGTGATTTTCATGCTTCCAGGGGCCCGGGAAGTGAATTAAATACCATTTGGAGGCATTTAATGTTCAAGCAAAAACAGGTGATTTTTGACAAAAGAGATAACACCCCCCCATTACGTCATGCTTCAGAAAGGTGAAAAATTGTCCGTTTTCAAATGTTTTAATTTTGAAAGTCAGTTCACATTTGTAGGTAGATAATCAGTTTTAGAGCTAAAATTAGCATGTTTAAAGTGATTTTCATGCTTCCAGGGGCACGGGAAGTGAATTAAATACCATTTGGAGGCATTTAATGTTCAAGCAAAAACAGGTGATTTTTGACAGAAGAGATAACACCCCCCCATTACGTCATGCTTCAGAAAGGTGAAAAATGGTCAGTTTTCAAATGTTTTTTTTTTGAATGTCAGTTCACATTTGTAGGTAGATCATCAGTTTTAGAGCTAAAATTAGCATGTTTAAAGTGATTTTCATGCTTCCAGGTTCCCGGGAAGTGAATTAGATACCATTTGGAGGCATTTAATGTTCAAGCAAAAACAGGTGATTTTTGACAAAAGAGATAACACCCCCCCATTACGTCATGCTTCAGAAAGGTGAAAAATTGTCCGTTTTCAAATGTTTTATTTTTTAACGTCAGTTCACATTTGTAGGTAGATCATCAGTTTTAGAGCTAAAATTAGCATGTTTAAAGTGATTTTCATGCTTCCAGGGGCCCGGGAAGTGAATTAAATACCATTTGGAGGCATTTAATGTTCAAGCAAAAACAGGTGATTTTTGACAAAAGAGATAACACCCCCATTACGTCATGCTGCAGAAAGGTGAAAAATGGTCAGTTTTCAAATGTTTTAGTTTTTTAACGTCAGTTCACATTTGTAGGTAGATCATCAGTTTTAGAGCTAAAATTAGCATGTTTAAAGTGATTTTCATGCTTCCAGGGGCCCAAAACACAAGATTTGTGAAATGGTTAAAAGTGCATGAAAATGGCCAATTTACTCACTCTGAGGTCTCAAAAAGTGTTTCTTCACCCCGGGAAGTGAATTAAATACCATTTGGAGGCATTTAATGTTCAAGCAAAAACAGGTGATTTTTGACAAAAGAGATAACACCCCCCCATTACGTTATGCTTCAGAAAGGTGAAAAATGGTCCGTTTTCAAATGTTTTATTTTTGAACGTCAGTTCACATTTGTAGGTAGATCATCAGTTTTAGAGCTAAAATTAGCATGTTTAAAGTGATTTTCATGCTTCCAGGGGCCCGGGAAGTAAATTAAATACCATTTGGAGGCATTTAATGTTCAAGCAAAAACAGGTGATTTTTGACAAAAGAGATAACACCCCCCCATTACGTCATGCTTCAGAAAGGTGAAAAATTGTCAGTTTTCAAATGTTTTATTTTTGAAAGTCAGTTCACATTTGTAGGTAGATCATCAGTTTTAGAGCTAAAATTAGCATGTTTAAAGTGATTTTCATGCTTCCAGGGGCCCGGGAAGTGAATTAAATACCATTTGGAGGCATTTAATGTTCAAGCAAAAACAGGTGATTTTTGACAAAAGAGATAACACCCCCCCATTACGTCATGCTGCAGAAAGGTGAAAAATGGTCTGTTTTCAAATGTTTTATTTTTTAACGTCAGTTCACATTTGTAGGTAGATCATCAGTTTTAGAGCTAAAATTAGCATGTTTAAAGTGATTTTCATGCTTCCAGGGGCCCAAAACACAAGATTTGTGGAATGGTTAAAAGTGCATGAAAATGGCCAATTTACTCAATCTGATGGTCTCAAAAAGTGTTTCTTCACCCCGGGAAGTGAATTAAATACCATTTGGAGGCATTTAATGTTCAAGCAAAAACAGTTGATTTTTGACAAAAGAGATAACACCCCCCCATTACGTCATGCTTCAGAAAGGTGAAAAATGGTCCGTTTTCAAATGTTTTATTTTTGAACGTCAGTTCACATTTGTAGGTAGATCATCAGTTTTAGAGCTAAAATAAGCATGTTTAAAGTGATTTTCATGCTTCCAGGGGCCCAGGAAGTGAATTAAATACCATTTGGAGGCATTTAATGTTCAAGCAAAAACAGGTGATTTTTGACAAAAGAGATAACACCCCCCCCATTATGTCATGCTGCAGAAAGGTGAAAAATGGTCCGTTTTCAAATGTTTTATTTTTTAACGTCAGTTCACATTTGTAGGTAGATCATCAGTTTTAGAGCTAAAATTAGCATGTTTAAAGTGATTTTCATGCTTCCAGGGGCCCAAAACACAAGATTTGTGAAATGGTTAAAAGTGCATGAAAATGGCCAATTTACTCACTCTGAGGTCTCAAAAAGTGTTTCTTCACCCCGGGAAGTGAATTAAATACCATTTGGAGGCATTTAATGTTCAAGCAAAAACAGGTGATTTTTGACAAAAGAGATAACACCCCCCCATTACGTCATGCTTCAGAGAGGTGAAAAATGGTACGTTTTCAAATGTTTTATTTTTGAACGTCAGTTCACATTTGTAGGTAGATCATCAGTTTTAGAGCTAAAATTAGCATGTTTAAAGTGATTTTCATGCTTCCAGGGGCCCGGGAAGTGAATTAAATACCATTTGGAGGCATTTAATGTTCAAGCAAAAACAGGTGATTTTTGACAGAAGAGATAACACCCCCCCATTACGTCATGCTTCAGAAAGGTGAAAAATGGTCAGTTTTCAAATGTTTTTTTTTTGAATGTCAGTTCACATTTGTAGGTAGATCATCAGTTTTAGAGCTAAAATTAGCATGTTTAAAGTGATTTTCATGCTTCCAGGTTCCCGGGAAGTGAATTAGATACCATTTGGAGGCATTTAATGTTCAAGCAAAAACAGGTGATTTTTGACAAAAGAGATAACACCCCCCCATTACGTCATGCTTCAGAAAGGTGAAAAATTGTCCGTTTTCAAATGTTTTATTTTTTAACGTCAGTTCACATTTGTAGGTAGATCATCAGTTTTAGAGCTAAAATTAGCATGTTTAAAGTGATTTTCATGCTTCCAGGGGCCCGGGAAGTGAATTAAATACCATTTGGAGGCATTTAATGTTCAAGCAAAAACAGGTGATTTTTGACAAAAGAGATAACACCCCCATTACGTCATGCTGCAGAAAGGTGAAAAATTGTCCGTTTTCAAATGTTTTATTTTTGAAAGTCAGTTCACATTTGTAGGTAGATCATCAGTTTTAGAGCTAAAATTAGCATGTTTAAAGTGATTTTCATGCTTCCAGGGGCCCAAAACACAAGATTTGTGGAATGGTTAAAAGTGCATGAAAATGGCCAATTTACTCACTCTGAGGTCTCAAAAAGTGTTTCTTCACCCCGGGAAGTGAATTAAATACCATTTGGAGGCATTTAATGTTCAAGCAAAAACAGGTGATTTTTGACAAAAGAGATAACACCCCCCCATAACGTCATGCTTCAGAAAGGTGAAAAATGGTCCGTTTTCAAATGTTTTATTTTTGAACGTCAGTTCACATTTGTAGGTAGATCATCAGTTTTAGAGCTAAAATTAGCATGTTGAAAGTGATTTTCATGCTTCCAGGGGCCCGGGAAGTGAATTAAATACCATTTGGAGGCATTTAATGTTCAAGCAAAAACAGGTGATTTTTGACAAAAGAGATAACACCCCCATTACGTCATGCTGCAGAAAGGTGAAAAATGGTCCGTTTTCAAATGTTTTAGTTTTTTAACGTCAGTTCACATTTGTAGGTAGATCATCAGTTTTAGAGCTAAAATTAGCATGTTTAAAGTGATTTTCATGCTTCCGGGGGCCCAAAACACAAGATTTGTGAAATGGTTAAAAGTGCATGAAAATGGCCAATTTACTCACTCTGAGGTCTCAAAAAGTGTTTCTTCACCCCGGGAAGTGAATTAAATACCATTTGGAGGCATTTAATGTTCAAGCAAAAACAGGTGATTTTTGACAAAAGAGATAACACCCCCCCATAACGTCATGCTTCAGAAAGGTGAAAAATGGTCCGTTTTCAAATGTTTTATTTTTGAACGTCAGTTCACATTTGTAGGTAGATCATCAGTTTTAGAGCTAAAATTAGCATGTTTAAAGTGATTTTCATGCTTCCAGGGGCCCGGGAAGTGAATTAAATACCATTTGGAGGCATTTAATGTTCAAGCAAAAACAGATGATTTTTGACAAAAGAGATAACACCCCCCCATTAAGTCATGCTTCAGAAAGGTGAAAAATTGTCCGTTTTCAAATGTTTTATTTTTGAAAGTCAGTTCACATTTGTAGGTAGATCATCAGTTTTAGAGCTAAAATTAGCATGTTTAAAGTGATTTTCATGCTTCCAGGGGCCCGGGAAGTGAATTAAATACCATTTGGAGGCATTTAATGTTCAAGCAAAAACAGGTGATTTTTGACAAAAGAGATAACACCCCCCCATTACGTCATGCTGCAGAAAGGTGAAAAATGGTCCGTTTTCAAATGTTTTATTTTTGAACGTCAGTTCACATTTGTAGGTAGATCATCAGTTTTAGAGCTAAAATGAGCATGTTTTAAGTGATTTTCATGCTTCCAGGGGCCCGGGAAGTAAATTAAATACCATTTGGAGGCATTTAATGTTCAAGCAAAAACAGGTGATTTTTGACAAAAGAGATAACACCCCCCCATTACGTCATGCTTCAGAAAGGGGAAAAATGGTCCGTTTTCAAATGTTTTATTTTTGAACGTCAGTTCACATTTGTAGGTAGATTATCAGTTTTAGAGCTAAAATAAGCATGTTTAAAGTGATTTTCATGCTTCCAGGGGCCCGGGAAGTGAATTAAATACCATTTGGAGGCATTTAATGTTCAAGCAAAAACAGGTGATTTTTGACAAAAGAGATAACACCCCCCCCATTATGTCATGCTGCAGAAAGGTGAAAAATGGTCCGTTTTCAAATGTTTTATTTTTTAACGTCAGTTCACATTTGTAGGTAGATCATCAGTTTTAGAGCTAAAATTAGCATGTTTAAAGTGATTTTCATGCTTCCAGGTGCCCAAAACACAAGATTTGTGAAATGGTTAAAAGTGCATGAAAATGGCCAATTTACTCACTCTGAGGTCTCAAAAAGTGTTTCTTCACCCCGGGAAGTGAATTAAATACCATTTGGAGGCATTTAATGTTCAAGCAAAAACAGGTGATTTTTGACAAAAGAGATAACACCCCCCCATTACGTCATGCTTCAGAAAGGTGAAAAATGGTCAGTTTTCAAATGTTTTTTTTTTGAATGTCAGTTCACATTTGTAGGTAGATCATCAGTTTTAGAGCTAAAATTAGCATGTTTAAAGTGATTTTCATGCTTCCAGGTTCCCGGGAAGTGAATTAGATACCATTTGGAGGCATTTAATGTTCAAGCAAAAACAGGTGATTTTTGACAAAAGAGATAACACCCCCCCATTACGTCATGCTTCAGAAAGGTGAAAAATTGTCCGTTTTCAAATGTTTTATTTTTTAACGTCAGTTCACATTTGTAGGTAGATCATCAGTTTTAGAGCTAAAATTAGCATGTTTAAAGTGATTTTCATGCTTCCAGGGGCCCGGGAAGTGAATTAAATACCATTTGGAGGCATTTAATGTTCAAGCAAAAACAGGTGATTTTTGACAAAAGAGATAACACCCCCATTACGTCATGCTGCAGAAAGGTGAAAAATGGTCAGTTTTCAAATGTTTTAGTTTTTTAACGTCAGTTCACATTTGTAGGTAGATCATCAGTTTTAGAGCTAAAATTAGCATGTTTAAAGTGATTTTCATGCTTCCAGGGGCCCAAAACACAAGATTTGTGAAATGGTTAAAAGTGCATGAAAATGGCCAATTTACTCACTCTGAGGTCTCAAAAAGTGTTTCTTCACCCCGGGAAGTGAATTAAATACCATTTGGAGGCATTTAATGTTCAAGCAAAAACAGGTGATTTTTGACAAAAGAGATAACACCCCCCCATAACGTCATGCTTCAGAAAGGTGAAAAATGGACCGTTTTCAAATGTTTTATTTTTGAACGTCAGTTCCCATTTGTAGGTAGATCATCAGTTTTAGAGCTAAAATTAGCATGTTTAAAGTGATTTTCATGCTTCCAGGGGCCCGGGAAGTGAATTAAATACCATTTGGAGGCATTTAATGTTCAAGCAAAAACAGATGATTTTTGACAAAAGAGATAACACCCCCCCCATTAAGTCATGCTTCAGAAAGGTGAAAAATTGTCCGTTTTCAAATGTTTTATTTTTGAAAGTCAGTTCACATTTGTAGGTAGATCATCAGTTTTAGAGCTAAAATTAGCATGTTTAAAGTGATTTTCATGCTTCCAGGGGCCCGGGAAGTGAATTAAATACCATTTGGAGGCATTTAATGTTCAAGCACAAACAGGTGATGTTTGACAAAAGAGATAACACCCCCCCATTACGTCATGCTGCAGAAAGGTGAAAAATGGTCCGCTTTCAAATGTTTTATTTTTTAACGTCAGTTCACATTTGTAGGTAGATCATCAGTTTTAGAGCTAAAATTAGCATGTTTAAAGTGATTTTCATGCTTCCAGGGGCCCAAAACACATGATTTGTGGAATGGTTAAAAGTGCATGAAAATGGCCAATTTACTCACTCTGAGGTCTCAAAAAGGGTTTCTTCACCCCGGGAAGTGAATTAAATACCATTTGGAGGCATTTAATGTTCAAGCAAAAACAGGTGATTTTTGACAAAAGAGATAACACCCCCCATTACGTCATGCTTCAGAAAGGTGAAAAATGGTCAGTTTTCAAATGTTTTAGTTTTTGAACGTCAGTTCACATTTGTAGGTAGATCATCAGTTTTAGAGCTAAAATTAGCATGTTTAAAGTGATTTTCATGCTTCCAGGGGCCCGGGAAGTGAATTAAATACCATTTGGAGGCATTTAATGTTCAAGCAAAAACAGGTGATTTTTGACAAAAGAGATAACACCCCCCCCATTACGTCATGCTTCAGAAAGGTGAAAAATTGTCAGTTTTCAAATGTTTTATTTTTGAAAGTCAGTTCACATTTGTAGGTAGATCATCAGTTTTAGAGCTAAAATTAGCATGTTTAAAGTGATTTTCATACTTCCAGAGGCCCGGGAAGTGAATTAAATACCATTTGGAGTCATTTAATGTTCAAGAAAAAACAGGTGATTTTTAACAAAAGAGATAACACCCCCCCATTACGTCATGCTGCAGAAAGGTGAAAAATGGTCCGTTTTCAAATGTTTTATTTTTTAACGTCAGTTCACATTTGTAGGTAGATCATCAGTTTTAGAGCTAAAATTAGCATGTTTAAAGTGATTTTCATGCTTCCAGGGGCCCAAAACACAAGATTTGTGGAATGGTTAAAAGTGCATGAAAATGGCCAATTTACTCACTCTGAGGTCTCAAAAAGTGTTTCTTCACCCCGGGAAGTGAATTAAATACCATTTGGAGGCATTTAATGTTCAAGCAAAAACAGGTGATTTTTGACAAAAGAGATAACACCCCCCCATTACGTCATGCTTCAGAAAGGTGAAAAATGGTCCGTTTTCAAATGTTTTATTTTTGAACGTCAGTTCACATTTGTAGGTAGATCATCAGTTTTAGAGCTAAAATTAGCATGTTGAAAGTGATTTTCATGCTTCCAGGGGCCCGGGAAGTGAATTAAATACCATTTGGAGGCATTTAATGTTCAAGCAAAAACAGGTGATTTTTGACAAAAGAGATAACACCCCCCATTACGTCATGCTGCAGAAAGGTGAAAAATTGGCCGTTTTCAAATGTTTTATTTTTTAACGTCAGTTCACATTTGTAGGTAGATCATCAGTTTTAGAGCTAAAATTAGCATGTTTAAAGTGATTTTCATGCTTCCAGGGGCCCAAAACACAAGATTTGTGGAATGGTTAAAAGTGCATGAAAATGGCCAATTTACTCACTCTGAGGTCTCAAAAAGTGTTTCTTCACCACGGGAAGTGAATTAAATACCATTTGGAGGCATTTAATGTTCAAGCAAAAACAGGTGATTTTTTACAAAAGAGATAACCCCCCCCATTACGTCATGCTTCAGAAAGGTGAAAAATGGTCCGTTTTCAAATGTTTTATTTTTGAACGTCAGTTCACATTTGTAGGTAGATCATCAGTTTTAGAGCTAAAATTAGCATGTTTAAAGTGATTTTCATGCTTCCAGGGGACCGGGAAGTGAATTAAATACCATTTGGAGGCATTTAATGTTCAAGCAAAAACAGGTGATTTTTGACAAAAGAGATAACACCCCCCCATTACGTCATGCTTCAGAAAGGTAAAAAATTGTCCGTTTTCAAATGTTTTATTTTTTAACGTCAGTTCACATTTGTAGGTAGATCATCAGTTTTAGAGCTAAAATTAGCATGTTTAAAGTGATTTTCATGCTTCCAGGGGCCCGGGAAGTGAATTGAATACCATTTGGAGGCATTTAATGTTCAAGCAAAAACAGGTGATTTTTGACAAAAGAGATAACACCCCCCCATTACGTCATGCTTCAGAAAGGTGAAAAATTGTCCGTTTTCAAATGTTTTATTTTTGAAAGTCAGTTCACATTTGTAGGTAGATCATCAGTTTTAGAGCTAAAATTAGCATGTTTAAAGTGATTTTCATGCTTCCAGGGGCCCGGGAAGTGAATTAAATACCATTTGGAGGCATTTAATGTTCAAGAAAAAACAGGTGATTTTTAACAAAAGAGATAACACCCCCCCATTACGTCATGCTGCAGAAAGGTGAAAAATGGTCCGTTTTCAAATGTTTTATTTTTTAACGTCAGTTCACAATTGTAGGTAGATCATCAGTTTTAGAGCTAAAATTAGCATGTTTAAAGTGATTTTCATGCTTCCAGGGGCCCAAAACACAAGATTTGTGTAATGGTTAAAAGTGCATGAAAATGGCCAATTTACTCACTCTGAGGTCTCAAAAAGTGTTTCTTCACCCCGGGAAGTGAATTAAATACCATTTAGAGGCATTTAATGTTCAAGCAAAAACAGGTGATTTTTGACAAAAGAGATAACACCCCCCCATTACGTCATGCTTCAGAAAGGTGAAAAATGGTCCGTTTTCAAATGTTTTATTTTTGAACGTCAGTTCACATTTGTAGGTAGATCATCAGTTTTAGAGCTAAAATTAGCATGTTGAAAGTGATTTTCATGCTTCCAGGGGCCCGGGAAGTGAATTAAATACCATTTGGAGGCATTTAATGTTCAAGCAAAAACAGGTGATTTTTGACAAAAGAGATAACACCCCCCATTACGTCATGCTGCAGAAAGGTAAAAAATGGTCAGTTTTCAAATGTTTTAATTTTTAACGTCAGTTCACATTTGTAGGTAGATCATCAGTTTTAGAGCTAAAATTAGCATGTTTAAAGTGATTTTCATGCTTCCAGGGGCCCAAAACACAAGATTTGTGAAATGGTTAAAAGTGCATGAAAATGGCCAATTTACTCACTCTGAGGTCTCAAAAAGTGTTTCTTCACCCCGGGAAGTGAATTAAATACCATTTGGAGGCATTTAATGTTCAAGCAAAAACAGGTGATTTTTGACAAAAGAGATAACACCCCCCCCATTACGTCATGCTTCAGAAAGGTGAAAAATGGTCCGTTTTCAAATGTTTTATTTTTGAACGTCAGTTCACATTTGTAGGTAGATCATCAGTTTTAGAGCTAAAATTAGCATGTTTAAAGTGATTTTCATGCTTCCAGGGGCCCGGGAAGTGAATTAAATACCATTTGGAGGCATTTAATGTTCAAGCAAAAACAGGTGATTTTTGACAAAAGAGATAACACCCCCCCATTACGTCATGCTTCAGAAAGGTGAAAAATTGTCCGTTTTCAAATGTTTTATTTTTGAAAGTCATTTCACATTTGTAGGTAGATCATCAGTTTTAGAGCTAAAATTAGCATGTTTAAAGTGATTTTCATGCTTCCAGGGGCCCGGGAAGTGAATTAAATACCATTTGGAGGCATTTAATGTTCAAGCAAAAACAGGTGATATTTGACAAAAGAGATAACACCCCCCCATTACGTCATGCTTCAGAAAGGTGAAAAATTGTCAGTTTTCAAATGTTTTATTTTTGAAAGTCAGTTCACATTTGTAGGTAGATCATCAGTTTTAGAGCTAAAATTAGCATGTTTAAAGTGATTTTCATGCTTCCAGGGGCCCGGGAAGTGAATTAAATACCATTTGGAGGCATTAAATGTTCAAGCAAAAACAGGTGATTTTTGACAAAAGAGATAACACCCCCCCATTACGTCATGCTGCAGAAAGGTGAAAAATGGTCAGTTTTCAAATGTTTTATTTTTTAACGTCAGTTCACATTTGTAGGTAGATCATCAGTTTTAGAGCTAAAATTAGCATGTTTAAAGTGATTTTCATGCTTCCAGGGGCCCAAAACACAAGATTTGTGGAATGGTTAAAAGTGCATGAAAATGGCCAATTTACTCACTCTGAGGTCTCAAAAAGTGTTTCTTCACCCTGGGAAGTGAATTAAATACCATTTGGAGGCATTTAAAGTTCAAGCAAAAACAGGTGATTTTTGACAAAAGAGATAACACCCCCCGATTACGTCATGCTTCAGAAAGGTGAAAAATGGTCCGTTTTCACATGTTTTATTTTTGAACGTCAGTTCACATTTGTAGGTAGATCATCAGTTTTAGAGCTAAAATAAGCATGTTTAAAGTGATTTTCATGCTTCCAGGGGCCCGGGAAGTGAATTAAATACCATTTGGAGGCATTTAATGTTCAAGCAAAAACAGGTGATTTTTGACAAAAGGGATAACCCCCCCCCATTACGTCATGCTTCAGAAAGGTGAAAAATGGTCCGTTTTCAAATGTTTTATTTTTGAACGTCAGTTCACATTTGTAGGTAGATCATCAGTTTTAGAGCTAAAATGAGCATGTTTTAAGTGATTTTCATGCTTCCAGGGGCCCGGGAAGTAAATTAAATACCATTTGGAGGCATTTAATGTTCAAGCAAAAACAGGTGATTTTTGACAAAAGAGATAACACCCCCCCATTACGTCATGCTTCAGAAAGGGGAAAAATGGTCCGTTTTCAAATGTTTTATTTTTGAACGTCAGTTCACATTTGTAGGTAGATTATCAGTTTTAGAGCTAAAATAAGCATGTTTAAAGTGATTTTCATGCTTCCAGGGGCCCGGGAAGTAAATTAAATACCATTTGGAGGCATTTAATGTTCAAGCAAAAACAGGTGATTTTTGACAAAAGAGATAACACCCCCCCATTACGTCATGCTTCAGAAAGGTGAAAAATTGTCCGTTTTCAAATGTTTTATTTTTGAAAGTCATTTCACATTTGTAGGTAGATCATCAGTTTTAGAGCTAAAATTAGCATGTTTAAAGTGATTTTCATGCTTCCAGGGGCCCGGGAAGTGAATTAAATACCATTTGGAGGCATTTAATGTTCAAGCAAAAACAGGTGATATTTGACAAAAGAGATAACACCCCCCCATTACGTCATGCTTCAGAAAGGTGAAAAATTGTCAGTTTTCAAATGTTTTATTTTTGAAAGTCAGTTCACATTTGTAGGTAGATCATCAGTTTTAGAGCTAAAATTAGCATGTTTAAAGTGATTTTCATGCTTCCAGGGGCCCGGGAAGTGAATTAAATACCATTTGGAGGCATTAAATGTTCAAGCAAAAACAGGTGATTTTTGACAAAAGAGATAACACCCCCCCATTACGTCATGCTGCAGAAAGGTGAAAAATGGTCAGTTTTCAAATGTTTTATTTTTTAACGTCAGTTCACATTTGTAGGTAGATCATCAGTTTTAGAGCTAAAATTAGCATGTTTAAAGTGATTTTCATGCTTCCAGGGGCCCAAAACACAAGATTTGTGGAATGGTTAAAAGTGCATGAAAATGGCCAATTTACTCACTCTGAGGTCTCAAAAAGTGTTTCTTCACCCCGGGAAGTGAATTAAATACCATTTGGAGGCATTTAATGTTCAAGCAAAAACAGGTGATTTTTGACAAAAGAGATAACACCCCCCCATTATGTCATGCTGCAGAAAGGTGAAAAATGGTCCGTTTTCAAATGTTTTATTTTTTAACGTCAGTTCACATTTGTAGGTAGATCATCAGTTTTAGAGCTAAAATTAGCATGTTTAAAGTGATTTTCATGCTTCCAGGGGCCCAAAACACAAGATTTGTGAAATGGTTAAAAGTGCATGAAAATGGCCAATTTACTCACTCTGAGGTCTCAAAAAGTGTTTCTTCACCCCGGGAAGTGAATTAAATACCATTTGGAGGCATTTAATGTTCAAGCAAAAACAGGTGATTTTTGACAAAAGAGATAACACCCCCCCATTACGTCATGCTTCAGAAAGGTGAAAAATGGTACGTTTTCAAATGTTTTATTTTTGAACGTCAGTTCACATTTGTAGGTAGATCATCAGTTTTAGAGCTAAAATTAGCATGTTTAAAGTGATTTTCATGCTTCCAGGGGCCCGGGAAGTAAATTAAATACCATTTGGAGGCATTTAATGTTCAAGCAAAAACAGGTGATTTTTGACAAAAGAGATAACACCCCCCCATTACGTCATGCTTCAGAAAGGGGAAAAATGGTCCGTTTTCAAATGTTTTATTTTTGAACGTCAGTTCACATTTGTAGGTAGATTATCAGTTTTAGAGCTAAAATAAGCATGTTTAAAGTGATTATCATGCTTCCAGGGGCCCGGGAAGTCAATTAAATACCATTTGGAGGCATTTAATGTTCAAGCAAAAACAGGTGATTTTTGACAAAAGAGATAACACCCCCCCCATTATGTCATGCTGCAGAAAGGTGAAAAATGGTCCGTTTTCAAATGTTTTATTTTTTAACGTCAGTTCACATTTGTAGGTAGATCATCAGTTTTAGAGCTAAAATTAGCATGTTTAAAGTGATTTTCATGCTTCCAGGGGCCCAAAACACAAGATTTGTGAAATGGTTAAAAGTGCATGAAAATGGCCAATTTACTCACTCTGAGGTCTCAAAAAGTGTTTCTTCACCCCGGGAAGTGAATTAAATACCATTTGGAGGCATTTAATGTTCAAGCAAAAACAGGTGATTTTTGACAAAAGAGATAACACCCCCCCATTACGTCATGCTTCAGAAAGGTGAAAAATGGTACGTTTTCAAATGTTTTATTTTTGAACGTCAGTTCACATTTGTAGGTAGATCATCAGTTTTAGAGCTAAAATTAGCATGTTTAAAGTGATTTTCATGCTTCCAGGGGCCCGGGAAGTGAATTAAATACCATTTGGAGGCATTTAATGTTCCAGCAAAAACAGGTGATTTTTGACAAAAGAGATAACACCCCCCCATTACGTCATGCTTCAGAAAGGTGAAAAATGGTCAGTTTTCAAATGTTTTATTTTTGAATGTCAGTTCACATTTGTAGGTAGATCATCAGTTTTAGAGCTAAAATTAGCATGTTTAAAGTGATTTTCATGCTTCCAGGTTCCCGGGAAGTGAATTAGATACCATTTGGAGGCATTTAATGTTCAAGCAAAAACAGGTGATTTTTGACAAAAGAGATAACACCCCCCCATTACGTCATGCTTCAGAAAGGTGAAAAATTGTCCGTTTTCAAATGTTTTATTTTTTAACGTCAGTTCACATTTGTAGGTAGATCATCAGTTTTAGAGCTAAAATTAGCATGTTTAAAGTGATTTTCATGCTTCCAGGGGCCCGGGAAGTGAATTAAATACCATTTGGAGGCATTTAATGTTCAAGCAAAAACAGGTGATTTTTGACAAAAGAGATAACACCCCCCCATTACGTCATGCTTCAGAAAGGTGAAAAATTGTCCGTTTTCAAATGTTTTATTTTTGAAAGTCAGTTCACATTTGTAGGTAGATCATCAGTTTTAGAGCTAAAATTAGCATGTTTAAAGTGATTTTCATGCTTCCAGGGGCCCAAAACACAAGATTTGTGAAATGGTTAAAAGTGCATGAAAATGGCCAATTTACTCACTCTGAGGTCTCAAAAAGTGTTTCTTCACCCAGGGAAGTGAATTAAATACCATTTGGAGGCATTTAATGTTCAAGCAAAAACAGGTGATTTTTGACAAAAGAGATAACACCCCCCCATAACGTCATGCTTCAGAAAGGTGAAAAATGGTCTGTTTTCAAATGTTTTATTTTTGAACGTCAGTTCACATTTGTAGGTAGATCATCAGTTTTAGAGCTAAAATTAGCATGTTTAAAGTGATTTTCATGCTTCCAGGGGCCCGGGAAGTGAATTAAATACCATTTGGAGGCATTTAATGTTCAAGCAAAAACAGGTGATTTTTGACAAAAGAGATAACACCCCCCCATTACGTCATGCTTCAGAAAGGTGAAAAATGGTCCGTTTTCAAATGTTTTATTTTTGAACGTCAGTTCACATTTGTAGGTAGATCATCAGTTTTAGAGCTAAAATTAGCATGTTTAAAGTGATTTTCATGCTTCCAGGGGCCCGGGAAGTAAATTAAATACCATTTGGAGGCATTTAATGTTCAAGCAAAAACAGGTGATTTTTGACAAAAGAGATAACACCCCCCCATTACGTCATGCTTCAGAAAGGTGAAAAATTGTCAGTTTTCAAATGTTTTATTTTTGAAAGTCAGTTCACATTTGTAGGTAGATCATCAGTTTTAGAGCTAAAATTAGCATGTTTAAAGTGATTTTCATGCTTCCAGGGGCCCGGGAAGTAAATTAAATACCATTTGGAGGCATTTAATGTTCAAGCAAAAACAGGTGATTTTTGACAAAAGAGATAACACCCCCCCATTACGTCATGCTGCAGAAAGGTGAAAAATGGTCTGTTTTCAAATGTTTTATTTTTTAACGTCAGTTCACATTTGTAGGTAGATCATCAGTTTTAGAGCTAAAATTAGCATGTTTAAAGTGATTTTCATGCTTCCAGGGGCCCAAAACACAAGATTTGTGGAATGGTTAAAAGTGCATGAAAATGGCCAATTTACTCACTCTGAGGTCTCAAAAAGTGTTTCTTCACCCCGGGAAGTGAATTAAATACCATTTGGAGGCATTTAATGTTCAAGCAAAAACAGGTGATTTTTGACAAAAGAGATAACACCCCCCCATTACGTCATGCTTCAGAAAGGTGAAAAATGGTCCGTTTTCAAATGTTTTATTTTTGAACGTCAGTTCACATTTGTAGGTAGATCATCAGTTTTAGAGCTAAAATAAGCATGTTTAAAGTGATTTTCATGCTTCCAGGGGCCCGGGAAGTGAATTAAATACCATTTGGAGGCATTTAATGTTCAAGCAAAAACAGGTGATTTTTGACAAAAGGGATAACCCCCCCCCATTACGTCATGCTTCAGAAAGGTGAAAAATGGTCCGTTTTCAAATGTTTTATTTTTGAACGTCAGTTCACATTTGTAGGTAGATCATCAGTTTTAGAGCTAAAATGAGCATGTTTTAAGTGATTTTCATGCTTCCAGGGGCCCGGGAAGTAAATTAAATACCATTTGGAGGCATTTAATGTTCAAGCAAAAACAGGTGATTTTTGACAAAAGAGATAACACCCCCCCATTACGTCATGCTTCAGAAAGGGGAAAAATGGTCCGTTTTCAAATGTTTTATTTTTGAACGTCAGTTCACATTTGTAGGTAGATTATCAGTTTTAGAGCTAAAATAAGCATGTTTAAAGTGATTTTCATGCTTCCAGGGGCCCGGGAAGTGAATTAAATACCATATGGAGGCATTTAATGTTCAAGCAAAAACAGGTGATTTTTGACAAAAGAGATAACACCCCCCCATTACGTCATGCTTCAGAAAGGTGAAAAATGGTCCGTTTTCAAATGTTTTATTTTTGAACGTCAGTTCACATTTGTAGGTAGATCATCAGTTTTAGAGCTAAAATTAGCATGTTTAAAGTGATTTTCATGCTTCCAGGGGCCCGGGAAGTAAATTAAATACCATTTGGAGGCATTTAATGTTCAAGCAAAAACAGGTGATTTTTGACAAAAGAGATAACACCCCCCCATTACGTCATGCTGCAGAAAGGTGAAAAATGGTCTGTTTTCAAATGTTTTATTTTTTAACGTCAGTTCACATTTGTAGGTAGATCATCAGTTTTAGAGCTAAAATTAGCATGTTTAAAGTGATTTTCATGCTTCCAGGGGCCCAAAACACAAGATTTGTGGAATGGTTAAAAGTGCATGAAAATGGCCAATTTACTCACTCTGAGGTCTCAAAAAGTGTTTCTTCACCCCGGGAAGTGAATTAAATACCATTTGGAGGCATTTAATGTTCAAGCAAAAACAGGTGATTTTTGACAAAAGAGATAACACCCCCCCATTATGTCATGCTGCAGAAAGGTGAAAAATGGTCCGTTTTCAAATGTTTTATTTTTTAACGTCAGTTCACATTTGTAGGTAGATCATCAGTTTTAGAGCTAAAATTAGCATGTTTAAAGTGATTTTCATGCTTCCAGGGGCCCAAAACACAAGATTTGTGAAATGGTTAAAAGTGCATGAAAATGGCCAATTTACTCACTCTGAGGTCTCAAAAAGTGTTTCTTCACCCCGGGAAGTGAATTAAATACCATTTGGAGGCATTTAATGTTCAAGCAAAAACAGGTGATTTTTGACAAAAGAGATAACACCCCCCCATTACGTCATGCTTCAGAAAGGTGAAAAATGGTACGTTTTCAAATGTTTTATTTTTGAACGTCAGTTCACATTTGTAGGTAGATCATCAGTTTTAGAGCTAAAATTAGCATGTTTAAAGTGATTTTCATGCTTCCAGGGGCCCGGGAAGTAAATTAAATACCATTTGGAGGCATTTAATGTTCAAGCAAAAACAGGTGATTTTTGACAAAAGAGATAACACCCCCCCATTACGTCATGCTTCAGAAAGGGGAAAAATGGTCCGTTTTCAAATGTTTTATTTTTGAACGTCAGTTCACATTTGTAGGTAGATTATCAGTTTTAGAGCTAAAATAAGCATGTTTAAAGTGATTATCATGCTTCCAGGGGCCCGGGAAGTCAATTAAATACCATTTGGAGGCATTTAATGTTCAAGCAAAAACAGGTGATTTTTGACAAAAGAGATAACACCCCCCCCATTATGTCATGCTGCAGAAAGGTGAAAAATGGTCCGTTTTCAAATGTTTTATTTTTTAACGTCAGTTCACATTTGTAGGTAGATCATCAGTTTTAGAGCTAAAATTAGCATGTTTAAAGTGATTTTCATGCTTCCAGGGGCCCAAAACACAAGATTTGTGAAATGGTTAAAAGTGCATGAAAATGGCCAATTTACTCACTCTGAGGTCTCAAAAAGTGTTTCTTCACCCCGGGAAGTGAATTAAATACCATTTGGAGGCATTTAATGTTCAAGCAAAAACAGGTGATTTTTGACAAAAGAGATAACACCCCCCCATTACGTCATGCTTCAGAAAGGTGAAAAATGGTACGTTTTCAAATGTTTTATTTTTGAACGTCAGTTCACATTTGTAGGTAGATCATCAGTTTTAGAGCTAAAATTAGCATGTTTAAAGTGATTTTCATGCTTCCAGGGGCCCGGGAAGTGAATTAAATACCATTTGGAGGCATTTAATGTTCCAGCAAAAACAGGTGATTTTTGACAAAAGAGATAACACCCCCCCATTACGTCATGCTTCAGAAAGGTGAAAAATGGTCAGTTTTCAAATGTTTTATTTTTGAATGTCAGTTCACATTTGTAGGTAGATCATCAGTTTTAGAGCTAAAATTAGCATGTTTAAAGTGATTTTCATGCTTCCAGGTTCCCGGGAAGTGAATTAGATACCATTTGGAGGCATTTAATGTTCAAGCAAAAACAGGTGATTTTTGACAAAAGAGATAACACCCCCCCATTACGTCATGCTTCAGAAAGGTGAAAAATTGTCCGTTTTCAAATGTTTTATTTTTTAACGTCAGTTCACATTTGTAGGTAGATCATCAGTTTTAGAGCTAAAATTAGCATGTTTAAAGTGATTTTCATGCTTCCAGGGGCCCGGGAAGTGAATTAAATACCATTTGGAGGCATTTAATGTTCAAGCAAAAACAGGTGATTTTTGACAAAAGAGATAACACCCCCCCATTACGTCATGCTTCAGAAAGGTGAAAAATTGTCCGTTTTCAAATGTTTTATTTTTGAAAGTCAGTTCACATTTGTAGGTAGATCATCAGTTTTAGAGCTAAAATTAGCATGTTTAAAGTGATTTTCATGCTTCCAGGGGCCCAAAACACAAGATTTGTGAAATGGTTAAAAGTGCATGAAAATGGCCAATTTACTCACTCTGAGGTCTCAAAAAGTGTTTCTTCACCCAGGGAAGTGAATTAAATACCATTTGGAGGCATTTAATGTTCAAGCAAAAACAGGTGATTTTTGACAAAAGAGATAACACCCCCCCATAACGTCATGCTTCAGAAAGGTGAAAAATGGTCTGTTTTCAAATGTTTTATTTTTGAACGTCAGTTCACATTTGTAGGTAGATCATCAGTTTTAGAGCTAAAATTAGCATGTTTAAAGTGATTTTCATGCTTCCAGGGGCCCGGGAAGTGAATTAAATACCATTTGGAGGCATTTAATGTTCAAGCAAAAACAGGTGATTTTTGACAAAAGAGATAACACCCCCCCATTACGTCATGCTTCAGAAAGGTGAAAAATGGTCCGTTTTCAAATGTTTTATTTTTGAACGTCAGTTCACATTTGTAGGTAGATCATCAGTTTTAGAGCTAAAATTAGCATGTTTAAAGTGATTTTCATGCTTCCAGGGGCCCGGGAAGTAAATTAAATACCATTTGGAGGCATTTAATGTTCAAGCAAAAACAGGTGATTTTTGACAAAAGAGATAACACCCCCCCATTACGTCATGCTTCAGAAAGGTGAAAAATTGTCAGTTTTCAAATGTTTTATTTTTGAAAGTCAGTTCACATTTGTAGGTAGATCATCAGTTTTAGAGCTAAAATTAGCATGTTTAAAGTGATTTTCATGCTTCCAGGGGCCCGGGAAGTAAATTAAATACCATTTGGAGGCATTTAATGTTCAAGCAAAAACAGGTGATTTTTGACAAAAGAGATAACACCCCCCCATTACGTCATGCTGCAGAAAGGTGAAAAATGGTCTGTTTTCAAATGTTTTATTTTTTAACGTCAGTTCACATTTGTAGGTAGATCATCAGTTTTAGAGCTAAAATTAGCATGTTTAAAGTGATTTTCATGCTTCCAGGGGCCCAAAACACAAGATTTGTGGAATGGTTAAAAGTGCATGAAAATGGCCAATTTACTCACTCTGAGGTCTCAAAAAGTGTTTCTTCACCCCGGGAAGTGAATTAAATACCATTTGGAGGCATTTAATGTTCAAGCAAAAACAGGTGATTTTTGACAAAAGAGATAACACCCCCCCATTACGTCATGCTTCAGAAAGGTGAAAAATGGTCCGTTTTCAAATGTTTTATTTTTGAACGTCAGTTCACATTTGTAGGTAGATCATCAGTTTTAGAGCTAAAATAAGCATGTTTAAAGTGATTTTCATGCTTCCAGGGGCCCGGGAAGTGAATTAAATACCATTTGGAGGCATTTAATGTTCAAGCAAAAACAGGTGATTTTTGACAAAAGAGATAACACCCCCTATTACGTCATGCTTCAGAAAGGTGAAAAATGGTCCGTTTTCAAATGTTTTATTTTTGAACGTCAGTTCACATTTGTAGGTAGATCATCAGTTTTAGAGCTAAAATGAGCATGTTTTAAGTGATTTTCATGCTTCCAGGGGCCCAAAACACAAGATTTGTGGAATGGTTAAAAGTGCATGAAAATGGCCAATTTACTCACTCTGAGGTCTCAAAAAGTGTTTCTTCACCCCGGGAAGTGAATTAAATACCATTTGGAGGCATTTAATGTTCAAGCAAAAACAGGTGATTTTTGACAAAAGAGATAACACCGCCCCATTACGTCATGCTGCAGAAAGGTGAAAAATGGCCCGTTTTCAAATGTTTTATTTTTGAACGTCAGTTCACATTTGTAGGTAGATCATCAGTTTTAGAGCTAAAATTAGCATGTTTAAAGTGATTTTCATGCTTCCAGGGGCCCGGGAAGTGAATTAAATACCATTTGGAGGCATTTAATGTTCAAGCAAAAACAGGTGATTTTTGACAAAAGAGATAACACCCCCCCATTACGTCATGCTTCAGAAAGGTGAAAAATTGTCCGTTTTCAAATGTTTTATTTTTGAACGTCAGTTCACATTTGTAGGTAGATCATCAGTTTTAGAGCTAAAATTAGCATGTTTAAAGTGATTTTCATGCTTCCAGGGGCCCGGGAAGTGAATTAAATACCATTTGGAGGCATTTAATGTTCAAGCAAAAACAGGTGATTTTTGACAAAAGAGATAACACCCCCCCATTACGTCATGCTTCAGAAAGGTGAAAAATTGTCCGTTTTCAAATGTTTTATTTTTGAAAGTCAGTTCACATTTGTAGGTAGATCATCAGTTTTAGAGCTAAAATTAGCATGTTTAAAGTGATTTTCATGCTTCCAGGGGCCCAAAACACAAGATTTGTGAAATGGTTAAAAGTGCATGAAAATGGCCAATTTACTCACTCTGAGGTCTCAAAAAGTGTTTCTTCACCCAGGGAAGTGAATTAAATACCATTTGGAGGCATTTAATGTTCAAGCAAAAACAGGTGATTTTTGACAAAAGAGATAACACCCCCCCATAACGTCATGCTTCAGAAAGGTGAAAAATGGTCTGTTTTCAAATGTTTTATTTTTGAACGTCAGTTCACATTTGTAGGTAGATCATCAGTTTTAGAGCTAAAATTAGCATGTTTAAAGTGATTTTCATGCTTCCAGGGGCCCGGGAAGTGAATTAAATACCATTTGGAGGCATTTAATGTTCAAGCAAAAACAGGTGATTTTTGACAAAAGAGATAACACCCCCCCATTACGTCATGCTTCAGAAAGGTGAAAAATGGTCCGTTTTCAAATGTTTTATTTTTGAACGTCAGTTCACATTTGTAGGTAGATCATCAGTTTTAGAGCTAAAATGAGCATGTTTTAAGTGATTTTCATGCTTCTAGGGGCCCGGGAAGTAAATTAAATACCATTTGGAGGCATTTAATGTTCAAGCAAAAACAGGTGATTTTTGACAAAAGAGATAACACCCCCCCATTACGTCATGCTTCAGAAAGGGGAAAAATGATCCGTTTTCAAATGTTTTATTTTTGAACGTCAGTTCACATTTGTAGGTAGATCATCAGTTTTAGAGCTAAAATTAGCATGTTTAAAGTGATTTTCATGCTTCCAGGGGCACGGGAAGTGAATTAAATACCATTTGGAGGCATTTAATGTTCAAGCAAAAACAGGTGATTTTTGACAAAAGAGATAACACCCCCCCATTACGTCATGCTTCAGAAAGGTGAAAAATTGTCCGTTTTCAAATGTTTTATTTTTTAACGTCAGTTCACATTTGTAGGTAGATCATCAGTTTTAGAGCTAAAATTAGCATGTTTAAAGTGATTTTCATGCTTCCAGGGGCCCGGGAAGTGAATTAAATACCATTTGGAGGCATTTAATGTTCAAGCAAAAACAGGTGATTTTTGACAAAAGAGATAACACCCCCCCCATTACGTCATGCTTCAGAAAGGTGAAAAATTGTCAGTTTTCAAATGTTTTATTTTTGAAAGTCAGTTCACATTTGTAGGTAGATCATCAGTTTTAGAGCTAAAATTAGCATGTTTAAAGTGATTTTCATGCTTCCAGAGGCCCGGGAAGTGAATTAAATACCATTTGGAGTCATTTAATGTTCAAGAAAAACCAGGTGATTTTTGACAAAAGAGATAACACCCCCCCATTACGTCATGCTTCAGAAAGGTGAAAAATTGTCAGTTTTCAAATGTTTTATTTTTGAAAGTCAGTTCACATTTGTAGGTAGATCATCAGTTTTAGAGCTAAAATTAGCATGTTTAAAGTGATTTTCATGCTTCCAGGGGCCCGGGAAGTAAATTAAATACCATTTGGAGGCATTTAATGTTCAAGCAAAAACAGGTGATTTTTGACAAAAGAGATAACACCCCCCCATTACGTCATGCTGCAGAAAGGTGAAAAATGGTCTGTTTTCAAATGTTTTATTTTTTAACGTCAGTTCACATTTGTAGGTAGATCATCAGTTTTAGAGCTAAAATTAGCATGTTTAAAGTGATTTTCATGCTTCCAGGGGCCCAAAACACAAGATTTGTGGAATGGTTAAAAGTGCATGAAAATGGCCAATTTACTCACTCTGAGGTCTCAAAAAGTGTTTCTTCACCCCGGGAAGTGAATTAAATACCATTTGGAGGCATTTAATGTTCAAGCAAAAACAGGTGATTTTTGACAAAAGAGATAACACCCCCCCATTACGTCATGCTTCAGAAAGGTGAAAAATGGTCCGTTTTCAAATGTTTTATTTTTGAACGTCAGTTCACATTTGTAGGTAGATCATCAGTTTTAGAGCTAAAATAAGCATGTTTAAAGTGATTTTCATGCTTCCAGGGGCCCGGGAAGTGAATTAAATACCATTTGGAGGCATTTAATGTTCAAGCAAAAACAGGTGATTTTTGACAAAAGAGATAACACCCCCCTATTACGTCATGCTTCAGAAAGGTGAAAAATGGTCCGTTTTCAAATGTTTTATTTTTGAACGTCAGTTCACATTTGTAGGTAGATCATCAGTTTTAGAGCTAAAATGAGCATGTTTTAAGTGATTTTCATGCTTCCAGGGGCCCGGGAAGTAAATTAAATACCATTTGGAGGCATTTAATGTTCAAGCAAAAACAGGTGATTTTTGACAAAAGAGATAACACCCCCCCATTACGTCATGCTTCAGAAAGGGGAAAAATGATCCGTTTTCAAATGTTTTATTTTTGAACGTCAGTTCACATTTGTAGGTAGATCATCAGTTTTAGAGCTAAAATTAGCATGTTTAAAGTGATTTTCATGCTTCCAGGGGCACGGGAAGTGAATTAAATACCATTTGGAGGCATTTAATGTTCAAGCAAAAACAGGTGATTTTTGACAAAAGAGATAACACCCCCCCATTACGTCATGCTTCAGAAAGGTGAAAAATTGTCCGTTTTCAAATGTTTTATTTTTTAACGTCAGTTCACATTTGTAGGTAGATCATCAGTTTTAGAGCTAAAATTAGCATGTTTAAAGTGATTTTCATGCTTCCAGGGGCCCGGGAAGTGAATTAAATACCATTTGGAGGCATTTAATGTTCAAGCAAAAACAGGTGATTTTTGACAAAAGAGATAACACCCCCCCCATTACGTCATGCTTCAGAAAGGTGAAAAATTGTCAGTTTTCAAATGTTTTATTTTTGAAAGTCAGTTCACATTTGTAGGTAGATCATCAGTTTTAGAGCTAAAATTAGCATGTTTAAAGTGATTTTCATGCTTCCAGAGGCCCGGGAAGTGAATTAAATACCATTTGGAGTCATTTAATGTTCAAGAAAAAACAGGTGATTTTTAACAAAAGAGATAACACCCCCCCATTACGTCATGCTGCAGAAAGGTGAAAAATGGTCCGTTTTCAAATGTTTTATTTTTTAACGTCAGTTCACATTTGTAGGTAGATCATCAGTTTTAGAGCTAAAATTAGCATGTTTAAAGTGATTTTCATGCTTCCAGGGGCCCAAAACACAAGATTTGTGGAAGGTTTAAAAGTGCATGAAAATGGCCAATTTACTCACTCTGAGGTCTCAAAAAGTGTTTCTTCACCCCGGGAAGTGAATTAAATACCATTTGGAGGCATTTAATGTTCAAGCAAAAACAGGTGATTTTTGACAAAAGAGATAACACCCCCCCATTACGTCATGCTTCAGAAAGGTGAAAAATGGTCCGTTTTCAAATGTTTTATTTTTGAACGTCAGTTCACATTTGTAGGTAGATCATCAGTTTTAGAGCTAAAATTAGCATGTTGAAAGTGATTTTCATGCTTCCAGGGGCCCGGGAAGTGAATTAAATACCATTTGGAGGCATTTAATGTTCAAGCAAAAACAGGTGATTTTTGACAAAAGAGATAACACCCCCCATTACGTCATGCTGCAGAAAGGTGAAAAATTGGCCGTTTTCAAATGTTTTATTTTTTAACGTCAGTTCACATTTGTAGGTAGATCATCAGTTTTAGAGCTAAAATTAGCATGTTTAAAGTGATTTTCATGCTTCCAGGGGCCCAAAACACAAGATTTGTGGAATGGTTAAAAGTGCATGAAAATGGCCAATTTACTCACTCTGAGGTCTCAAAAAGTGTTTCTTCACCCCGGGAAGTGAATTAAATACCATTTGGAGGCATTTAATGTTCAAGCAAAAACAGGTGATTTTTGACAAAAGAGATAACACCCCCCCATTACGTCATGCTTCAGAAAGGTGAAAAATGGTCCGTTTTCAAATGTTTTATTTTTGAACGTCAGTTCACATTTGTAGGTAGATCATCAGTTTTAGAGCTAAAATTAGCATGTTTAAAGTGATTTTCATGCTTCCAGGGGCCCGGGAAGTGAATTAAATACCATTTGGAGGCATTTAATGTTCAAGCAAAAACAGGTGATTTTTGACAAAAGAGATAACACCCCCCCATTACGTCATGCTTCAGAAAGGTAAAAAATTGTCCGTTTTCAAATGTTTTATTTTTTAACGTCAGTTCACATTTGTAGGTAGATCATCAGTTTTAGAGCTAAAATTAGCATGTTTAAAGTGATTTTCATGCTTCCAGGGGCCCGGGAAGTGAATTGAATACCATTTGGAGGCATTTAATGTTCAAGCAAAAACAGGTGATTTTTGACAAAAGAGATAACACCCCCCCCATTACGTCATGCTTCAGAAAGGTGAAAAATTGTCCGTTTTCAAATGTTTTATTTTTGAAAGTCAGTTCACATTTGTAGGTAGATCATCAGTTTTAGAGCTAAAATTAGCATGTTTAAAGTGATTTTCATGCTTCCAGGGGCCCGGGAAGTGAATTAAATACCATTTGGAGGCATTTAATGTTCAAGCAAAAACAGGTGATTTTTGACAAAAGAGATAACACCCCCCATTACGTCATGCTGCAGAAAGGTGAAAAATGGTCCGTTTTCAAATGTTTTAATTTTTAACGTCAGTTCACATTTGTAGGTAGATCATCAGTTTTAGAGCTAAAATTAGCATGTTTAAAGTGATTTTCATGCTTCCAGGGGCCCAAAACACAAGATTTGTGAAATGGTTAAATGTGCATGAAAATGGCCAATTTACTCACTCTGAGGTCTCAAAAAGTGTTTCTTCACCCCGGGAAGTGAATTAAATACCATTTGGAGGCATTTAATGTTCAAGCAAAAACAGGTGATTTTTGACAAAAGAGATAACACCCCCCCCATTACGTCATGCTTCAGAAAGGTGAAAAATGGTCCGTTTTCAAATGTTTTATTTTTGAACATCAGTTCACATTTGTAGGTAGATCATCAGTTTTAGAGCTAAAATTAGCATGTTTAAAGTGATTTTCATGCTTCCAGGGGCCCGGGAAGTGAATTAAATACCATTTGGAGGCATTTAATGTTCAAGCAAAAACAGGTGATTTTTGACAAAAGAGATAACACCCCCCCATTACGTCATGCTTCAGAAAGGTGAAAAATTGTCCGTTTTCAAATGTTTTATTTTTGAAAGTCAGTTCACATTTGTAGGTAGATCATCAGTTTTAGAGCTAAAATTAGCATGTTTAAAGTGATTTTCATGCTTCCAGGGGCCCGGGAAGTGAATTAAATACCATTTGGAGGCATTTAATGTTCAAGCAAAAACAGGTGATTTTTGACAAAAGAGATAACACCCCCTCATTACGTTATGCTTCAGAAAGGTGAAAAATGGTCCGTTTTCAAATGTTTTATTTTTGAACGTCAGTTCACATTTGTAGGTAGATCATCAGTTTTAGAGCTAAAATTAGCATGTTTAAAGTGATTTTCATGCTTCCAGGGGCCCGGGAAGTGAATTAAATACCATTTGGAGGCATTTAATGTTCAAGCAAAAACAGGTGATATTTGACAAAAGAGATAACACCCCCCCATTACGTCATGCTTCAGAAAGGTGAAAAATTGTCAGTTTTCAAATGTTTTATTTTTGAAAGTCAGTTCACATTTGTAGGTAGATCATCAGTTTTAGAGCTAAAATTAGCATGTTTAAAGTGATTTTCATGCTTCCAGGGGCCCGGGAAGTGAATTAAATACCATTTGGAGGCATTTAATGTTCAAGCAAAAACAGGTGATTTTTGACAAAAGAGATAACACCCCCCCATTACGTCATGCTGCAGAAAGGTGAAAAATGGTCAGTTTTCAAATGTTTTATTTTTTAACGTCAGTTCACATTTGTAGGTAGATCATCAGTTTTAGAGCTAAAATTAGCATGTTTAAAGTGATTTTCATGCTTCCAGGGGCCCAAAACACAAGATTTGTGGAATGGTTAAAAGTGCATGAAAATGGCCAATTTACTCACTCTGAGGTCTCAAAAAGTGTTTCTTCACCCCGGGAAGTGAATTAAATACCATTTGGAGGCATTTAATGTTCAAGCAAAAACAGGTGATTTTTGACAAAAGAGATAACACCCCCCGATTACGTCATGCTTCAGAAAGGTGAAAAATGGTCCGTTTTCACATGTTTTATTTTTGAACGTCAGTTCACATTTGTAGGTAGATCATCAGTTTTAGAGCTAAAATAAGCATGTTTAAAGTGATTTTCATGCTTCCAGGGGCCCGGGAAGTGAATTAAATACCATTTGGAGGCATTTAATGTTCAAGCAAAAACAGGTGATTTTTGACAAAAGGGATAACCCCCCCCCATTACGTCATGCTTCAGAAAGGTGAAAAATGGTCCGTTTTCAAATGTTTTATTTTTGAACGTCAGTTCACATTTGTAGGTAGATCATCAGTTTTAGAGCTAAAATTAGCATGTTTAAAGTGATTTTCATGCTTCCAGGGGCCCGGGAAGGGAATTAAATACCATTTGGAGGCATTTAATGTTCAAGCAAAAACAGGTGATTTTTGACAAAAGAGATAACACCCCCCCATTACGTCATGCTTCAGAAAGGTGAAAAATTGTCCGTTTTCAAATGTTTTATTTTTTAACGTCAGTTCACATTTGTAGGTAGATCATCAGTTTTAGAGCTAAAATTAGCATGTTTAAAGTGATTTTCATTCTTCCAGGGGCCCGGGAAGTGAATTAAATACCATATGGAGGCATTTAATGTTCAAGCAAAAACAGGTGATTTTTGACAAAAGAGATAACACCCCCCCATTACGTTATGCTTCAGAAAGGTGAAAAATGGTCCGTTTTCAAATGTTTTATTTTTGAACGTCAGTTCACATTTGTAGGTAGATCATCAGCTTTAGAGCTAAAATTAGCATGTTTAAAGTGATTTTCATGCTTCCAGGGGCCCGGGAAGTAAATTAAATACCATTTGGAGGCATTTAATGTTCAAGCAAAAACAGGTGATTTTTGACAAAAGAGATAACACCCCCCCATTACGTCATGCTTCAGAAAGGTGAAAAATTGTCAGTTTTCAAATGTTTTATTTTTGAAAGTCAGTTCACATTTGTAGGTAGATCATCAGTTTTAGAGCTAAAATTAGCATGTTTAAAGTGATTTTCATGCTTCCAGGGGCCCGGGAAGTGAATTAAATACCATTTGGAGGCATTTAATGTTCAAGCAAAAACAGGTGATTTTTGACAAAAGAGATAACACCCCCCCATTACGTCATGCTTCAGAAAGGTGAAAAATGGTCCGTTTTCAAATGTTTTATTTTTGAACGTCAGTTCACATTTGTAGGTAGATCATCAGTTTTAGAGCTAAAATAAGCATGTTTAAAGTGATTTTCATGCTTCCAGGGGCCCGGGAAGTGAATTAAATACCATTTGGAGGCATTTAATGTTCAAGCAAAAACAGGTGATTTTTGACAAAAGAGATAACACCCCCCCATTACGTCATGCTTCAGAAAGGTGAAAAATGGTCCGTTTTCAAATGTTTTATTTTTGAACGTCAGTTCACATTTGTAGGTAGATCATCAGTTTTAGAGCTAAAATTAGCACGTTTAAAGTGATTTTCATGCTTCCAGGGGCCCGGGAAGTAAATTAAATTCCATTTGGAGGCATTTAATGTTCAAGCAAAAACAGGTGATTTTTGACAAAAGAGATAACACCCCCCCATTACGTCATGCTTCAGAAAGGGGAAAAATGGTCCGTTTTCAAATGTTTTATTTTTGAACGTCAGTTCACATTTGTAGGTAGATTATCAGTTTTAGAGCTAAAATAAGCATGTTTGAAGTGATTATCATGCTTCCAGGGGCCCGGGAAGTCAATTAAATACCATTTGGAGGCATTTAATGTTCAAGCAAAAACAGGTGATTTTTGACAAAAGAGATAACACCCCCCCCATTATGTCATGCTGCAGAAAGGTGAAAAATGGTCCGTTTTCAAATGTTTTATTTTTTAACGTCAGTTCACATTTGTAGGTAGATCATCAGTTTTAGAGCTAAAATTAGCATGTTTAAAGTGATTTTCATGCTTCCAGGGGCCCAAAACACAAGATTTGTGAAATGGTTAAAAGTGCATGAAAATGGCCAATTTACTCACTCTGAGGTCTCAAAAAGTGTTTCTTCACCCCGGGAAGTGAATTAAATACCATTTGGAGGCATTTAATGTTCAAGCAAAAACAGGTGATTTTTGACAAAAGAGATAACACCCCCCCATTACGTCATGCTTCAGAAAGGTGAAAAATGGTACGTTTTCAAATGTTTTATTTTTGAACGTCAGTTCACATTTGTAGGTAGATCATCAGTTTTAGAGCTAAAATTAGCATGTTTAAAGTGATTTTCATGCTTCCAGGGGCCCGGGAAGTGAATTAAATACCATTTGGAGGCATTTAATGTTCAAGCAAAAACAGGTGATTTTTGACAAAAGAGATAACACCCCCCCATTACGTCATGCTTCAGAAAGGTGAAAAATTGTCCGTTTTCAAATGTTTTAATTTTGAAAGTCAGTTCACATTTGTAGGTAGATAATCAGTTTTAGAGCTAAAATTAGCATGTTTAAAGTGATTTTCATGCTTCCAGGGGCACGGGAAGTGAATTAAATACCATTTGGAGGCATTTAATGTTCAAGCAAAAACAGGTGATTTTTGACAGAAGAGATAACACCCCCCCCATTACGTCATGCTTCAGAAAGGTGAAAAATGGTCAGTTTTCAAATGTTTTATTTTTGAATGTCAGTTCACATTTGTAGGTAGATCATCAGTTTTAGAGCTAAAATTAGCATGTTTAAAGTGATTTTCATGCTTCCAGGTTCCCGGGAAGTGAATTAGATACCATTTGGAGGCATTTAATGTTCAAGCAAAAACAGGTGATTTTTGACAAAAGAGATAACACCCCCCCATTACGTCATGCTTCAGAAAGGTGAAAAATTGTCCGTTTTCAAATGTTTTATTTTTTAACGTCAGTTCACATTTGTAGGTAGATCATCAGTTTTAGAGCTAAAATTAGCATGTTTAAAGTGATTTTCATGCTTCCAGGGGCCCGGGAAGTGAATTAAATACCATTTGGAGGCATTTAATGTTCAAGCAAAAACAGGTGATTTTTGACAAAAGAGATAACACCCCCCCATTACGTCATGCTTCAGAAAGGTGAAAAATTGTCCGTTTTCAAATGTTTTATTTTTGAAAGTCAGTTCACATTTGTAGGTAGATCATCAGTTTTAGAGCTAAAATTAGCATGTTTAAAGTGATTTTCATGCTTCCAGGGGCCCAAAACACAAGATTTGTGAAATGGTTAAAAGTGCATGAAAATGGCCAATTTACTCACTCTGAGGTCTCAAAAAGTGTTTCTTCACCCAGGGAAGTGAATTAAATACCATTTGGAGGCATTTAATGTTCAAGCAAAAACAGGTGATTTTTGACAAAAGAGATAACACCCCCCCATAACGTCATGCTTCAGAAAGGTGAAAAATGGTCCGTTTTCAAATGTTTTATTTTTGAACGTCAGTTCACATTTGTAGGTAGATCATCAGTTTTAGAGCTAAAATTAGCATGTTTAAAGTGATTTTCATGCTTCCAGGGGCCCGGGAAGTGAATTAAATACCATTTGGAGGCATTTAATGTTCAAGCAAAAACAGGTGATTTTTGACAAAAGAGATAACACCCCCCCATTACGTCATGCTTCAGAAAGGTGAAAAATGGTCCGTTTTCAAATGTTTTATTTTTGAACGTCAGTTCACATTTGTAGGTAGATCATCAGTTTTAGAGCTAAAATTAGCATGTTTAAAGTGATTTTCATGCTTCCAGGGGCCCGGGAAGTAAATTAAATACCATTTGGAGGCATTTAATGTTCAAGCAAAAACAGGTGATTTTTGACAAAAGAGATAACACCCCCCCATTACGTCATGCTTCAGAAAGGTGAAAAATTGTCAGTTTTCAAATGTTTTATTTTTGAAAGTCAGTTCACATTTGTAGGTAGATCATCAGTTTTAGAGCTAAAATTAGCATGTTTAAAGTGATTTTCATGCTTCCAGGGGCCCGGGAAGTAAATTAAATACCATTTGGAGGCATTTAATGTTCAAGCAAAAACAGGTGATTTTTGACAAAAGAGATAACACCCCCCCATTACGTCATGCTGCAGAAAGGTGAAAAATGGTCTGTTTTCAAATGTTTTATTTTTTAACGTCAGTTCACATTTGTAGGTAGATCATCAGTTTTAGAGCTAAAATTAGCATGTTTAAATTGATTTTCATGCTTCCAGGGGCCCAAAACACAAGATTTGTGGAATGGTTAAAAGTGCATGAAAATGGCCAATTTACTCACTCTGAGGTCTCAAAAAGTGTTTCTTCACCCCGGGAAGTGAATTAAATACCATTTGGAGGCATTTAATGTTCAAGCAAAAACAGGTGATTTTTGACAAAAGAGATAACACCCCCCCATTACGTCATGCTTCAGAAAGGTGAAAAATGGTCCGTTTTCAAATGTTTTATTTTTGAACGTCAGTTCACATTTGTAGGTAGATCATCAGTTTTAGAGCTAAAATAAGCATGTTTAAAGTGATTTTCATGCTTCCAGGGGCCCGGGAAGTGAATTAAATACCATTTGGAGGCATTTAATGTTCAAGCAAAAACAGGTGATTTTTGACAAAAGAGATAACACCCCCCTATTACGTCATGCTTCAGAAAGGTGAAAAATGGTCAGTTTTCAAATGTTTTATTTTTGAACGTCAGTTCACATTTGTAGGTAGATCATCAGTTTTAGAGCTAAAATGAGCATGTTTTAAGTGATTTTCATGCTTCCAGGGGCCCGGGAAGTAAATTAAATACCATTTGGAGGCATTTAATGTTCAAGCAAAAACAGGTGATTTTTGACAAAAGAGATAACACCCCCCCATTACGTCATGCTTCAGAAAGGGGAAAAATGATCCGTTTTCAAATGTTTTATTTTTGAACGTCAGTTCACATTTGTAGGTAGATCATCAGTTTTAGAGCTAAAATTAGCATGTTTAAAGTGATTTTCATGCTTCCAGGGGCACGGGAAGTGAATTAAATACCATTTGGAGGCATTTAATGTTCAAGCAAAAACAGGTGATTTTTGACAAAAGAGATAACACCCCCCCATTACGTCATGCTTCAGAAAGGTGAAAAATTGTCCATTTTCAAATGTTTTAATTTTGAAAGTCAGTTCACATTTGTAGGTAGATAATCAGTTTTAGAGCTAAAATTAGCATGTTTAAAGTGATTTTCATGCTTCCAGGGGCACGGGAAGTGAATTAAATACCATTTGGAAGCATTTAATGTTCAAGCAAAAACAGGTGATTTTTGACAGAAGAGATAACACCCCCCCATTACGTCATGCTTCAGAAAGGTGAAAAATGGTCAGTTTTCAAATGTTTTATTTTTGAATGTCAGTTCACATTTGTAGGTAGATCATCAGTTTTAGAGCTAAAATTAGCATGTTTAAAGTGATTTTCATGCTTCCAGGTTCCCGGGAAGTGAATTAGATACCATTTGGAGGCATTTAATGTTCAAGCAAAAACAGGTGATTTTTGACAAAAGAGATAACACCCCCCCATTACGTCATGCTTCAGAAAGGTGAAAAATTGTCCGTTTTCAAATGTTTTATTTTTTAACGTCAGTTCACATTTGTAGGTAGATCATCAGTTTTAGAGCTAAAATTAGCATGTTTAAAGTGATTTTCATGCTTCCAGGGGCCCGGGAAGTGAATTAAATACCATTTGGAGGCATTTAATGTTCAAGCAAAAACAGGTGATTTTTGACAAAAGAGATAACACCCCCCCATTACGTCATGCTTCAGAAAGGTGAAAAATTGTCCGTTTTCAAATGTTTTATTTTTGAAAGTCAGTTCACATTTGTAGGTAGATCATCAGTTTTAGAGCTAAAATTAGCATGTTTAAAGTGATGTTCATGCTTCCAGGGGCCCAAAACACAAGATTTGTGAAATGGTTAAAAGTGCATGAAAATGGCCAATTTACTCACTCTGAGGTCTCAAAAAGTGTTTCTTCACCCAGGGAAGTGAATTAAATACCATTTGGAGGCATTTAATGTTCAAGCAAAAACAGGTGATTTTTGACAAAAGAGATAACACCCCCCCATAACGTCATGCTTCAGAAAGGTGAAAAATGGTCCGTTTTCAAATGTTTTATTTTTGAACGTCAGTTCACATTTGTAGGTAGATCAACAGTTTTAGAGCTAAAATTAGCATGTTTAAAGTGATTTTCATGCTTCCAGGGGCCCGGGAAGTGAATTAAATACCATTTGGAGGCATTTAATGTTCAAGCAAAAACAGGTGATTTTTGACAAAAGAGATAACACCCCCCCATTACGTCATGCTTCAGAAAGGTGAAAAATGGTCCGTTTTCAAATGTTTTATTTTTGAACGTCAGTTCACATTTGTAGGTAGATCATCAGTTTTAGAGCTAAAATTAGCATGTTTAAAGTGATTTTCATGCTTCCAGGGGCCCGGGAAGTGAATTAAATACCATTTGGAGGCATTTAATGTTCAAGCAAAAACAGGTGATTTTTGACAAAAGAGATAACACCCCCCCATTACGTCATGCTTCAGAAAGGTGAAAAATTGTCCGTTTTCAAATGTTTTATTTTTGAAAGTCAGTTCACATTTGTAGGTAGATCATCAGTTTTAGAGCTAAAATTAGCATGTTTAAAGTGATTTTCATGCTTCCAGGGGCCCAGGAAGTGAATTAAATACCATTTGGAGGCATTTAATGTTCAAGAAAAAACAGGTGATTTTTAACAAAAGAGATAACACCCCCCCATTACGTCATGCTGCAGAAAGGTGAAAAATGGTCCGTTTTCAAATGTTTTATTTTTTAACGTCAGTTCACATTTGTAGGTAGATCATCAGTTTTAGAGCTAAAATTAGCATGTTTAAAGTGATTTTCATGCTTCCAGGGGCCCAAAACACAAGATTTGTGGAATGGTTAAAAGTGCATGAAAATGGCCAATTTACTCACTCTGAGGTCTCAAAAAGTGTTTCTTCACCCCGGGAAGTGAATTAAATACCATTTGGAGGCATTTAATGTTCAAGCAAAAACAGGTGATTTTTGACAAAAGAGATAACACCCCCCCATTACGTCATGCTTCAGAAAGGTGAAAAATGGTCGGTTTTCAAATGTTTTATTTTTGAACGTCAGTTCACATTTGTAGGTAGATCATCAGTTTTAGAGCTAAAATTAGCATGTTGAAAGTGATTTTCATGCTTCCAGGGGCCCGGGAAGTGAATTAAATACCATTTGGAGGCATTTAATGTTCAAGCAAAAACAGGTGATTTTTGACAAAAGAGATAACACCCCCCATTACGTCATGCTGCAGAAAGGTGAAAAATGGTCCATTTTCAAATGTTTTATTTTTTAACGTCAGTTCACATTTGTAGGTAGATCATCAGTTTTAGAGCTAAAATTAGCATGTTTAAAGTGATTTTCATGCTTCCAGGGGCCCAAAACACAAGATTTGTGAAATGGTTAAAAGTGCATGAAAATGGCCAATTTACTCACTCTGAGGTCTCAAAAAGTGTTTCTTCACCCCGGGAAGTGAATTAAATACCATTTGGAGGCATTTAATGTTCAAGCAAAAACAGGTGATTTTTGACAAAAGAGATAACACCCCCCCATTACGTCATGCTGCAGAAAGGTGAAAAATGGTCCGTTTTCAAATGTTTTATTTTTTAACGTCAGTTCACATTTGTAGGTAGATCATCAGTTTTAGAGCTAAAATTAGCATGTTTAAAGTGATTTTCATGCTTCCAGGGGCCCAAAACACAAGATTTGTGGAATGGTTAAAAGTGCATGAAAATGGCCAATTTACTCACTCTGAGGTCTCAAAAAGTATTTCTTCACCCCGGGGAGTGAATTAAATACCATTTGGAGGCATTTAATGTTCAAGCAAAAACAGGTGATTTTTGACAAAAGAGATAACACCCCCCCATTACGTCATGCTTCAGAAAGGTGAAAAATGGTCCGTTTTCAAATGTTTTATTTTTGAACGTCAGTTCACATTTGTAGGTAGATCATCAGTTTTAGAGCTAAAATAAGCATGTTTAAAGTGATTTTCATGCTTCCAGGGGCCCGGGAAGTGAATTAAATACCATTTGGAGGCATTTAATGTTCAAGCAAAAACAGGTGATTTTTGACAAAAGGGATAACACCCCCCATTACGTCATGCTTCAGAAAGGTGAAAAATGGTCCGTTTTCAAAAGTTTTATTTTTGAACGTCAGTTCACATTTGTAGGTAGATCATCAGTTTTAGAGCTAAAATTAGCATGTTTAAAGTGATTTTCATGCTTCCAGGGGCCCGGGAAGTGAATTAAATACCATTTGGAGGAATTTAATGTTCAAGCAAAAACAGGTGATTTTTAACAAAAGAGATAACACCCCCCCATTACGTCATGCTGCAGAAAGGTGAAAAATGGTCCGTTTTCAAATGTTTTATTTTTTAACGTCAGTTCACATTTGTAGGTAGATCATCAATTTTAGAGCTAAAATTAGCATGTTTAAAGTGATTTTCATGCTTCCAGGGGCCCAAAACACAAGATTTGTGGAATGGTTAAAAGTGCATGAAAATGGCCAATTTACTCACTCTGAGGTCTCAAAAAGTGTTTCTTCACCCCGGGAAGTGAATTAAATACCATTTGGAGGCATTTAATGTTCAAGCAAAAACAGGTGATTTTTGACAAAAGAGATAACACCCCCCATTACGTCATTCTTCAGAAAGGTGAAAAATGGTCAGTTTTCAAATGTTTTAGTTTTTGAACGTCAGTTCACATTTGTAGGTAGATCATCAGTTTTAGAGCTAAAATAAGCATGTTTAAAGTGATTTTCATGCTTCCAGGGGCCCGGGAAGTGAATTAAATACCATTTGGAGGCATTTAATGTTCAAGCAAAAACAGGTGATTTTTGACAAAAGAGATAGCACCCCCCCATTACATCATGCTTCAGAAAGGTGAAAAATTGTCCGTTTTCAAATGTTTTATTTTTGAAAGTCAGTTCACATTTGTAGGTAGATCATCAGTTTTAGAGCTAAAATTAGCATGTTTAAAGTGATTTTCATGCTTCCAGGGGCCCGGGAAGTGAATTAAATACCATTTGGAGGCATTTAATGTTCAAGCAAAAACAGGTGATTTTTGACAAAAGAGATAACACCTCCCCCCATTACGTTACGCTTCAGAAAGGTGAAAAATGGTCCGTTTTCAAATGTTTTATTTTTGAACGTCAGTTCACATTTGTAGGTAGATCATCAGTTTTAGAGCTAAAATTAGCATGTTTAAAGTGATTTTCATGCTTCCAGGGGCCGGGGAAGTGAATTAAACACCATTTGGAGGCATTTAATGTTCAAGCAAAAACAGGTGATTTTTGACAAAAGAGATAACACCCCCCCCATTACGTCATGCTTCAGAAAGGTGAAAAATTGTCCGTTTTCAAATGTTTTATTTTTTAACGTCAGTTCACATTTGTAGGTAGATCATCAATTTTAGAGCTAAAATTAGCATGTTTAAAGTGATTTTCATGCTTCCAGGGGCCCAAAACACAAGATTTGTGGAATGGTTAAAAGTGCATGAAAATGGCCAATTTACTCACTCTGAGGTCTCAAAAAGTGTTTCTTCACCCCGGGAAGTTAATTAAATACCATTTGGAGGCATTTAATGTTCAAGCAAAAACAGGTGATTTTTGACAAAAGAGATAACACCCCCCCATTACGTCATGCTTCAGAAAGGTGAAAAATTTTCCTTTTTTCAAATGTTTAATTTTTGAAAGTCAGTTCACATTTGTAGGTATATTATCAGTTTTAGAGCTAAAATTAGCATGTTTAAAGTGATTTTCATGCTTCCAGGGGCCCAAAACATAAGATTTGTGGAATGGTTAAAAGTGCATGAAAATGGCCAATTTACTCACTCTGAGGTCTCAAAAAGTGTTTCTTCACCCCGGGAAGTGAATTAAATACCATTTGGAGGCATTTAATGTTCAAGCAAAAACAGGTGATTTTTGACAAAAGAGATAACACCCCCCCATTACGTCATGCTTCAGAAAGGTGAAAAATGGTCCGTTTTCAAATGTTTTATTTTTGAACGTCAGTTCACATTTGTAGGTAGATCATCAGTTTTAGAGCTAAAATTAGCATGTTTAAAGTGATTTTCATGCTTCCAGGGTCCCGGGAAGTGAATTAAATACCATTTGGAGGCATTTAATGTTCAAGCAAAAACAGGTGATTTTTGACAAAAGAGATAACACCCCCCCATTACGTCATGCTTCAGAAAGGTGAAAAATTGTCCGTTTTCAAATGTTTTATTTTTGAAAGTCAGTTCACATTTGTAGGTAGATCATCAGTTTTAGAGCTAAAATTAGCATGTTTAAAGTGATTTTCATGCTTCCAGGGGCCCGGGAAGTGAACTAAATACCATTTGGAGGCATTTAATGTTCAAGCAAAAACAGGTGATTTTTGACAAAAGAGATAACACCCCCCCATTACGTCATGCTTCAGAAAGGTGAAAAATTGTCCGTTTTCAAATGTTTTAGTTGTGAAAGTCAGTTCACATTTGTAGGTAGATCATCAGTTTTAGAGCTAAAATTAGCATGTTTAAAGTGATTTTCATTCTTCCAGGGGCCCGGGAAGTGAATTAAATACCATTTGGAGGCATTTAATGTTCAAGCAAAAACAGGTGATTTTTGACAAAAGAGATAACACCCCCCCATTACGTTATGCTTCAGAAAGGTGAAAAATGGTCCGTTTTCAAATGTTTTATTTTTGAACGTCAGTTCACATTTGTAGGTAGATCATCAGTTTTAGAGCTAAAATTAGCATGTTTAAAGTGATTTTCATGCTTCCAGGGGCCCGGGAAGTAAATTAAATACCATTTGGAGGCATTTAATGTTCAAGCAAAAACAGGTGATTTTTGACAAAAGAGATAACACCCCCCCATTACGTCATGCTTCAGAAAGGTGAAAAATTGTCAGTTTTCAAATTTTTTATTTTTGAAAGTCAGTTCACATTTGTAGGTAGATCATCAGTTTTAGAGCTAAAATTAGCATGTTTAAAGTGATTTTCATGCTTCCAGGGGCCCGGGAAGTGAATTAAATACCATTTGGAGGCATTTAATGTTCAAGCAAAAACAGGTGATTTTTGACAAAAGAGATAACACCCCCCCATTACGTTATGCTTCAGAAAGGTGAAAAATGGTCCGTTTTCAAATGTTTTATTTTTGAACGTCAGTTCACATTTGTAGGTAGATCATCAGTTTTAGAGCTAAAATTAGCATGTTTAAAGTGATTTTCATGCTTCCAGGGGCCCGGGAAGTAAATTAAATACCATTTGGAGGCATTTAATGTTCAAGCAAAAACAGGTGATTTTTGACAAAAGAGATAACACCCCCCCATTACGTCATGCTTCAGAAAGGTGAAAAATTGTCAGTTTTCAAATGTTTTATTTTTGAAAGTCAGTTCACATTTGTAGGTAGATCATCAGTTTTAGAGCTAAAATTAGCATGTTTAAAGTGATTTTCATGCTTCCAGGGGCCCGGGAAGTGAATTAAATACCATTTGGAGGCATTTAATGTTCAAGCAAAAACAGGTGATTTTTGACAAAAGAGATAACACCCCCCCATTACGTTATGCTTCAGAAAGGTGAAAAATGGTCCGTTTTCAAATGTTTTATTTTTGAACGTCAGTTCACATTTGTAGGTAGATCATCAGTTTTAGAGCTAAAATTAGCATGTTTAAAGTGATTTTCATGCTTCCAGGGGCCCGGGAAGTAAATTAAATACCATTTGGAGGCATTTAATGTTCAAGCAAAAACAGGTGATTTTTGACAAAAGAGATAACACCCCCCCATTACGTCATGCTTCAGAAAGGTGAAAAATGGTCCGTTTTCAAATGTTTTATTTTTGAAAGTCAGTTCACATTTGTAGGTAGATCATCAGTTTTAGAGCTAAAATTAGCATGTTTAAAGTGATTTTCATGCTTCCAGGGGCCCGGGAAGTGAATTAAATACCATTTGGAGGCATTTAATGTTCAAGCAAAAACAGGTGATTTTTGACAAAAGAGATAACACCCCCCCATTACGTTATGCTTCAGAAAGGTGAAAAATGGTCCGTTTTCAAATGTTTTATTTTTGAATGTCAGTTCACATTTGTAGATAGATCATCAGTTTTAGAGCTAAAATTAGCATGTTTAAAGTGATTTTCATGCTTCCAGGGGCCCGGGAAGTGAATTAAATACCATTTGGAGGCATTTAATGTTCAAGCAAAAACAGATGATTTTTGACAAAAGAGATAACACCCCCCCCATTAAGTCATGCTTCAGAAAGGTGAAAAATTGTCCGTTTTCAAATGTTTTATTTTTGAAAGTCAGTTCACATTTGTAGGTAGATCATCAGTTTTAGAGCTAAAATTAGCATGTTTAAAGTGATTTTCATGCTTCCAGGGGTCCGGGAAGTGAATTAAATACCATTTGGAGGCATTTAATGTTCAAGCAAAAACAGGTGATTTTTGACAAAAGAGATAACACCCCCCCATTACGTCATGCTGCAGAAAGGTGAAAAATGGTCCGTTTTCAAATGTTTTATTTTTTAACGTCAGTTCACATTTGTAGGTAGATCATCAGTTTTAGAGCTAAAATTAGCATGTTTAAAGTGATTTTCATGCTTCCAGGGGCCCAAAACACAAGATTTGTGGAATGGTTAAAAGTGCATGAAAATGGCCAATTTACTCACTCTGAGGTCTCAAAAAGTGTTTCTTCACCCCGGGAAGTGAATTAAATACCATTTGGAGGCATTTAATGTTCAAGCAAAAACAGGTGATTTTTGACAAAAGAGATAACACCCCCCCATTACGTCATGCTTCAGAAAGGTGAAAAATGGTCCGTTTTCAAATGTTTTATTTTTGAACGTCAGTTCACATTTGTAGGTAGATCATCAGTTTTAGAGCTAAAATAAGCATGTTTAAAGTGATTTTCATGCTTCCAGGGGCCCGGGAAGTGAATTAAATACCATTTGGAGGCATTTAATGTTCAAGCAAAAACAGGTGATTTTTGACAAAAGGGATAACACCCCCCCATTACGTCTTGCTTCAGAAAGGTGAAAAATGGTCCGTTTTCAAAAGTTTTATTTTTGAAGTCAGTTCACATTTGTAGGTAGATCATCAGTTTTAGAGCTAAAATTAGCATGTTTAAAGTGATTTTCATGCTTCCAGGGGCCCGGGAAGTGAATTAAATACCATTTGGAGGCATTTAATGTTCAAGCAAAAACAGGTGATTTTTAACAAAAGAGATAACACCCCCCCATTACGTCATGCTGCAGAAAGGTGAAAAATGGTCCGTTTTCAAATGTTTTATTTTTTAACGTCAGTTCACATTTGTAGGTAGATCATCAATTTTAGAGCTAAAATTAGCATGTTTAAAGTGATTTTCATGCTTCCAGGGGCCCAAAACACAAGATTTGTGGAATGGTTAAAAGTGCATGAAAATGGCCAATTTACTCACTCTGAGGTCTCAAAAAGTGTTTCTTCACCCCGGGAAGTGAATTAAATACCATTTGGAGGCATTTAATGTTCAAGCAAAAACAGGTGATTTTTGACAAAAGAGATAACACCCCCCATTACGTCATGCTTCAGAAAGGTGAAAAATGGTCCGTTTTCAAATGTTTTAGTTTTTGAACGTCAGTTCACATTTGTAGGTAGATCATCAGTTTTAGAGCTAAAATAAGCATGTTTAAAGTGATTTTCATGCTTCCAGGGGCCCGGGAAGTGAATTAAATACCATTTGGAGGCATTTAATGTTCAAGCAAAAACAGGTGATTTTTGACAAAAGAGATGACACCCCCCATTACGTCATGCTTCAGAAAGGTGAAAAATGGTCCGTTTTCAAATGTTTTATTTTTGAACGTCAGTTCACATTTGTAGGTAGATCATCAGTTTTAGAGCTAAAATTAGCATGTTTAAAGTGATTTTCATGCTTCCAGGGGCCCGGGAAGTGAATTAAATACCATTTGGAGGCATTTAATGTTCAAGCAAAAACAGGTGATTTTTGACAAAAGAGATAACACCCCCCCATTACGTCATGCTGCAGAAAGGTGAAAAATGATCCATTTTCAAATGTTTTATTTTTTAACGTCAGTTCACATTTGTAGGTAGATCATCAGTTTTAGAGCTAAAATTAGCATGTTTAAAGTGATTTTCATGCTTCCAGGGGCCCAAAACATAAGATTTGTGGAATGGTTAAAAGTGCATGAAAATGGCCAATTTACTCACTCTGAGGTCTCAAAAAGTGTTTCTTCACCCCGGGAAGTGAATTAAATACCATTTGGAGGCATTTAATGTTCAAGCAAAAACAGGTGATTTTTCACAAAAGAGATAACACCCCCCCATTACGTCATGCTTCAGAAAGGTGAAAAATGGTCCGTTTTCAAATGTTTTATTTTTGAACGTCAGTTCACATTTGTAGGTAGATCATCAGTTTTAGAGCTAAAATAAGCATGTTTAAAGTGATTTTCATGCTTCCAGGGGCCCGGGAAGTGAATTAAATACCATTTGGAGGCATTTAATGTTCAAGCAAAAACAGGTGATTTTTGACAAAAGGGATAACACCCCCCCATAACGTCATGCTTCAGAAAGGTGAAAAATGGTCCGTTTTCAAATGTTTTATTTTTGAACGTCAGTTCACATTTGTAGGTAGATCATCAGTTTTAGAGCTAAAATTAGCATGTTTTAAGTGATTTTCATGCTTCCAGGGGCCCGGGAAGTGAATTAAATACCATTTGGACGCATTTAATGTTCAAGCAAAAACAGGTGATTTTTGACAAAAGAGATAACACCCCCCCATTACGTCATGCTTCAGAAAGGTGAAAAATGGTCCGTTTTCAAATGTTTTATTTTTGAACGTCAGTTCACATTTGTAGGTAGATCATCAGTTTTAGAGCTAAAATAAGCATGTTTAAAGTGATTTTCATGCTTCCAGGGGCCCGGGAAGTGAATTAAATACCATTTGGAGGCATTTAATGTTCAAGCAAAAACAGGTGATTTTTGACAAAAGAGATAACACACCCCCATTATGTCATGCTGCAGAAAGGTGAAAAATGGTCCGTTTTCAAATGTTTTATTTTTTAACGTCAGTTCACATTTGTAGGTAGATCATCAGTTTTAGAGCTAAAATTAGCATGTTTAAAGTGATTTTCATGCTTCCAGGGGCCCAAAACACAAGATTTGTGAAATGGTTAAAAGTGCATGAAAATGGCCAATTTACTCACTCTGAGGTCTCAAAAAGTGTTTCTTCACCCCGGGAAGTGAATTAAATACCATTTGGAGGCATTTAATGTTCAAGCAAAAACAGGTGATTTTTGACAAAAGAGATAACACCCCCCCATTACGTCATGCTTCAGAAAGGTGAAAAATTGTCCGTTTTCAAATGTTTTATTTTTTAACGTCAGTTCACATTTGTAGGTAGATCATCAGTTTTAGAGCTAAAATTAGCATGTTTAAAGTGATTTTCATGCTTCCAGGGGCCCGGGAAGTGAATTAAATACCATTTGGAGGCATTTAATGTTCAAGCAAAAACAGGTGATTTTTGACAAAAGAGATAACACCCCCCCATTACGTCATGCTTCAGAAAGGTGAAAAATTGTCAGTTTTCAAATGTTTTATTTTTGAAAGTCAGTTCACATTTGTAGGTAGATCATCAGTTTTAGAGCTAAAATTAGCATGTTTAAAGTGATTTTCATGCTTCCAGAGGCCCGGGAAGTGAATTAAATACCATTTGGAGTCATTTAATGTTCAAGAAAAAACAGGTGATTTTTAACAAAAGAGATAACACCCCCCCATTACGTCATGCTGCAGAAAGGTGAAAAATGGTCCGTTTTCAAATGTTTTATTTTTTAACGTCAGTTCACATTTGTAGGTAGATCATCAGTTTTAGAGCTAAAATTAGCATGTTTAAAGTGATTTTCATGCTTCCAGGGGCCCAAAACACAAGATTTGTGGAATGTTTAAAAGTGCATGAAAATGGCCAATTTACTCACTCTGAGGTCTCAAAAAGTGTTTCTTCACCCCGGGAAGTGAATTAAATACCATTTGGAGGCATTTAATGTTCAAGCAAAAACAGGTGATTTTTGACAAAAGAGATAACACCCCCCCATTACGTCATGCTTCAGAAAGGTGAAAAATGGTCCGTTTTCAAATGTTTTATTTTTGAACGTCAGTTCACATTTGTAGGTAGATCATCAGTTTTAGAGCTAAAATTAGCATGTTGAAAGTGATTTTCATGCTTCCAGGGGCCCGGGAAGTGAATTAAATACCATTTGGAGGCATTTAATGTTCAAGAAAAAACAGGTGATTTTTAACAAAAGAGATAACACCCCCCCATTACGTCATGCTGCAGAAAGGTGAAAAATGGTCCGTTTTCAAATGTTTTATTTTTTAACGTCAGTTCACAATTGTAGGTAGATCATCAGTTTTAGAGCTAAAATTAGCATGTTTAAAGTGATTTTCATGCTTCCAGGGGCCCAAAACACAAGATTTGTGTAATGGTTAAAAGTGCATGAAAATGGCCAATTTACTCACTCTGAGGTCTCAAAAAGTGTTTCTTCACCCCGGGAAGTGAATTAAATACCATTTAGAGGCATTTAATGTTCAAGCAAAAACAGGTGATTTTTGACAAAAGAGATAACACCCCCCCATTACGTCATGCTTCAGAAAGGTGAAAAATGGTCCGTTTTCAAATGTTTTATTTTTGAACGTCAGTTCACATTTGTAGGTAGATCATCAGTTTTAGAGCTAAAATTAGCATGTTGAAAGTGATTTTCATGCTTCCAGGGGCCCGGGAAGTGAATTAAATACCATTTGGAGGCATTTAATGTTCAAGCAAAAACAGGTGATTTTTGACAAAAGAGATAACACCCCCCATTACGTCATGCTGCAGAAAGGTGAAAAATGGTCCGTTTTCAAATGTTTTATTTTTTAACGTCAGTTCACATTTGTAGGTAGATCATCAGTTTTAGAGCTAAAATTAGCATGTTTAAAGTGATTTTCATGCTTCCAGGGGCACAAAACACAAGATTTGTGAAATGGTTAAAAGTGCATGAAAATGGCCAATTTACTCACTCTGAGGTCTCAAAAAGTGTTTCTTCACCCCGGGAAGTGAATTAAATACCATTTGGAGGCATTTAATGTTCAAGCAAAAACAGGTGATTTTTGACAAAAAAGATAACACCCCCATTACGTCATGCTTCAGAAAGGTGAAAAATGGTCAGTTTTCAAATGTTTTATTTTTGAACGTCAGTTCACATTTGTAGGTAGATCATCAGTTTTAGAGCTAAAATTAGCATGTTTAAAGTGATTTTCATGCTTCCAGGGGCCCGGGAAGTGAATTAGATACCATTTGGAGGCATTTAATGTTCAAGCAAAAACAGGTGATTTTTGACAAAAGAGATAACACCCCCCCATTACGTCATGCTGCAGAAAGGTGAAAAATGGTCCGTTTTGAAATGTTTTATTTTTTAACGTCAGTTCACAATTGTAGGTAGATCATCAGTTTTAGAGCTAAAATTAGCATGTTTAAAGTGATTTTCATGCTTCCAGGGGCCCAAAACACAAGATTTGTGTAATGGTTAAAAGTGCATGAAAATGGCCAATTTACTCACTCTGAGGTCTCAAAAAGTGTTTCTTCACCCCGGGAAGTGAATTAAATACCATTTAGAGGCATTTAATGTTCAAGCAAAAACAGGTGATTTTTGACAAAAGAGATAACACCCCCCCATTACGTCATGCTTCAGAAAGGTGAAAAATGGTCCGTTTTCAAATGTTTTATTTTTGAACGTCAGTTCACATTTGTAGGTAGATCATCAGTTTTAGAGCTAAAATTAGCATGTTTAAAGTGATTTTCATGCTTCCAGGGGCCCAGGAAGTGAATTAAATACCATTTGGAGGCATTTAATGTTCAAGCAAAAACAGGTGATTTTTGACAAAAGAGATAACACCCCCCCATTACGTCATGCTTCAGAAAGGTGAAAAATGGTCCGTTTTCAAATGTTTTATTTTTGAACGTCAGTTCACATTTGTAGGTAGATCATCAGTTTTAGAGCTAAAATTAGCATGTTTAAAGTGATTTTCATGCTTCCAGGGGCCCAAAACACAAGATTTGTGAAATGGTTAAAAGTGCATGAAAATGGCCAATTTACTCACGCTGAGGTCTCAAAAAGTGTTTCTTCACCCCGGGAAGTGAATTAAATACCATTTGGAGGCATTTAATGTTCAAGCAAAAACAGGTGATTTTTGACAAAAGAGATAACACCCCCCCATTACGTCATGCTTCAGAAAGGTGAAAAATCGTCCGTTTTCAAATGTTTTATTTTTGAACGTCAGTTCACATTTGTAGGTAGATCATCAGTTTTAGAGCTAAAATTAGCATGTTTAAAGTGATTTTCATGCTTCCAGGGGCCCGGGAAGTGAATTAAATACCATTTGGAGGCATTTAATGTTCAAGCAAAAACAGGTGATTTTTGACAAAAGAGATAACACCCCCCCATTACGTCATGCTTCAGAAAGGTGAAAAATGGTCCGTTTTCAAATGTTTTATTTTTGAACGTCAGTTCACATTTGTAGGTAGATCATCAGTTTTAGAGCTAAAATAAGCATGTTTAAAGTGATTTTCATGCTTCCAGGGGCCCGGGAAGTGAAATAAATACCATTTGGAGGCATTTAATGTTCAAGCAAAAACAGGTGATTTTTGACAAAAGAGATAACACCGCCCCATTACGTCATGCTGCAGAAAGGTGAAAAATGGCCCGTTTTCAAATGTTTTATTTTTTAACGTCAGTTCACATTTGTAGGTAGATCATCAGTTTTAGAGCTAAAATTAGCATGTTTAAAGTGATTTTCATGCTTCCAGGGGCCCAAAACACAAGATTTGTGAAATGGTTAAAAGTGCATGAAAATGGCCAATTTACTCACTCTGAGGTCTCAAAAAGGGTTTCTTCACCCCGGGAAGTGAATTAAATACCATTTGGAGGCATTTAATGTTCAAGCAAAAACAGGTGATTTTTGACAAAAGAGATAACACCCCCCCATTACGTCATGCTGCAGAAAGGTGAAAAATTGTCCGTTTTCAAATGTTTTATTTTTTAACGTCAGTTCACATTTGTAGGTAGATCATCAGTTTTAGAGCTAAAATTAGCATGTTTAAAGTGATTTTCATGCTTCCAGGGGCCCAAAACACAAGATTTGTGGAATGGTTAAAAGTGCATGAAAATGGCCAATTTACTCACTCTGAGGTCTCAAAAAGTGTTTCTTCACCCCGGGAAGTGAATTAAATACCATTTTGAGGCATTTAATGTTCAAGCAAAAACAGGTGATTTTTGACAAAAGAGATAACACCCCCCATTACGTCATGCTTCAGAAAGGTGAAAAATGGTCCGTTTTCAAATGTTTTATTTTTGAACGTCAGTTCCCATTTGTAGGTAGATCATCAGTTTTAGAGCTAAAATTAGCATGTTGAAAGTGATTTTCATGCTTCCAGGGGCCCGGGAAGTGAATTAAATACCATTTGGAGGCATTTAATGTTCAAGCAAAAACAGGTGATTTTTGACAAAAGAGATAACACCCCCCATTACGTCATGCTGCAGAAAGGTGAAAAATGGTCCGTTTTCAAATGTTTTTTTTTTAACGTCAGTTCACATTTGTAGGTAGATCATCAGTTTTAGAGCTAAAATTAGCATGTTTAAAGTGATTTTCATGCTTCCAGGGGCCCGAAACACAAGATTTGTGAAATGGTTAAAAGTGCATGAAAATGGCCAATTTACTCACTCTGAGGTCTCAAAAAGTGTTTCTTCAACCCGGGAAGTGAATTAAATACCATTTGGAGGCATTTAATGTTCAAGCAAAAACAGGTGATTTTTGACAAAAGAGATAACACCCCCCCATTACGTCATGCTTCAGAAAGGTGAAAAATGGTCCGTTTTCAAATGTTTTATTTTTGAACGTCAGTTCACATTTGTAGGTAGATCATCAGTTTTAGAACTAAAATTAGCATGTTTAAAGTGATTTTCATGCTTCCAGGGGCCCGGGAAGTGAATTAAATACCATTTGGAGGCATTTAATGTTCAAGCAAAAACAGGTGATTTTTGACAAAAGAGATAACACCCCCCCATTACGTCATGCTTCAGAAAGGTGAAAAATTGTCCGTTTTCAAATGTTTTATTTTTGAAAGTCAGTTCACATTTGTAGGTAGATCATCAGTTTTAGAGCTAAAATTAGCATGTTTAAAGTGATTTTCATGCTTCCAGGGGCCCGGGAAGTGAATTAAATACCATTTGGAGGCATTTAATGTTCAAGCAAAAACAGGTGATTTTTGACAAAAGAGAAAACACCCCCCCATTACGTCATGCTTCAGAAAGGTGAAAAATTGTCCTTTTTTCAAATGTTTAATTTTGGAAAGTCAGTTCACATTTGTAGGTATATTATCAGTTTTAGAGCTAAAATTAGCATGTTTAAAGTGATTTTCATGCTTCCAGGGGCCCGGGAAGTGAATTAAATACCATTTGGAGGCATTTAATGTTCAAGCAAAAACAGGTGATTTTTGACAAAAAAGATAACACCCCCATTACGTCATGCTTCAGAAAGGTGAAAAATGGTCAGTTTTCAAATGTTTTATTTTTGAACGTCAGTTCACATTTGTAGGTAGATCATCAGTTTTAGAGCTAAAATTAGCATGTTTAAAGTGATTTTCATGCTTCCAGGGGCCCGGGAAGTGAATTAGATACCATTTGGAGGCATTTAATGTTCAAGCAAAAACAGGTGATTTTTGACAAAAGAGATAACACCCCCCATTACGTCATGCTGCAGAAAGGTGAAAAATGGTCAGTTTTGAAATGTTTTATTTTTTAACGTCAGTTCACAATTGTAGGTAGATCATCAGTTTTAGAGCTAAAATTAGCATGTTTAAAGTGATTTTCATGCTTCCAGGGGCCCAAAACACAAGATTTGTGAAATGGTTAAAAGTGCATGAAAATGGCCAATTTACTCACGCTGAGGTCTCAAAAAGTGTTTCTTCACCCCGGGAAGTGAATTAAATACCATTTGGAGGCATTTAATGTTCAAGCAAAAACAGGTGATTTTTGACAAAAGAGATAACACCCCCCCATTACGTCATGCTTCAGAAAGGTGAAAAATCGTCCGTTTTCAAATGTTTTATTTTTGAACGTCAGTTCACATTTGTAGGTAGATCATCAGTTTTAGAGCTAAAATTAGCATGTTTAAAGTGATTTTCATGCTTCCAGGGGCCCGGGAAGTGAATTAAATACCATTTGGAGGCATTTAATGTTCAAGCAAAAACAGGTGATTTTTGACAAAAGAGATAACACCGCCCCATTACGTCATGCTGCAGAAAGGTGAAAAATGGCCCGTTTTCAAATGTTTTATTTTTTAACGTCAGTTCACATTTGTAGGTAGATCATCAGTTTTAGAGCTAAAATTAGCATGTTTAAAGTGATTTTCATGCTTCCAGGGGCCCGGGAAGTGAATTAAATACCATTTGGAGGCATTTAATGTTCAAGCAAAAACAGGTGATTTTTGACAAAAGAGAAAACACCCCCCCATTACGTCATGCTTCAGAAAGGTGAAAAATTGTCCTTTTTTCAAATGTTTAATTTTTGAAAGTCAGTTCACATTTGTAGGTATATTATCAGTTTTAGAGCTAAAATTAGCATGTTTAAAGTGATTTTCATGCTTCCAGGGGCCCGGGAAGTGAATTAAATACCATTTGGAGGCATTTAATGTTCAAGCAAAAACAGGTGATTTTTGACAAAAAAGATAACACCCCCATTACGTCATGCTTCAGAAAGGTGAAAAATGGTCAGTTTTCAAATGTTTTATTTTTGAACGTCAGTTCACATTTGTAGGTAGATCATCAGTTTTAGAGCTAAAATTAGCATGTTTAAAGTGATTTTCATGCTTCCAGGGGCCCGGGAAGTGAATTAGATACCATTTGGAGGCATTTAATGTTCAAGCAAAAACAGGTGATTTTTGACAAAAGAGATAACACCCCCCATTACGTCATGCTGCAGAAAGGTGAAAAATGGTCAGTTTTGAAATGTTTTATTTTTTAACGTCAGTTCACAATTGTAGGTAGATCATCAGTTTTAGAGCTAAAATTAGCATGTTTAAAGTGATTTTCATGCTTCCAGGGGCCCAAAACACAAGATTTGTGAAATGGTTAAAAGTGCATGAAAATGGCCAATTTACTCACGCTGAGGTCTCAAAAAGTGTTTCTTCACCCCGGGAAGTGAATTAAATACCATTTGGAGGCATTTAATGTTCAAGCAAAAACAGGTGATTTTTGACAAAAGAGATAACACCCCCCCATTACGTCATGCTTCAGAAAGGTGAAAAATCGTCCGTTTTCAAATGTTTTATTTTTGAACGTCAGTTCACATTTGTAGGTAGATCATCAGTTTTAGAGCTAAAATTAGCATGTTTAAAGTGATTTTCATGCTTCCAGGGGCCCGGGAAGTGAATTAAATACCATTTGGAGGCATTTAATGTTCAAGCAAAAACAGGTGATTTTTGACAAAAGAGATAACACCGCCCCATTACGTCATGCTGCAGAAAGGTGAAAAATGGCCCGTTTTCAAATGTTTTATTTTTTAACGTCAGTTCACATTTGTAGGTAGATCATCAGTTTTAGAGCTAAAATTAGCATGTTTAAAGTGATTTTCATGCTTCCAGGGGCCCAAAACACAAGATTTGTGAAATGGTTAAAAGTGCATGAAAATGGCCAATTTACTCACTCTGAGGTCTCAAAAAGGGTTTCTTCACCCCGGGAAGTGAATTAAATACCATTTGGAGGCATTTAATGTTCAAGCAAAAACAGGTGATTTTTGACAAAAGAGATAACACCCCCCCATTACGTCATGCTGCAGAAAGGTGAAAAATTGTCCGTTTTCAAATGTTTTATTTTTTAACGTCAGTTCACATTTGTAGGTAGATCATCAGTTTTAGAGCTAAAATTAGCATGTTTAAAGTGATTTTCATGCTTCCAGGGGCCCAAAACACAAGATTTGTGGAATGGTTAAAAGTGCATGAAAATGGCCAATTTACTCACTCTGAGGTCTCAAAAAGTGTTTCTTCACCCCGGGAAGTGAATTAAATACCATTTGGAGGCATTTAATGTTCAAGCAAAAACAGGTGATTTTTGACAAAAGAGATAACACCCCCCATTACGTCATGCTTCAGAAAGGTGAAAAATGGTCCGTTTTCAAATGTTTTATTTTTGAACGTCAGTTCCCATTTGTAGGTAGATCATCAGTTTTAGAGCTAAAATTAGCATGTTGAAAGTGATTTTCATGCTTCCAGGGGCCCGGGAAGTGAATTAAATACCATTTGGAGGCATTTAATGTTCAAGCAAAAACAGGTGATTTTTGACAAAAGAGATAACACCCCCCATTACGTCATGCTGCAGAAAGGTGAAAAATGGTCCGTTTTCAAATGTTTTATTTTTTAACGTCAGTTCACATTTGTAGGTAGATCATCAGTTTTAGAGCTAAAATTAGCATGTTTAAAGTGATTTTCATGCTTCCAGGGGCCCAAAACACAAGATTTGTGAAATGGTTAAAAGTGCATGAAAATGGCCAATTTACTCACTCTGAGGTCTCAAAAAGTGTTTCTTCAACCCGGGAAGTGAATTAAATACCATTTGGAGGCATTTAATGTTCAAGCAAAAACAGGTGATTTTTGACAAAAGAGATAACACCCCCCCATTACGTCATGCTTCAGAAAGGTGAAAAATGGTCCGTTTTCAAATGTTTTATTTTTGAACGTCAGTTCACATTTGTAGGTAGATCATCAGTTTTAGAACTAAAATTAGCATGTTTAAAGTGATTTTCATGCTTCCAGGGGCCCGGGAAGTGAATTAAATACCATTTGGAGGCATTTAATGTTCAAGCAAAAACAGGTGATTTTTGACAAAAGAGATAACACCCCCCCATTACGTCATGCTTCAGAAAGGTAAAAAATTGTCCGTTTTCAAATGTTTTATTTTTGAAAGTCAGTTCACATTTGTAGGTAGATCATCAGTTTTAGAGCTAAAATTAGCATGTTTAAAGTGATTTTCATGCTTCCAGGGGCCCGGGAAGTGAATTAAATACCATTTGGAGGCATTTAATGTTCAAGCAAAAACAGGTGATTTTTGACAAAAGAGATAACACCCCCCCATTACGTCATGCTTCAGAAAGGTGAAAAATTGTCCTTTTTTCAAATGTTTAATTTTTGAAAGTCAGTTCACATTTGTAGGTATATTATCAGTTTTAGAGCTAAAATTAGCATGTTTAAAGTGATTTTCATGCTTCCAGGGGCCCGGGAAGTGAATTAAATACCATTTGGAGGCATTTAATGTTCAAGCAAAAACAGGTGATTTTTGACAAAAAAGATAACACCCCCATTACGTCATGCTTCAGAAAGGTGAAAAATGGTCAGTTTTCAAATGTTTTATTTTTGAACGTCAGTTCACATTTGTAGGTAGATCATCAGTTTTAGAGCTAAAATTAGCATGTTTAAATTGATTTTCATGCTTCCAGGGGCCCGGGAAGTGAATTAGATACCATTTGGAGGCATTTAATGTTCAAGCAAAAACAGGTGATTTTTGACAAAAGAGATAACACCCCCCCATTACGTCATGCTGCAGAAAGGTGAAAAATGGTCCGTTTTGAAATGTTTTATTTTTTAACGTCAGTTCACAATTGTAGGTAGATCATCAGTTTTAGAGCTAAAATTAGCATGTTTAAAGTGATTTTCATGCTTCCAGGGGCCCAAAACACAAGATTTGTGTAATGGTTAAAAGTGCATGAAAATGGCCAATTTACTCACTCTGAGGTCTCAAAAAGTGTTTCTTCACCCCGGGAAGTGAATTAAATACCATTTAGAGGCATTTAATGTTCAAGCAAAAACAGGTGATTTTTGACAAAAGAGATAACACCCCCCCATTACGTCATGCTTCAGAAAGGTGAAAAATGGTCCGTTTTCAAATGTTTTATTTTTGAACGTCAGTTCACATTTGTAGGTAGATCATCAGTTTTAGAGCTAAAATTAGCATGTTTAAAGTGATTTTCATGCTTCCAGGGGCCCAGGAAGTGAATTAAATACCATTTGGAGGCATTTAATGTTCAAGCAAAAACAGGTGATTTTTGACAAAAGAGATAACACCCCCCCATTACGTCATGCTTCAGAAAGGTGAAAAATGGTCCGTTTTCAAATGTTTTATTTTTGAACGTCAGTTCACATTTGTAGGTAGATCATCAGTTTTAGAGCTAAAATTAGCATGTTTAAAGTGATTTTCATGCTTCCAGGGGCCCAAAACACAAGATTTGTGAAATGGTTAAAAGTGCATGAAAATGGCCAATTTACTCACGCTGAGGTCTCAAAAAGTGTTTCTTCACCCCGGGAAGTGAATTAAATACCATTTGGAGGCATTTAATGTTCAAGCAAAAACAGGTGATTTTTGACAAAAGAGATAACACCCCCCCATTACGTCATGCTTCAGAAAGGTGAAAAATCGTCCGTTTTCAAATGTTTTATTTTTGAACGTCAGTTCACATTTGTAGGTAGATCATCAGTTTTAGAGCTAAAATTAGCATGTTTAAAGTGATTTTCATGCTTCCAGGGGCCCGGGAAGTGAAATAAATACCATTTGGAGGCATTTAATGTTCAAGCAAAAACAGGTGATTTTTGACAAAAGAGATAACACCGCCCCATTACGTCATGCTGCAGAAAGGTGAAAAATGGCCCGTTTTCAAATGTTTTATTTTTTAACGTCAGTTCACATTTGTAGGTAGATCATCAGTTTTAGAGCTAAAATTAGCATGTTTAAAGTGATTTTCATGCTTCCAGGGGCCCAAAACACAAGATTTGTGAAATGGTTAAAAGTGCATGAAAATGGCCAATTTACTCACTCTGAGGTCTCAAAAAGGGTTTCTTCACCCCGGGAAGTGAATTAAATACCATTTGGAGGCATTTAATGTTCAAGCAAAACAGGTGATTTTTGACAAAAGAGATAACACCCCCCCATTACGTCATGCTGCAGAAAGGTGAAAAATTGTCCGTTTTCAAATGTTTTATTTTTTAACGTCAGTTCACATTTGTAGGTAGATCATCAGTTTTAGAGCTAAAATTAGCATGTTTAAAGTGATTTTCATGCTTCCAGGGGCCCAAAACACAAGATTTGTGGAATGGTTAAAAGTGCATGAAAATGGCCAATTTACTCACTCTGAGGTCTCAAAAAGTGTTTCTTCACCCCGGGAAGTGAATTAAATACCATTTGGAGGCATTTAATGTTCAAGCAAAAACAGGTGATTTTTGACAAAAGAGATAACACCCCCCATTACGTCATGCTTCAGAAAGGTGAAAAATGGTCCGTTTTCAAATGTTTTATTTTTGAACGTCAGTTCCCATTTGTAGGTAGATCATCAGTTTTAGAGCTAAAATTAGCATGTTGAAAGTGATTTTCATGCTTCCAGGGGCCCGGGAAGTGAATTAAATACCATTTGGAGGCATTTAATGTTCAAGCAAAAACAGGTGATTTTTGACAAAAGAGATAACACCCCCCCATTACGTCATGCTGCAGAAAGGTGAAAAATGGTCCGTTTTCAAATGTTTTATTTTTTAACGTCAGTTCACATTTGTAGGTAGATCATCAGTTTTAGAGCTAAAATTGGCATGTTTAAAGTGATTTTCATGCTTCCAGGGGCCCGGGAAGTGAATTAAATACCATTTGGAGGCATTTAATGTTCAAGCAAAAACAGGTGATTTTTGACAAAAGAGATAACACCCCCCCATTACGTCATGCTTCAGAAAGGTGAAAAATTGTCCTTTTTTCAAATGTTTAATTTTTGAAAGTCAGTTCACATTTGTAGGTATATTATCAGTTTTAGAGCTAAAATTAGCATGTTTAAAGTGATTTTCATGCTTCCAGGGGCCCGGGAAGTGAATTAAATACCATTTGGAGGCATTTAATGTTCAAGCAAAAACAGGTGATTTTTGACAAAAAAGATAACACCCCCATTACGTCATGCTTCAGAAAGGTGAAAAATGGTCAGTTTTCAAATGTTTTATTTTTGAACGTCAGTTCACATTTGTAGGTAGATCATCAGTTTTAGAGCTAAAATTAGCATGTTTAAAGTGATTTTCATGCTTCCAGGGGCCCGGGAAGTGAATTAGATACCATTTGGAGGCATTTAATGTTCAAGCAAAAACAGGTGATTTTTGACAAAAGAGATAACACCCCCCCATTACGTCATGCTGCAGAAAGGTGAAAAATGGTCCGTTTTGAAATGTTTTATTTTTTAACGTCAGTTCACAATTGTAGGTAGATCATCAGTTTTAGAGCTAAAATTAGCATGTTTAAAGTGATGTTCATGCTTCCAGGGGCCCAAAACACAAGATTTGTGTAATGGTTAAAAGTGCATGAAAATGGCCAATTTACTCACTCTGAGGTCTCAAAAAGTGTTTCTTCACCCCGGGAAGTGAATTAAATACCATTTAGAGGCATTTAATGTTCAAGCAAAAACAGGTGATTTTTGACAAAAGAGATAACACCCCCCCATTACGTCATGCTTCAGAAAGGTGAAAAATGGTCCGTTTTCAAATGTTTTATTTTTGAACGTCAGTTCACATTTGTAGGTAGATCATCAGTTTTAGAGCTAAAATTAGCATGTTTAAAGTGATTTTCATGCTTCCAGGGGCCCAGGAAGTGAATTAAATACCATTTGGAGGCATTTAATGTTCAAGCAAAAACAGGTGATTTTTGACAAAAGAGATAACACCCCCCCATTACGTCATGCTTCAGAAAGGTGAAAAATGGTCCGTTTTCAAATGTTTTATTTTTGAACGTCAGTTCACATTTGTAGGTAGATCATCAGTTTTAGAGCTAAAATTAGCATGTTTAAAGTGATTTTCATGCTTCCAGGGGCCCAAAACACAAGATTTGTGAAATGGTTAAAAGTGCATGAAAATGGCCAATTTACTCACGCTGAGGTCTCAAAAAGTGTTTCTTCACCCCGGGAAGTGAATTAAATACCATTTGGAGGCATTTAATGTTCAAGCAAAAACAGGTGATTTTTGACAAAAGAGATAACACCCCCCCATTACGTCATGCTTCAGAAAGGTGAAAAATCGTCCGTTTTCAAATGTTTTATTTTTGAACGTCAGTTCACATTTGTAGGTAGATCATCAGTTTTAGAGCTAAAATTAGCATGTTTAAAGTGATTTTCATGCTTCCAGGGGCCCGGGAAGTGAATTAAATGCCATTCTAAGGCATTTAATGTTCAAGCAAAAACAGGTGATTTTTGACAAAAGAGATAACACCCCCCCATTACGTCATGCTTCAGAAAGGTGAAAAATGGTCCGTTTTCAAATGTTTTATTTTTGAACGTCAGTTCACATTTGTAGGTAGATCATCAGTTTTAGAGCTAAAATAAGCATGTTTAAAGTGATTTTCATGCTTCCAGGGGCCCGGGAAGTGAAATAAATACCATTTGGAGGCATTTAATGTTCAAGCAAAAACAGGTGATTTTTGACAAAAGAGATAACACCGCCCCATTACGTCATGCTGCAGAAAGGTGAAAAATGGCCCGTTTTCAAATGTTTTATTTTTTAACGTCAGTTCACATTTGTAGGTAGATCATCAGTTTTAGAGCTAAAATTAGCATGTTTAAAGTGATTTTCATGCTTCCAGGGGCCCAAAACACAAGATTTGTGAAATGGTTAAAAGTGCATGAAAATGGCCAATTTACTCACTCTGAGGTCTCAAAAAGGGTTTCTTCACCCCGGGAAGTGAATTAAATACCATTTGGAGGCATTTAATGTTCAAGCAAAAACAGGTGATTTTTGACAAAAGAGATAACACCCCCCCATTACGTCATGCTGCAGAAAGGTGAAAAATGGTCCGTTTTCAAATGTTTTATTTTTGAACGTCAGTTCCCATTTGTAGGTAGATCATCAGTTTTAGAGCTAAAATTAGCATGTTGAAAGTGATTTTCATGCTTCCAGGGGCCCGGGAAGTGAATTAAATACCATTTGGAGGCATTTAATGTTCAAGCAAAAACAGGTGATTTTTGACAAAAGAGATAACACCCCCCCATTACGTCATGCTGCAGAAAGGTGAAAAATGGTCCGTTTTCAAATGTTTTATTTTTTAACGTCAGTTCACATTTGTAGGTATATTATCAGTTTTAGAGCTAAAATTAGCATGTTTAAAGTGATTTTCATGCTTCCAGGGGCCCGGGAAGTGAATTAAATACCATTTGGAGGCATTTAATGTTCAAGCAAAAACAGGTGATTTTTGACAAAAAAGATAACACCCCCATTACGTCATGCTTCAGAAAGGTGAAAAATGGTCAGTTTTCAAATGTTTTATTTTTGAACGTCAGTTCACATTTGTAGGTAGATCATCAGTTTTAGAGCTAAAATTAGCATGTTTAAAGTGATTTTCATGCTTCCAGGGGCCCGGGAAGTGAATTAGATACCATTTGGAGGCATTTAATGTTCAAGCAAAAACAGGTGATTTTTGACAAAAGAGATAACACCCCCCCATTACGTCATGCTGCAGAAAGGTGAAAAATGGTCCGTTTTGAAATGTTTTATTTTTTAACGTCAGTTCACAATTGTAGGTAGATCATCAGTTTTAGAGCTAAAATTAGCATGTTTAAAGTGATGTTCATGCTTCCAGGGGCCCAAAACACAAGATTTGTGTAATGGTTAAAAGTGCATGAAAATGGCCAATTTACTCACTCTGAGGTCTCAAAAAGTGTTTCTTCACCCCGGGAAGTGAATTAAATACCATTTAGAGGCATTTAATGTTCAAGCAAAAACAGGTGATTTTTGACAAAAGAGATAACACCCCCCCATTACGTCATGCTTCAGAAAGGTGAAAAATGGTCCGTTTTCAAATGTTTTATTTTTGAACGTCAGTTCACATTTGTAGGTAGATCATCAGTTTTAGAGCTAAAATTAGCATGTTTAAAGTGATTTTCATGCTTCCAGGGGCCCAGGAAGTGAATTAAATACCATTTGGAGGCATTTAATGTTCAAGCAAAAACAGGTGATTTTTGACAAAAGAGATAACACCCCCCCATTACGTCATGCTTCAGAAAGGTGAAAAATGGTCCGTTTTCAAATGTTTTATTTTTGAACGTCAGTTCACATTTGTAGGTAGATCATCAGTTTTAGAGCTAAAATTAGCATGTTTAAAGTGATTTTCATGCTTCCAGGGGCCCAAAACACAAGATTTGTGAAATGGTTAAAAGTGCATGAAAATGGCCAATTTACTCACGCTGAGGTCTCAAAAAGTGTTTCTTCACCCCGGGAAGTGAATTAAATACCATTTGGAGGCATTTAATGTTCAAGCAAAAACAGGTGATTTTTGACAAAAGAGATAACACCCCCCCATTACGTCATGCTTCAGAAAGGTGAAAAATCGTCCGTTTTCAAATGTTTTATTTTTGAACGTCAGTTCACATTTGTAGGTAGATCATCAGTTTTAGAGCTAAAATTAGCATGTTTAAAGTGATTTTCATGCTTCCAGGGGCCCGGGAAGTGAATTAAATGCCATTCTAAGGCATTTAATGTTCAAGCAAAAACAGGTGATTTTTGACAAAAGAGATAACACCCCCCCATTACGTCATGCTTCAGAAAGGTGAAAAATGGTCCGTTTTCAAATGTTTTATTTTTGAACGTCAGTTCACATTTGTAGGTAGATCATCAGTTTTAGAGCTAAAATAAGCATGTTTAAAGTGATTTTCATGCTTCCAGGGGCCCGGGAAGTGAAATAAATACCATTTGGAGGCATTTAATGTTCAAGCAAAAACAGGTGATTTTTGACAAAAGAGATAACACCGCCCCATTACGTCATGCTGCAGAAAGGTGAAAAATGGCCCGTTTTCAAATGTTTTATTTTTTAACGTCAGTTCACATTTGTAGGTAGATCATCAGTTTTAGAGCTAAAATTAGCATGTTTAAAGTGATTTTCATGCTTCCAGGGGCCCAAAACACAAGATTTGTGAAATGGTTAAAAGTGCATGAAAATGGCCAATTTACTCACTCTGAGGTCTCAAAAAGGGTTTCTTCACCCCGGGAAGTGAATTAAATACCATTTGGAGGCATTTAATGTTCAAGCAAAAACAGGTGATTTTTGACAAAAGAGATAACACCCCCCCATTACGTCATGCTGCAGAAAGGTGAAAAATTGTCCGTTTTCAAATGTTTTATTTTTTAACGTCAGTTCACATTTGTAGGTAGATCATCAGTTTTAGAGCTAAAATTAGCATGTTTAAAGTGATTTTCATGCTTCCAGGGGCCCAAAACACAAGATTTGTGGAATGGTTAAAAGTGCATGAAAATGGCCAATTTACTCACTCTGAGGTCTCAAAAAGTGTTTCTTCACCCCGGGAAGTGAATTAAATACCATTTGGAGGCATTTAATGTTCAAGCAAAAACAGGTGATTTTTGACAAAAGAGATAACACCCCCCATTACGTCATGCTTCAGAAAGGTGAAAAATGGTCCGTTTTCAAATGTTTTATTTTTGAACGTCAGTTCCCATTTGTAGGTAGATCATCAGTTTTAGAGCTAAAATTAGCATGTTGAAAGTGATTTTCATGCTTCCAGGGGCCCGGGAAGTGAATTAAATACCATTTGGAGGCATTTAATGTTCAAGCAAAAACAGGTGATTTTTGACAAAAGAGATAACACCCCCCATTACGTCATGCTGCAGAAAGGTGAAAAATGGTCCGTTTTCAAATGTTTTATTTTTTAACGTCAGTTCACATTTGTAGGTAGATCATCAGTTTTAGAGCTAAAATTAGCATGTTTAAAGTGATTTTCATGCTTCCAGGGGCCCAAAACACAAGATTTGTGAAATGGTTAAAAGTGCATGAAAATGGCCAATTTACTCACTCTGAGGTCTCAAAAAGTGTTTCTTCAACCCGGGAAGTGAATTAAATACCATTTGGAGGCATTTAATGTTCAAGCAAAAACAGGTGATTTTTGACAAAAGAGATAACACCCCCCCATTACGTCATGCTTCAGAAAGGTGAAAAATGGTCCGTTTTCAAATGTTTTATTTTTGAACGTCAGTTCACATTTGTAGGTAGATCATCAGTTTTAGAACTAAAATTAGCATGTTTAAAGTGATTTTCATGCTTCCAGGGGCCCGGGAAGTGAATTAAATACCATTTGGAGGCATTTAATGTTCAAGCAAAAACAGGTGATTTTTGACAAAAGAGATAACACCCCCCCATTACGTCATGCTTCAGAAAGGTGAAAAATTGTCCGTTTTCAAATGTTTTATTTTTGAAAGTCAGTTCACATTTGTAGGTAGATCATCAGTTTTAGAGCTAAAATTAGCATGTTTAAAGTGATTTTCATGCTTCCAGGGGCCCGGGAAGTGAATTAAATACCATTTGGAGGCATTTAATGTTCAAGCAAAAACAGGTGATTTTTGACAAAAGAGATAACACCCCCCCATTACGTCATGCTTCAGAAAGGTGAAAAATTGTCCTTTTTTCAAATGTTTAATTTTTGAAAGTCAGTTCACATTTGTAGGTATATTATCAGTTTTAGAGCTAAAATTAGCATGTTTAAAGTGATTTTCATGCTTCCAGGGGCCCGGGAAGTGAATTAAATACCATTTGGAGGCATTTAATGTTCAAGCAAAAACAGGTGATTTTTGACAAAAAAGATAACACCCCCATTACGTCATGCTTCAGAAAGGTGAAAAATGGTCAGTTTTCAAATGTTTTATTTTTGAACGTCAGTTCACATTTGTAGGTAGATCATCAGTTTTAGAGCTAAAATTTGCATGTTTAAAGTGATTTTCATGCTTCCAGGGGCCCGGGAAGTGAATTAGATACCATTTGGAGGCATTTAATGTTCAAGCAAAAACAGGTGATTTTTGACAAAAGAGATAACACCCCCCCATTACGTCATGCTGCAGAAAGGTGAAAAATGGTCCGTTTTGAAATGTTTTATTTTTTAACGTCAGTTCACAATTGTAGGTAGATCATCAGTTTTAGAGCTAAAATTAGCATGTTTAAAGTGATTTTCATGCTTCCAGGGGCCCAAAACACAAGATTTGTGTAATGGTTAAAAGTGCATGAAAATGGCCAATTTACTCACTCTGAGGTCTCAAAAAGTGTTTCTTCACCCCGGGAAGTGAATTAAATACCATTTAGAGGCATTTAATGTTCAAGCAAAAACAGGTGATTTTTGACAAAAGAGATAACACCCCCCCATTACGTCATGCTTCAGAAAGGTGAAAAATGGTCCGTTTTCAAATGTTTTATTTTTGAACGTCAGTTCACATTTGTAGGTAGATCATCAGTTTTAGAGCTAAAATTAGCATGTTTAAAGTGATTTTCATGCTTCCAGGGGCCCAGGAAGTGAATTAAATACCATTTGGAGGCATTTAATGTTCAAGCAAAAACAGGTGATTTTTGACAAAAGAGATAACACCCCCCCATTACGTCATGCTTCAGAAAGGTGAAAAATGGTCCGTTTTCAAATGTTTTATTTTTGAACGTCAGTTCACATTTGTAGGTAGATCATCAGTTTTAGAGCTAAAATTAGCATGTTTAAAGTGATTTTCATGCTTCCAGGGGCCCAAAACACAAGATTTGTGAAATGGTTAAAAGTGCATGAAAATGGCCAATTTACTCACGCTGAGGTCTCAAAAAGTGTTTCTTCACCCCGGGAAGTGAATTAAATACCATTTGGAGGCATTTAATGTTCAAGCAAAAACAGGTGATTTTTGACAAAAGAGATAACACCCCCCCATTACGTCATGCTTCAGAAAGGTGAAAAATCGTCCGTTTTCAAATGTTTTATTTTTGAACGTCAGTTCACATTTGTAGGTAGATCATCAGTTTTAGAGCTAAAATTAGCATGTTTAAAGTGATTTTCATGCTTCCAGGGGCCCGGGAAGTGAATTAAATACCATTTGGAGGCATTTAATGTTCAAGCAAAAACAGGTGATTTTTGACAAAAGAGATAACACCCCCCCATTACGTCATGCTTCAGAAAGGTGAAAAATGGTCCGTTTTCAAATGTTTTATTTTTGAACGTCAGTTCACATTTGTAGGTAGATCATCAGTTTTAGAGCTAAAATAAGCATGTTTAAAGTGATTTTCATGCTTCCAGGGGCCCGGGAAGTGAAATAAATACCATTTGGAGGCATTTAATGTTCAAGCAAAAACAGGTGATTTTTGACAAAAGAGATAACACCGCCCCATTACGTCATGCTGCAGAAAGGTGAAAAATGGTCCGTTTTCAAATGTTTTATTTTTTAACGTCAGTTCACATTTGTAGGTAGATCATCAGTTTTAGAGCTAAAATTAGCATGTTTAAAGTGATTTTCATGCTTCCAGGGGCCCAAAACACAAGATTTGTGAAATGGTTAAAAGTGCATGAAAATGGCCAATTTACTCACTCTGAGGTCTCAAAAAGTGTTTCTTCAACCCGGGAAGTGAATTAAATACCATTTGGAGGCATTTAATATTCAAGCAAAAACAGGTGATTTTTGACAAAAGAGATAACACCCCCCCATTACGTCATGCTTCAGAAAGGTGAAAAATGGTCCGTTTTCAAATGTTTTATTTTTGAACGTCAGTTCACATTTGTAGGTAGATCATCAGTTTTAGAACTAAAATTAGCATGTTTAAAGTGATTTTCATGCTTCCAGGGGCCCGGGAAGTGAATTAAATACCATTTGGAGGCATTTAATGTTCAAGCAAAAACAGGTGATTTTTGACAAAAGAGATAACACCCCCCCATTACGTCATGCTTCAGAAAGGTGAAAAATTGTCCGTTTTCAAATGTTTTATTTTTGAAAGTCAGTTCACATTTGTAGGTAGATCATCAGTTTTAGAGCTAAAATTAGCATGTTTAAAGTGATTTTCATGCTTCCAGGGGCCCGGGAAGTGAATTAAATACCATTTGGAGGCATTTAATGTTCAAGCAAAAACAGGTGATTTTTGACAAAAGAGATAACACCCCCCCATTACGTCATGCTTCAGAAAGGTGAAAAATTGTCCTTTTTTCAAATGTTTAATTTTTGAAAGTCAGTTCACATTTGTAGGTATATTATCAGTTTTAGAGCTAAAATTAGCATGTTTAAAGTGATTTTCATGCTTCCAGGGGCCCGGGAAGTGAATTAAATACCATTTGGAGGCATTTAATGTTCAAGCAAAAACAGGTGATTTTTGACAAAAAAGATAACACCCCCATTACGTCATGCTTCAGAAAGGTGAAAAAGGGTCAGTTTTCAAATGTTTTATTTTTGAACGTCAGTTCACATTTGTAGGTAGATCATCAGTTTTAGAGCTAAAATTAGCATGTTTAAAGTGATTTTCATGCTTCCAGGGGCCCGGGAAGTGAATTAGATACCATTTGGAGGCATTTAATGTTCAAGCAAAAACAGGTGATTTTTGACAAAAGAGATAACACCCCCCCATTACGTCATGCTGCAGAAAGGTGAAAAATGGTCCGTTTTGAAATGTTTTATTTTTTAACGTCAGTTCACAATTGTAGGTAGATCATCAGTTTTAGAGCTAAAATTAGCATGTTTAAAGTGATTTTCATGCTTCCAGGGGCCCAAAACACAAGATTTGTGTAATGGTTAAAAGTGCATGAAAATGGCCAATTTACTCACTCTGAGGTCTCAAAAAGTGTTTCTTCACCCCGGGAAGTGAATTAAATACCATTTAGAGGCATTTAATGTTCAAGCAAAAACAGGTGATTTTTGACAAAAGAGATAACACCCCCCCATTACGTCATGCTTCAGAAAGGTGAAAAATGGTCCGTTTTCAAATGTTTTATTTTTGAACGTCAGTTCACATTTGTAGGTAGATCATCAGTTTTAGAACTAAAATTAGCATGTTTAAAGTGATTTTCATGCTTCCAGGGGCCCGGGAAGTGAATTAAATACCATTTGGAGGCATTTAATGTTCAAGCAAAAACAGGTGATTTTTGACAAAAGAGATAACACCCCCCCATTACGTCATGCTTCAGAAAGGTGAAAAATTGTCCGTTTTCAAATGTTTTATTTTTGAAAGTCAGTTCACATTTGTAGGTAGATCATCAGTTTTAGAGCTAAAATTAGCATGTTTAAAGTGATTTTCATGCTTCCAGGGGCCCAGGAAGTGAATTAAATACCATTTGGAGGCATTTAATGTTCAAGCAAAAACAGGTGATTTTTGACAAAAGAGATAACACCCCCCCATTACGTCATGCTTCAGAAAGGTGAAAAATGGTCCGTTTTCAAATGTTTTATTTTTGAACGTCAGTTCACATTTGTAGGTAGATCATCAGTTTTAGAGCTAAAATTAGCATGTTTAAAGTGATTTTCATGCTTCCAGGGGCCCAAAACACAAGATTTGTGAAATGGTTAAAAGTGCATGAAAATGGCCAATTTACTCACGCTGAGGTCTCAAAAAGTGTTTCTTCACCCCGGGAAGTGAATTAAATACCATTTGGAGGCATTTAATGTTCAAGCAAAAACAGGTGATTTTTGACAAAAGAGATAACACCCCCCCATTACGTCATGCTTCAGAAAGGTGAAAAATCGTCCGTTTTCAAATGTTTTATTTTTGAACGTCAGTTCACATTTGTAGGTAGATCATCAGTTTTAGAGCTAAAATTAGCATGTTTAAAGTGATTTTCATGCTTCCAGGGGCCCGGGAAGTGAAATAAATACCATTTAGAGGCATTTAATGTTCAAGCAAAAACAGGTGATTTTTGACAAAAGAGATAACACCCCCCCATTACGTCATGCTTCAGAAAGGTGAAAAATGGTCCGTTTTCAAATGTTTTATTTTTGAACGTCAGTTCACATTTGTAGGTAGATCATCAGTTTTAGAGCTAAAATTAGCATGTTTAAAGTGATTTTCATGCTTCCAGGGGCCCAGGAAGTGAATTAAATACCATTTGGAGGCATTTAATGTTCAAGCAAAAACAGGTGATTTTTGACAAAAGAGATAACACCCCCCCCATTACGTCATGCTTCAGAAAGGTGAAAAATGGTCCGTTTTCAAATGTTTTATTTTTGAACGTCAGTTCACATTTGTAGGTAGATCATCAGTTTTAGAGCTAAAATTAGCATGTTTAAAGTGATTTTCATGCTTCCAGGGGCCCAAAACACAAGATTTGTGAAATGGTTAAAAGTGCATGAAAATGGCCAATTTACTCACGCTGAGGTCTCAAAAAGTGTTTCTTCACCCCGGGAAGTGAATTAAATACCATTTGGAGGCATTTAATGTTCAAGCAAAAACAGGTGATTTTTGACAAAAGAGATAACACCCCCCCATTACGTCATGCTTCAGAAAGGTGAAAAATCGTCCGTTTTCAAATGTTTTATTTTTGAACGTCAGTTCACATTTGTAGGTAGATCATCAGTTTTAGAGCTAAAATTAGCATGTTTAAAGTGATTTTCATGCTTCCAGGGGCCCGGGAAGTGAATTAAATACCATTTGGAGGCATTTAATGTTCAAGCAAAAACAGGTGATTTTTGACAAAAGAGATAACACCCCCCCATTACGTCATGCTTCAGAAAGGTGAAAAATGGTCCGTTTTCAAATGTTTTATTTTTGAACGTCAGTTCACATTTGTAGGTAGATCATCAGTTTTAGAGCTAAAATAAGCATGTTTAAAGTGATTTTCATGCTTCCAGGGGCCCGGGAAGTGAAATAAATACCATTTGGAGGCATTTAATGTTCAAGCAAAAACAGGTGATTTTTGACAAAAGAGATAACACCGCCCCATTACGTCATGCTGCAGAAAGGTGAAAAATGGCCCGTTTTCAAATGTTTTATTTTTTAACGTCAGTTCACATTTGTAGGTAGATCATCAGTTTTAGAGCTAAAATTAGCATGTTTAAAGTGATTTTCATGCTTCCAGGGGCCCAAAACACAAGATTTGTGGAATGGTTAACAGTGCATGAAAATGGCCAATTTACTCACTCTGAGGTCTCAAAAAGTGTTTCTTCACCCCGGGAAGTGAATTAAATACCATTTGGAGGCATTTAATGTTCAAGCAAAAACAGGTGATTTTTGACAAAAGAGATAACACCCCCCCATTACGTCATGCTTCAGAAAGGTGAAAAATTGTCCGTTTTCAAATGTTTTATTTTTGAACGTCAGTTCACATTTGTAGGTAGATCATCAGTTTTAGAGCTAAAATAAGCATGTTTAAAGTGATTTTCATGCTTCCAGGGGCCCGGGAAGTGAAATAAATACCATTTGGAGGCATTTAATGTTCAAGCAAAAACAGGTGATTTTTGACAAAAGAGATAACACCCCCCCATTACGTCATGCTTCAGAAAGGTGAAAAATTGTCCGTTTTCAAATGTTTTATTTTTGAAAGTCAGTTCACATTTGTAGGTAGATCATCAGTTTTAGAGCTAAAATTAGCATGTTTAAAGTGATTTTCATGCTTCCAGGGGCCCGGGAAGTGAATTAAATACCATTTGGAGGCATTTAATGTTCAAGCAAAAACAGGTGATTTTTGACAAAAGAGATAACACCCCCCCATTACGTCATGCTTCAGAAAGGTGAAAAATTGTCCTTTTTTCAAATGTTTAATTTTTGAAAGTCAGTTCACATTTGTAGGTATATTATCAGTTTTAGAGCTAAAATTAGCATGTTTAAAGTGATTTTCATGCTTCCAGGGGCCCGGGAAGTGAATTAAATACCATTTGGAGGCATTTAATGTTCAAGCAAAAACAGGTGATTTTTGACAAAAAAGATAACACCCCCATTACGTCATGCTTCAGAAAGGTGAAAAATGGTCAGTTTTCAAATGTTTTATTTTTGAACGTCAGTTCACATTTGTAGGTAGATCATCAGTTTTAGAGCTAAAATTAGCATGTTTAAAGTGATTTTCATGCTTCCAGGGGCCCGGGAAGTGAATTAGATACCATTTGGAGGCATTTAATGTTCAAGCAAAAACAGGTGATTTTTGACAAAAGAGATAACACCCCCCCATTACGTCATGCTGCAGAAAGGTGAAAAATGGTCCGTTTTGAAATGTTTTATTTTTTAACGTCAGTTCACAATTGTAGGTAGATCATCAGTTTTAGAGCTAAAATTAGCATGTTTAAAGTGATTTTCATGCTTCCAGGGGCCCAAAACACAAGATTTGTGTAATGGTTAAAAGTGCATGAAAATGGCCAATTTACTCACTCTGAGGTCTCAAAAAGTGTTTCTTCACCCCGGAAAGTGAATTAAATACCATTTAGAGGCATTTAATGTTCAAGCAAAAACAGGTGATTTTTGACAAAAGAGATAACACCCCCCCATTACGTCATGCTTCAGAAAGGTGAAAAATGGTCCGTTTTTAAATGTTTTATTTTTGAACGTCAGTTCACATTTGTAGGTAGATCATCAGTTTTAGAGCTAAAATTAGCATGTTTAAAGTGATTTTCATGCTTCCAGGGGCCCAGGAAGTGAATTAAATACCATTTGGAGGCATTTAATGTTCAAGCAAAAACAGGTGATTTTTGACAAAAGAGATAACACCCCCCCATTACGTCATGCTTCAGAAAGGTGAAAAATGGTCCGTTTTCAAATGTTTTATTTTTGAACGTCAGTTCACATTTGTAGGTAGATCATCAGTTTTAGAGCTAAAATTAGCATGTTTAAAGTGATTTTCATGCTTCCAGGGGCCCAAAACACAAGATTTGTGAAATGGTTAAAAGTGCATGAAAATGGCCAATTTACTCACGCTGAGGTCTCAAAAAGTGTTTCTTCACCCCGGGAAGTGAATTAAATACCATTTGGAGGCATTTAATGTTCAAGCAAAAACAGGTGATTTTTGACAAAAGAGATAACACCCCCCCATTACGTCATGCTTCAGAAAGGTGAAAAATCGTCCGTTTTCAAATGTTTTATTTTTGAACGTCAGTTCACATTTGTAGGTAGATCATCAGTTTTAGAGCTAAAATTAGCATGTTTAAAGTGATTTTCATGCTTCCAGGGGCCCGGGAAGTGAAATAAATACCATTTAGAGGCATTTAATGTTCAAGCAAAAACAGGTGATTTTTGACAAAAGAGATAACACCCCCCCATTACGTCATGCTTCAGAAAGGTGAAAAATGGTCCGTTTTCAAATGTTTTATTTTTGAACGTCAGTTCACATTTGTAGGTAGATCATCAGTTTTAGAGCTAAAATAAGCATGTTTAAAGTGATTTTCATGCTTCCAGGGGCCCGGGAAGTGAAATAAATACCATTTGGAGGCATTTAATGTTCAAGCAAAAACAGGTGATTTTTGACAAAAGAGATAACACCGCCCCATTACGTCATGCTGCAGAAAGGTGAAAAATGGCCCGTTTTCAAATGTTTTATTTTTTAACGTCAGTTCACATTTGTAGGTAGATCATCAGTTTTAGAGCTAAAATTAGCATGTTTAAAGTGATTTTCATGCTTCCAGGGGCCCAAAACACAAGATTTGTGAAATGGTTAAAAGTGCATGAAAATGGCCAATTTACTCACTCTGAGGTCTCAAAAAGTGTTTCTTCACCCCGGGAAGTGAATTAAATACCATTTGGAGGCATTTAATGTTCAAGCAAAAACAGGTGATTTTTGACAAAAGAGATAACACCCCCCATTACGTCATGCTTCAGAAAGGTGAAAAATGGTCCGTTTTCAAATGTTTTATTTTTGAACGTCAGTTCCCATTTGTAGGTAGATCATCAGTTTTAGAGCTAAAATTAGCATGTTGAAAGTGATTTTCATGCTTCCAGGGGCCCGGGAAGTGAATTAAATACCATTTGGAGGCATTTAATGTTCAAGCAAAAACAGGTGATTTTTGACAAAAGAGATAACACCCCCCATTACGTCATGCTGCAGAAAGGTGAAAAATGGTCCGTTTTCAAATGTTTTATTTTTTAACGTCAGTTCACATTTGTAGGTAGATCATCAGTTTTAGAGCTAAAATTAGCATGTTTAAAGTGATTTTCATGCTTCCAGGGGCCCAAAACACAAGATTTGTGAAATGGTTAAAAGTGCATGAAAATGGCCAATTTACTCACTCTGAGGTCTCAAAAAGTGTTTCTTCAACCCGGGAAGTGAATTAAATACCATTTGGAGGCATTTAATGTTCAAGCAAAAACAGGTGATTTTTGACAAAAGAGATAACACCCCCCCATTACGTCATGCTTCAGAAAGGTGAAAAATGGTCCGTTTTCAAATGTTTTATTTTTGAACGTCAGTTCACATTTGTAGGTAGATCATCAGTTTTAGAACTAAAATTAGCATGTTTAAAGTGATTTTCATGCTTCCAGGGGCCCGGGAAGTGAATTAAATACCATTTGGAGGCATTTAATGTTCAAGCAAAAACAGGTGATTTTTGACAAAAGAGATAACACCCCCCCATTACGTCATGCTTCAGAAAGGTAAAAAATTGTCCGTTTTCAAATGTTTTATTTTTGAAAGTCAGTTCACATTTGTAGGTAGATCATCAGTTTTAGAGCTAAAATTAGCATGTTTAAAGTGATTTTCATGCTTCCAGGGGCCCGGGAAGTGAATTAAATACCATTTGGAGGCATTTAATGTTCAAGCAAAAACAGGTGATTTTTGACAAAAGAGATAACACCCCCATTACGTCATGCTTCAGAAAGGTGAAAAATTTTCCTTTTTTCAAATGTTTAATTTTTGAAAGTCAGTTCACATTTGTAGGTATATTATCAGTTTTAGAGCTAAAATTAGCATGTTTAAAGTGATTTTCATGCTTCCAGGGGCCCAAAACACAAGATTTGTGTAATGGTTAAAAGTGCATGAAAATGGCCAATTTACTCACTCTGAGGTCTCAAAAAGTGTTTCTTCACCCCGGGAAGTGAATTAAATACCATTTAGAGGCATTTAATGTTCAAGCAAAAACAGGTGATTTTTGACAAAAGAGATAACACCCCCCCATTACGTCATGCTTCAGAAAGGTGAAAAATGGTCCTTTTTCAAATGTTTTATTTTTGAACGTCAGTTCACATTTGTAGGTAGATCATCAGTTTTAGAGCTAAAATTAGCATGTTTAAAGTGATTTTCATGCTTCCAGGGGCCCAGGAAGTGAATTAAATACCATTTGGAGGCATTTAATGTTCAAGCAAAAACAGGTGATTTTTGACAAAAGAGATAACACCCCCCCATTACGTCATGCTTCAGAAAGGTGAAAAATGGTCCGTTTTCAAATGTTTTATTTTTGAACGTCAGTTCACATTTGTAGGTAGATCATCAGTTTTAGAGCTAAAATTAGCATGTTTAAAGTGATTTTCATGCTTCCAGGGGCCCAAAACACAAGATTTGTGAAATGGTTAAAAGTGCATGAAAATGGCCAATTTACTCACGCTGAGGTCTCAAAAAGTGTTTCTTCACCCCGGGAAGTGAATTAAATACCATTTGGAGGCATTTAATGTTCAAGCAAAAACAGGTGATTTTTGACAAAAGAGATAACACCCCCCCATTACGTCATGCTTCAGAAAGGTGAAAAATCGTCCGTTTTCAAATGTTTTATTTTTGAACGTCAGTTCACATTTGTAGGTAGATCATCAGTTTTAGAGCTAAAATTAGCATGTTTAAAGTGATTTTCATGCTTCCAGGGGCCCGGGAAGTGAATTAAATACCATTTGGAGGCATTTAATGTTCAAGCAAAAACAGGTGATTTTTGACAAAAGAGATAACACCCCCCCATTACGTCATGCTTCAGAAAGGTGAAAAATGGTCCGTTTTCAAATGTTTTATTTTTGAACGTCAGTTCACATTTGTAGGTAGATCATCAGTTTTAGAGCTAAAATAAGCATGTTTAAAGTGATTTTCATGCTTCCAGGGGCCTGGGAAGTGAAATAAATACCATTTGGAGGCATTTAATGTTCAAGCAAAAACAGGTGATTTTTGACAAAAGAGATAACACCGCCCCATTACGTCATGCTGCAGAAAGGTGAAAAATGGCCCGTTTTCAAATGTTTTATTTTTTAACGTCAGTTCACATTTGTAGGTAGATCATCAGTTTTAGAGCTAAAATTAGCATGTTTAAAGTGATTTTCATGCTTCCAGGGGCCCAAAACACAAGATTTGTGAAATGGTTAAAAGTGCATGAAAATGGCCAATTTACTCACTCTGAGGTCTCAAAAAGGGTTTCTTCACCCCGGGAAGTGAATTAAATACCATTTGGAGGCATTTAATGTTCAAGCAAAAACAGGTGATTTTTGACAAAAGAGATAACACCCCCCCATTACGTCATGCTGCAGAAAGGTGAAAAATTGTCCGTTTTCAAATGTTTTATTTTTTAACGTCAGTTCACATTTGTTGGTAGATCATCAGTTTTAGAGCTAAAATTAGCATGTTTAAAGTGATTTTCATGCTTCCAGGGGCCCAAAACACAAGATTTGTGGAATGGTTAAAAGTGCATGAAAATGGCCAATTTACTCACTCTGAGGTCTCAAAAAGTGTTTCTTCACCCCGGGAAGTGAATTAAATACCATTTGGAGGCATTTAATGTTCAAGCAAAAACAGGTGATTTTTGACAAAAGAGATAACACCCCCCATTACGTCATGCTTCAGAAAGGTGAAAAATGGTCCGTTTTCAAATGTTTTATTTTTGAACGTCAGTTCCCATTTGTAGGTAGATCATCAGTTTTAGAGCTAAAATTAGCATGTTGAAAGTGATTTTCATGCTTCCAGGGGCCCGGGAAGTGAATTAAATACCATTTGGAGGCATTTAATGTTCAAGCAAAAACAGGTGATTTTTGACAAAAGAGATAACACCCCCCATTACGTCATGCTGCAGAAAGGTGAAAAATGGTCCGTTTTCAAATGTTTTATTTTTTAACGTCAGTTCACATTTGTAGGTAGATCATCAGTTTTAGAGCTAAAATTAGCATGTTTAAAGTGATTTTCATGCTTCCAGGGGCCCAAAACACAAGATTTGTGAAATGGTTAAAAGTGCATGAAAATGGCCAATTTACTCACTCTGAGGTCTCAAAAAGTGTTTCTTCAACCCGGGAAGTGAATTAAATACCATTTGGAGGCATTTAATGTTCAAGCAAAAACAGGTTATTTTTGACAAAAGAGATAACACCCCCCCATTACGTCATGCTTCAGAAAGGTGAAAAATGGTCCGTTTTCAAATGTTTTATTTTTGAACGTCAGTTCACATTTGTAGGTAGATCATCAGTTTTAGAACTAAAATTAGCATGTTTAAAGTGATTTTCATGCTTCCAGGGGCCCGGGAAGTGAATTAAATACCATTTGGAGGCATTTAATGTTCAAGCAAAAACAGGTGATTTTTGACAAAAGAGATAACACCCCCCCATTACGTCATGCTTCAGAAAGGTGAAAAATTGTCCGTTTTCAAATGTTTTATTTTTGAAAGTCAGTTCACATTTGTAGGTAGATCATCAGTTTTAGAGCTAAAATTAGCATGTTTAAAGTGATTTTCATACTTCCAGGGGCCCGGGAAGTGAATTAAATACCATTTGGAGGCATTTAATGTTCAAGCAAAAACAGGTGATTTTTGACAAAAGAGATAACACCCCCCCATTACGTCATGCTTCAGAAAGGTGAAAAATTGTCCTTTTTTCAAATGTTTAATTTTTGAAAGTCAGTTCACATTTGTAGGTATATTATCAGTTTTAGAGCTAAAATTAGCATGTTTAAAGTGATTTTCATGCTTCCAGCGGCCCGGGAAGTGAATTAAATACCATTTGGAGGCATTTAATGTTCAAGCAAAAACAGGTGATTTTTGACAAAAAAGATAACACCCCCATTACGTCATGCTTCAGAAAGGTGAAAAATGGTCAGTTTTCAAATGTTTTATTTTTGAACGTCAGTTCACATTTGTAGGTAGATCATCAGTTTTAGAGCTAAAATTAGCATGTTTAAAGTGATTTTCATGCTTCCAGGGGCCCGGGAAGTGAATTAGATACCATTTGGAGGCATTTAATGTTCAAGCAAAAACAGGTGATTTTTGACAAAAGAGATAACACCCCCCCATTACGTCATGCTGCAGAAAGGTGAAAAATGGTCCGTTTTGAAATGTTTTATTTTTTAACGTCAGTTCACAATTGTAGGTAGATCATCAGTTTTAGAGCTAAAATTAGCATGTTTAAAGTGATTTTCATGCTTCCAGGGGCCCAAAACACAAGATTTGTGTAATGGTTAAAAGTGCATGAAAATGGCCAATTTACTCACTCTGAGGTCTCAAAAAGTGTTTCTTCACCCCGGGAAGTGAATTAAATACCATTTAGAGGCATTTAATGTTCAAGCAAAAACAGGTGATTTTTGACAAAAGAGATAACACCCCCCCATTACGTCATGCTTCAGAAAGGTGAAAAATGGTCCGTTTTCAAATGTTTTATTTTTGAACGTCAGTTCACATTTGTAGGTAGATCATCAGTTTTAGAGCTAAAATTAGCATGTTTAAAGTGATTTTCATGCTTCCAGGGGCCCAGGAAGTGAATTAAATACCATTTGGAGGCATTTAATGTTCAAGCAAAAACAGGTGATTTTTGACAAAAGAGATAACACCCCCCCATTACGTCATGCTTCAGAAAGGTGAAAAATGGTCCGTTTTCAAATGTTTTATTTTTGAACGTCAGTTCACATTTGTAGGTAGATCATCAGTTTTAGAGCTAAAATTAGCATGTTTAAAGTGATTTTCATGCTTCCAGGGGCCCAAAACACAAGATTTGTGAAATGGTTAAAAGTGCATGAAAATGGCCAATTTACTCACGCTGAGGTCTCAAAAAGTGTTTCTTCACCCCGGGAAGTGAATTAAATACCATTTGGAGGCATTTAATGTTCAAGCAAAAACAGGTGATTTTTGACAAAAGAGATAACACCCCCCCATTACGTCATGCTTCAGAAAGGTGAAAAATCGTCCGTTTTCAAATGTTTTATTTTTGAACGTCAGTTCACATTTGTAGGTAGATCATCAGTTTTAGAGCTAAAATTAGCATGTTTAAAGTGATTTTCATGCTTCCAGGGGCCCGGGAAGTGAATTAAATACCATTTGGAGGCATTTAATGTTCAAGCAAAAACAGGTGATTTTTGACAAAAGAGATAACACCCCCACATTACGTCATGCTTCAGAAAGGTGAAAAATGGTCCGTTTTCAAATGTTTTATTTTTGAACGTCAGTTCACATTTGTAGGTAGATCATCAGTTTTAGAGCTAAAATAAGCATGTTTAAAGTGATTTTCATGCTTCCAGGGGCCCGGGAAGTGAAATAAATACCATTTGGAGGCATTTAATGTTCAAGCAAAAACAGGTGATTTTTGACAAAAGAGATAACACCGCCCCATTACGTCATGCTGCAGAAAGGTGAAAAATGGCCCGTTTTCAAATGTTTTATTTTTTTAACGTCAGTTCACATTTGTAGGTAGATCATCAGTTTTAGAGCTAAAATTAGCATGTTTAAAGTGATTTTCATGCTTCCAGGGGCCCAAAACACAAGATTTGTGAAATGGTTAAAAGTGCATGAAAATGGCCAATTTACTCACTCTGAGGTCTCAAAAAGGGTTTCTTCACCCCGGGAAGTGAATTAAATACCATTTGGAGGCATTTAATGTTCAAGCAAAAACAGGTGATATTTGACAAAAGAGATAACACCCCCCCATTACGTCATGCTTCAGAAAGGTGAAAAATGGTCCGTTTTCAAATGTTTTATTTTTGAACGTCAGTTCACATTTGTAGGTAGATCATCAGTTTTAGAGCTAAAATTAGCATGTTTAAAGTGATTTTCATGCTTCCAGGGGCCCGGGAAGTAAATTAAATACCATTTGGAGGCATTTAATGTTCAAGCAAAAACAGGTGATTTTTGACAAAAGAGATAACACCCCCCCATTACGTCATGCTGCAGAAAGGTGAAAAATGGTCAGTTTTCAAATGTTTTAATTTTTTAACGTCAGTTCACATTTGTAGGTAGATCATCAGTTTTAGAGTTAAAATTAGCATGTTTAAAGTGATTTTCATGCTTCCAGGGGCCCAAAATACAAGATTTGTGGAATGGTTAAAAGTGCATGAAAATGGCCAATTTACTCACTCTGAGGTCTCAAAAAGTGTTTCTTCACCCCGGGAAGTGAATTAAATACCATTTGGAGGCATTTAATGTTCAAGCAAAAACAGGTGATTTTTGACAAAAGAGATAACACCCCCCCCATTATGTCATGCTTCAGAAAGGTGAAAAATGGTACGTTTTCAAATGTTTTATTTTTGAACGTCAGTTCACATTTGTAGGTAGATCATCAGTTTTAGAGCTAAAATTAGCATGTTTAAAGTGATTTTCATGCTTCCAGGGGCTCGGGAAGTGAATTAAATACCATTTGGAGGCATTTAATGTTCAAGCAAAAACAGGTGATTTTTGACAAAAGAGATAACACCCCCCCATTACGTCATGCTTCAGAAAGGGGAAAAATGGTCCGTTTTCAAATGTTTTATTTTTTAACGTCAGTTCACATTTGTAGGTAGATCATCAGTTTTAGAGCTAAAATAAGCATGTTTAAAGTGATTTTCATGCTTCCAGGGGCCCGGGAAGTGAATTAAATACCATTTGGAGGCATTTAATGTTCAAGCAAAAACAGGTGATTTTTGACAAAAGAGATAACACCCCCCCATTACGTCATGCTTCAGAAAGGTGAAAAATGGTCCGTTTTCAAATGTTTTATTTTTGAACGTCAGTTCACATTTGTAGGTAGATCATCAGTTTTAGAGCTAAAACAAGCATGTTTAAAGTGATTTTCATGCTTCCAGGGGCCCGGGAAGTGAATTAAATACCATTTGGAGGCATTTAATGTTCAAGCAAAAACAGGTGATTTTTGAAAAAAAGAGATAACACCCCCCCATTACGTCATGCTTCAGAAAGGTGAAAAATGGTCCGTTTTCAAATGTTTTATTTTTTAACGTCAGTTCACATTTGTAGGTAGATCATCAGTTTTAGATCTAAAATAAGCATGTTTAAAGTGATTTTCATGCTTCCAGGGGCCCGGGAAGTGAATTAAATACCATTTGGAGGCATTTAATGTTCAAGCAAAAACAGGTGATTTTTGACAAAAGGGATAACACCCCCCCATTACGTCATGCTTCAGAAAGGTGAAAAATGGTCCGTTTTCAAATGTTTTATTTTTGAATGTCAGTTCACATTTGTAGGTAGATCATCAGTTTTAGAGCTAAAATTAGCATGTTTAAAGTGATTTTCATGCTTCCAGGGGCCCGGGAAGTGAATTAAATACCATTTGGAGGCATTTAATGTTCAAGCAAAAACAGGTGATTTTTGACAAAAGAGATAACACCCCCCATTACGTCATGCTTCAGATAGGTGAAAAATGGTACGTTTTCAAATGTTTTATTTTTGAACGTCAGTTCACATTTGTAGGTAGATCATCAGTTTTAGAGCTAAAATTAGCATGTTTAAAGTGATTTTCATGCTTCCAGGGGCCCGGGAAGTGAATTAAATACCATTTGGAGGCATTTAATGTTCAAGCAAAAACAGGTGATTTTTGACAAAAGAGATAACACCCCCCCATTACGTCATGCTTCAGAAAGGTGAAAAATGGTCCGTTTTCAAATGTTTTATTTTTTAACGTCAGTTCACATTTGTAGGTAGATCATCAGTTTTAGAGCTAAAATTAGCATGTTTAAAGTGATTTTCATGCTTCCAGGGGCCCAAAACACAAGATTTGTGAAATGGTTAAAAGTGCATGAAAATGGCCAATTTACTCACTCTGAGGTCTCAAAAAGTGTTTCTTCACCCCGGGAAGTGAATTAAATACCATTTGGAGGCCTTTAATGTTCAAGCAAAAACAGGTGATTTTTGACAAAAGAGATAACACCCCCCCATTACGTCATGCTTCAGAAAGGTGAAAAATGGTCCGTTTTCAAATGTTTTATTTTTTAACGTCAGTTCACATTTGTAGGTAGATCATCAGTTTTAGAGCTAAAATTAGCATGTTTAAAGTGATTTTCATGCTTCCAGGGGCCCGGGAAGTGAATTAAATACCATTTGGAGGCATTTAATGTTCAAGCAAAAACAGGTGATTTTTGACAAAAGAGAAAACACCCCCCCCCCATTACGTCATGCTGCAGAAAGGTGAAAAATGGTCCGTTTTCAAATGTTTTATTTTTTAACGTCAGTTCACATTTGTAGGTAGATCATCAGTTTTAGAGCTAAAATTAGCATGTTTAATGTGATTTTCATGCTTCCAGGGGCCCGGGAAGTGAATTAAATACCATTTGGAGGCATTTAATGTTCTAGCAAAAACAGGTGATTTTTGACAAAAGAGATAACACCCCCCATTACGTCATGCTTCAGAAAGGTGAAAAATTGTCCGTTTTCAAATGTTTTATTTTTGAAAGTCAGTTCACATTTGTAGGTAGATCATCAGTTTTAGAGCTAAAATTAGCATGTTTAAAGTGATTTTCATGCTGCCAGGGGCCCGGGAAGGGAATTAAATACCATTTGGAGGCATTTAATGTTCAAGCAAAAACAGGTGATTTTTGACAAAAGAGATAACACCCCCCCATTACGTCATGCTTCAGAAAGGTGAAAAATGGTACGTTTTCAAATGTTTTATTTTTGAACGTCAGTTCACATTTGTAGGTAGATCATCAGTTTTAGAGCTAAAATTAGCATGTTTAAAGTGATTTTCATGCTTCCAGGGGCCCGGGAAGTGAATTAAATACCATTTGGAGGCATTTAATGTTCAAGCAAAAACAGGTGATTTTTGACAAAAGAGATAACACCCCCCCATTACGTCATGCTTCAGAAAGGTGAAAAATGGTCCGTTTTCAAATGTTTTATTTTTTAACGTCAGTTCACATTTGTAGGTAGATCATCAGTTTTAGAGCTAAAATTAGCATGTTTAAAGTGATTTTCATGCTTCCAGGGGCCCAAAACACAAGATTTGTGAAATGGTTAAAAGTGCATGAAAATGGCCAATTTACTCACTCTGAGGTCTCAAAAAGTGTTTCTTCACCCCGGGAAGTGAATTAAATACCATTTGGAGGCCTTTAATGTTCAAGCAAAAACAGGTGATTTTTGACAAAAGAGATAACACCCCCCATTACGTCATGCTTCAGAAAGGTGAAAAATGGTCCGTTTTCAAATGTTTTATTTTTTAACGTCAGTTCACATTTGTAGGTAGATCATCAGTTTTAGAGCTAAAATTAGCAAGTTTAAAGTGATTTTCATGCTTCCAGGGGCCCGGGAAGTGAATTAAATACCATTTGGAGGCATTTAATGTTCAAGCAAAAACAGGTGATTTTTGACAAAAGAGAAAACACCCCCCCATTACGTCATGCTGCAGAAAGGTGAAAAATGGTCCGTTTTCAAATGTTTTATTTTTTAACGTCAGTTCACATTTGTAGGTAGATCATCAGTTTTAGAGCTAAAATTAGCATGTTTAAAGTGATTTTCATGCTTCCAGGGGCCCGGGAAGTGAATTAAATACCATTTGGAGGCATTTAATGTTCAAGCAAAAACAGGTGATTTTTGACAAAAGAGATAACACCCCCCATTACGTCATGCTTCAGAAAGGGGAAAAATGGTCCGTTTTCAAATGTTTTATTTTTTAACGTCAGTTCACATTTGTAGGTAGATCATCAGTTTTAGAGCTAAAATAAGCATGTTTAAAGTGATTTTCATGCTTCCAGGGGCCCGGGAAGTGAATTAAATACCATTTGGAGGCATTTAATGTTCAAGCAAAAACAGGTGATTTTTGACAAAAGGGATAACACCCCCCCATTACGTCATGCTTCAGAAAGGTGAAAAATGGTCCGTTTTCAAATGTTTTATTTTTGAATGTCAGTTCACATTTGTAGGTAGATCATCAGTTTTAGAGCTAAAATTAGCATGTTTAAAGTGATTTTCATGCTTCCAGGGGCCCGGGAAGTGAATTAAATACCATTTGGAGGCATTTAATGTTCAAGCAAAAACAGGTGATTTTTGACAAAAGAGATAACACCCCCCATTACGTCATGCTTCAGAAAGGTGAAAAATGGTACGTTTTCAAATGTTTTATTTTTGAACGTCAGTTCACATTTGTAGGTAGATCATCAGTTTTAGAGCTAAAATTAGCATGTTTAAAGTGATTTTCATGCTTCCAGGGGCCCGGGAAGTGAATTAAATACCATTTGGAGGCATTTAATGTTCAAGCAAAAACAGGTGATTTTTGACAAAAGAGATAACACCCCCCCATTACGTCATGCTTCAGAAAGGTGAAAAATGGTCCGTTTTCAAATGTTTTATTTTTTAACGTCAGTTCACATTTGTAGGTAGATCATCAGTTTTAGAGCTAAAATTAGCATGTTTAAAGTGATTTTCATGCTTCCAGGGGCCCAAAACACAAGATTTGTGAAATGGTTAAAAGTGCATGAAAATGGCCAATTTACTCACTCTGAGGTCTCAAAAAGTGTTTCTTCACCCCGGGAAGTGAATTAAATACCATTTGGAGGCCTTTAATGTTCAAGCAAACACAGGTGATTTTTGACAAAAGAGATAACACCCCCCCATTACGTCATGCTTCAGAAAGGTGAAAAATGGTCCGTTTTCAAATGTTTTATTTTTTAACGTCAGTTCACATTTGTAGGTAGATCATCAGTTTTAGAGCTAAAATTAGCATGTTTAAAGTGATTTTCATGCTTCCAGGGGCCCGGGAAGTGAATTAAATACCATTTGGAGGCATTTAATGTTCAAGCAAAAACAGGTGATTTTTGACAAAAGAGAAAACACCCCCCCCCATTACGTCATGCTGCAGAAAGGTGAAAAATGGTCCGTTTTCAAATGTTTTATTTTTTAACGTCAGTTCACATTTGTAGGTAGATCATCAGTTTTAGAGCTAAAATTAGCATGTTTAATGTGATTTTCATGCTTCCAGGGGCCCGGGAAGTGAATTAAATACCATTTGGAGGCATTTAATGTTCTAGCAAAAACAGGTGATTTTTGACAAAAGAGATAACACCCCCCATTACGTCATGCTTCAGAAAGGTGAAAAATTGTCCGTTTTCAAATGTTTTATTTTTGAAAGTCAGTTCACATTTGTAGGTAGATCATCAGTTTTAGAGCTAAAATTAGCATGTTTAAAGTGATTTTCATGCTGCCAGGGGCCCGGGAAGTGAATTAAATACCATTTGGAGGCATTTAATGTTCAAGCAAAAACAGGTGATTTTTGACAAAAGAGATAACACCCCCCCATTACGTCATGCTTCAGAAAGGTGAAAAATGGTACGTTTTCAAATGTTTTATTTTTGAACGTCAGTTCACATTTGTAGGTAGATCATCAGTTTTAGAGCTAAAATTAGCATGTTTAAAGTGATTTTCATGCTTCCAGGGGCCCGGGAAGTGAATTAAATACCATTTGGAGGCATTTAATGTTCAAGCAAAAACAGGTGATTTTTGACAAAAGAGATAACACCCCCCCATTACGTCATGCTTCAGAAAGGTGAAAAATGGTCCGTTTTCAAATGTTTTATTTTTTAACGTCAGTTCACATTTGTAGGTAGATCATCAGTTTTAGAGCTAAAATTAGCATGTTTAAAGTGATTTTCATGCTTCCAGGGGCCCAAAACACAAGATTTGTGAAATGGTTAAAAGTGCATGAAAATGGCCAATTTACTCACTCTGAGGTCTCAAAAAGTGTTTCTTCACCCCGGGAAGTGAATTAAATACCATTTGGAGGCCTTTAATGTTCAAGCAAAAACAGGTGATTTTTGACAAAAGAGATAACACCCCCCATTACGTCATGCTTCAGAAAGGTGAAAAATGGTCCGTTTTCAAATGTTTTATTTTTTAACGTCAGTTCACATTTGTAGGTAGATCATCAGTTTTAGAGCTAAAATTAGCATGTTTAAAGTGATTTTCATGCTTCCAGGGGCCCGGGAAGTGAATTAAATACCATTTGGAGGCATTTAATGTTCAAGCAAAAACAGGTGATTTTTGACAAAAGAGAAAACACCCCCCCCATTACGTCATGCTGCAGAAAGGTGAAAAATGGTCCGTTTTCAAATGTTTTATTTTTTAACGTCAGTTCACATTTGTAGGTAGATCATCAGTTTTAGAGCTAAAATTAGCATGTTTAAAGTGATTTTCATGCTTCCAGGGGCCCGGGAAGTGAATTAAATACCATTTGGAGGCATTTAATGTTCTAGCAAAAACAGGTGATTTTTGACAAAAGAGATAACACCCCCCCATTACGTCATGCTTCAGAAAGGTGAAAAATTGTCCGTTTTCAAATGTTTTATTTCTGAAAGTCAGTTCACATTTGTAGGTAGATCATCAGTTTTAGAGCTAAAATTAGCATGTTTAAAGTGATTTTCATGCTGCCAGGGGCCCGGGAAGTGAATTAAATACCATTTGGAGGCATTTAATGTTCAAGCAAAAGCAGGTGATTTTTGACAAAAGAGATAACACCCCCCCATTACGTCATGCTTCAGAAAGGTGAAAAATGGTCAGTTTTCAAATGTTTTATTTTTGAACGTCAGTTCACATTTGTAGGTAGATCATCAGTTTTAGAGCTAAAATTAGCATGTTTAAAGTGATTTTCATGCTTCCAGGGACCCGGGAAGTGAATTAGATACCATTTGGAGGCATTTAATGTTCAAGCAAAAACTGGTGATTTTTGACAAAAGAGATAACACCCCCCATTACGTCATGCTTCAGAAAGGTGAAAAATGGTCCGTTTTCAAATGTTTTATTTTTGAACGTCAGTTCACATTTGTAGGTAGATCATCAGTTTTAGAGCTAAAATTAGCATGTTTAAAGTGATTTTCATGCTTCCAGGGGCCCGAGAAGTGAATTAAATACCATTTGGAGGCATTTAATGTTCAAGCAAAAACAGGTGATTTTTGACAAAAGAGATAACACCCCCCCATTACGTCATGCTTCAGAAAGGTGAAAAATTGTCCGTTTTCAAATGTTTTATTTTTGAAAGTCAGTTCACGTTTGTAGGTAGATCATCAGTTTTAGAGCTAAAATTAGCATGTTTAAAGTGATTTTCATGCTTCCAGGGGCCCGGGAAGTGAATTAAATACCATTTGGAGGCATTTAATGTTCAAGCAAAAACAGGTGATTTTTGACAAAAGAGATAACACCCCCCCATTATGTCATGCTGCAGAAAGGTGAAAAATGGTCCGTTTTCAAATGTTTTAGTTTTTTTAACGTCAGTTCACATTTGTAGGTAGATCATCAGTTTTAGAGCTAAAATTAGCATGTTTAAAGTGATTTTCATGCTTCCAGGGGCCCGGGAAGTGAATTAAATACCATTTGGAGGCATTTAATGTTCAAGCAAAAACAGGTGATTTTTGACAAAAGTGATAACACCCCCCTTTACGTCATGCTTCAGAAAGGTGAAAAATGGTCCGTTTTCAAATGTTTTATTTTTGAACGTCAGTTCACATTTGTAGGTAGATCATCAGTTTCAGAGCTAAAATTAGCATGTTTAAAGTGATTTTCATGCTTCCAGGGGCCCGAGAAGTGAATTAAATACCATTTGGAGGCATTTAATGTTCAAGCAAAAACAGGTGATTTTTGACAAAAGAGATAACACCCCCCCATTACGTCATGCTTCAGAAAGGTGAAAAATTGTCCGTTTTCAAATGTTTTATTTTTGAAAGTCAGTTCACGTTTGTAGGTAGATCATCAGTTTTAGAGCTAAAATTAGCATGTTTAAAGTGATTTTCATGCTTCCAGGGGCCCGGGAAGTGAATTAAATACCATTTGGAGGCATTTAATGTTCAAGCAAAAACAGGTGATTTTTGACAAAAGAGATAACACCCCCCCATTACGTCATGCTGCAGAAAGGTGAAAAATGGTCCGTTTTCAAATGTTTTAATTTTTTAACGTCAGTTCACATTTGTAGGTAGATCATCAGTTTTAGAGCTAAAATTAGCATGTTTAAAGTGATTTTCATGCTTCCAGGGGCCCAAAATACAAGATTTGTGGAATGGTTAAAAGTGCATGAAAATGGCCAATTTATTCACTCTGAGGTCTCAAAAAGTGTTTCTTCACCCCGGGAAGTGAATTAAATACCATTTGGAGGCATTTAATGTTCAAGCAAAAACAGGTGATTTTTGACAAAAGAGATAACACCCCCCCATTATGTCATGCTTCAGAAAGGTGAAAAATGGTACGTTTTCAAATGTTTTATTTTTGAACGTCAGTTCACATTTGTAGGTAGATCATCAGTTTTAGAGCTAAAATTAGCATGTTTAAAGTGATTTTCATGCTTCCAGGGGCCCGGGAAGTGAATTAAATACCATTTGGAGGCATTTAATGTTCAAGCAAAAACAGGTGATTTTTGACAAAAGAGATAACACCCCCCCATTACGTCATGCTTCAGAAAGGGGAAAAATGGTCCGTTTTCAAATGTTTTATTTTTTAACGTCAGTTCACATTTGTAGGTAGATCATCAGTTTTAGAGCTAAAATAAGCATGTTTAAAGTGATTTTCATGCTTCCAGGGGCCCGGGAAGTGAATTAAATACCATTTGGAGGCATTTAATGTTCAAGCAAAAACAGGTGATTTTTGACAAAAGGGATAACACCCCCCCATTACGTCATGCTTCAGAAAGGTGAAAAATGGTCCGTTTTCAAATGTTTTATTTTTGAACGTCAGTTCACATTTGTAGGTAGATCATCAGTTTTAGAGCTAAAATTAGCATGTTTAAAGTGATTTTCATGCTTCCAGGGGCCCGGGAAGTGAATTAAATACCATTTGGAGGCATTTAATGTTCAAGCAAAAACAGGTGATTTTTGACAAAAGAGATAACACCCCCCCATTACGTTATGCTTCAGAAAGGTGAAAAATGGTCCGTTTTCAAATGTTTTATTTTTGAACGTCAGTTTACATTTGTAGGTAGATCACCAGTTTTAGAGCTAAAATTAGCATGTTTAAAGTGATTTTCATGCTTCCAGGGGCCCGGGAAGTGAATTAAATACCATTTGGAGGCATTTAATGTTCAAGCAAAAACAGGTGATTTTTGACAAAAGAGATAACACCCCCCCATTACGTCATGCTTCAGAAAGGTGAAAAATTGTCCGTTTTCAAATGTTTTATTTTTGAAAGTCAGTTCACATTTGTAGGTAGATCATCAGTTTTAGAGCTAAAATTAGCATGTTTAAAGTGATTTTCATGCTTCCAGGGGCCCGGGAAGTGAATTAAATACCATTTGGAGGCATTTAATGTTCAAGCAAAAACAGGTGATTTTTTACAAAAGAGATAACACTCCCCCATTACGTCATGCTGCAGAAAGGTGAAAAATGGTCCGTTTTCAAATGTTTTATTTTTTAACGTCAGTTCACATTTGTAGGTAGATCATCAGTTTTAGAGCTAAAATTAGCATGTTTAAAGTGATTTTCATGCTTCCAGGGGCCCAAAACACAAGATTTGTGGAATGGTTAAAAGTGCATGAAAATGGCCAATTTACTCACTCTGAGGTCTCAAAAAGTGTTTCTTCACCCCGGGAAGTGAATTAAATACCATTTGGAGGCATTTAATGTTCAAGCAAAAACAGGTGATTTTTGACAAAGGAGATAACACCCCCCCATTACGTCATGCTTCAGAAAGGTGAAAAATGGTCCGTTTTCAAATGTTTTATTTTTGAACGTCAGTTCACATTTGTAGGTAGATCATCAGTTTTAGAGCTAAAATAAGCATGTTTAAAGTGATTTTCATGCTTCCAGGGGCCCGGGAAGTGAATTAAATACCATTTGGAGGCATTTAATGTTCAAGTAAAAACAGGTGATTTTTGACAAAAGGGATAACACCCCCCCATTACGTCATGCTTCAGAAAGGTGAAAAATGGTCCGTTTTCAAAAGTTTTATTTTTGAACGTCAGTTCACATTTGTAGGTAGATCATCAGTTTTAGAGCTAAAATTAGCATGTTTAAAGTGATTTTCATGCTTCCAGGGGCCCGGGAAGTGAATTAAATACCATTTGGAGGCATTTAATGTTCAAGCAAAAACAGGTGATTTTTGACAAAAGAGATAACACCCCCCCCATTACGTCATGCTGCAGAAAGGTGAAAAATGGTCCGTTTTCAAATGTTTTATTTTTTAACGTCAGTTCACATTTGTAGGTAGATCATCAGTTTTAGAGCTAAAATTAGCATGTTTAAAGTGATTTTCATGCTTCCAGGGGCCCGGGAAGTGAATTAAATACCATTTGGAGGCATTTAATGTTCAAGAAAAAACAGGTGATTTTTAACAAAAGAGATAACACCCCCCCCCATTACGTCATGCTGCAGAAAGGTGAAAAATGGTCCGTTTTCAAATGTTTTATTTTTTAACGTCAGTTCACATTTGTAGGTAGATCATCAATTTTAGAGCTAAAATTAGCATGTTTAAAGTGATTTTCATGCTTCCAGGGGCCCAAAACACAAGATTTGTGGAATGGTTAAAAGTGCATGAAAATGGCCAATTTACTCACTCTGAGGTCTCAAAAAGTGTTTCTTCACCTCGGGAAGTGAATTAAATACCATTTGGAGGCATTTAATGTTCAAGCAAAAACAGGTGATTTTTGACAAAAGAGATAACACCCCCCCCATTACGTCATGCTGCAGAAAGGTGAAAAATGGTCCGTTTTCAAATGTTTTATTTTTTAACGTCAGTTCACATTTGTAGGTAGATCATCAGTTTTAGAGCTAAAATTAGCATGTTTAAAGTGATTTTCATGCTTCCAGGGGCCCAAAACACAAGATTTGTGGAATGGTTAAAAGTGCATGAAAATGGCCAATTTACTCACTCTGAGGTCTCAAAAAGTGTTTCTTCACCCCGGTAAGTGAATTAAATACCATTTGGAGGCATTTAATGTTCAAGCAAAAACAGGTGATTTTTGACAAAAGAGATAACACCCCCCCATTACGTCATGCTTCAGAAAGGTGAAAAATGGTCCGTTTTCAAATGTTTTATTTTTGAACGTCAGTTCACATTTGTAGGTAGATCATCAGTTTTAGAGCTAAAATAAGCATGTTTAAAGTGATTTTCATGCTTCCAGGGGCCCGTGAAGTGAATTAAATACCATTTGGAGGCATTTAATGTTCAAGCAAAAACAGGTGATTTTTGACAAAAGAGATAACACCCCCCCATTACGTTATGCTTCAGAAAGGTGAAAAATGGTCCGTTTTCAAATGTTTTATTTTTGAACGTCAGTTCACATTTGTAGGTAGATCATCAGTTTTAGAGCTAAAATTAGCATGTTTAAAGTGATTTTCATGCTTCCAGGGGCCCGGGAAGTGAATTAAATACCATTTGGAGGCATTTAATGTTCAAGCAAAAACAGGTGATTTTTGACAAAAGAGATAACACCCCCCCATTAAGTTATGCTTCAGAAAGGTGAAAAATGGTCCGTTTTCAAATGTTTTATTTTTGAACGTCAGTTCACATTTGTAGGTAGTACATCAGTTTTAGAGCTAAAATTAGCATGTTTAAAGTGATTTTCATGCTTCCAGGGGCCCGGGAAGTGAATTAAATACCATTTGGAGGCATTTAATGTTCAAGCAAAAACAGGTGATTTTTGACAAAAGAGATAACACCCCCCATTAAGTCATGCTTCAGAAAGGTGAAAAATTGTCCGTTTTCAAATGTTTTATTTTTGAAAGTCAGTTCACATTTGTAGGTAGATCATCAGTTTTAGAGCTAAAATTAGCATGTTTAAAGTGATTTTCATGCTTCCAGGGGCCCGGGAAGTGAATTAAATACCATTTGGAGGCATTTAATGTTCAAGCAAAAACTGGTGATTTTTGACAAAAGAGATAACACCCCCCCATTACGTCATGCTGCAGAAAGGTGAAAAATTGTCCGTTTTCAAATGTTTTATTTTTTAACGTCAGTTCACATTTGTAGGTAGATCATCAGTTTTAGAGATAAAATTAGCATGTTTAAAGTGATTTTCATGCTTCCAGGGGCCCGGGAAGTGAATTAAATACCATTTGGAGGCATTTAATGTTCAAGCAAAAACAGGTGATTTTTGACAAAAGAGATAACACCCCCCCCATTACGTCATGCTGCAGAAAGGTGAAAAATGGTCAGTTTTCAAATGTTTTATTTTTTAACGTCAGTTCACATTTGTAGGTAGATCATCAGTTTTAGAGCTAAAATTAGCATGTTTAAAGTGATTTTCATGCTTCCAGGGGCCCAAAACACAAGATTTGTGGAATGGTTAAAAGTGCATGAAAATGGCCAATTTACACACTCTGAGGTCTCAAAAAGTGTTTCTTCACCCCGGGAAGTGAATTAAATACCATTTGGAGGCATTTAATGTTCAAGCAAAAACAGGTGATTTTTGACAAAAGAGATAACACCCCCCCATTACGTCATGCTTCAGAAAGGTGAAAAATGGTCCGTTTTCAAATGTTTTATTTTTGAACGTCAGTTCACATTTGTAGGTAGATCATCAGTTTTAGAGCTAAAATTAGCATGTTTAAAGTGATTTTTATGCTTCCAGGGGCCCGGGAAGTGAATTAAATACCATTTGGAGGCATTTAATGTTCAAGCAAAAACAGGTGATTTTTGACAAAAAAGATAACACCCCCCCATTACGTCATGCTTCAGAAAGGTGAAAAATTGTCCGTTTTCAAATGTTTTATTTTTGAAAGTCAGTTCACATTTGTAGGTAGATCATCAGTTTTAGAGCTAAAATTAGCATGTTTAAAGTGATTTTCATGCTTCCAGGGGCCCGGGAAGTGAATTAAATACCATTTGGAGGCATTTAATGTTCAAGCAAAAACAGGTGATTTTTGACAAAAGAGATAACACCCCCCCATTACGTTATGCTTCAGAAAGGTGAAAAATGGTCCGTTTTCAAATGTTTTATTTTTGAACGTCAGTTCACATTTGTAGGTAAATCATCAGTTTTAGAGCTAAAATTAGCATGTTTAAAGTGATTTTCATGCTTCCAGGGGCCCGGGAAGTAAATTAAATACCATTTGGAGGCATTTAATGTTCAAGCAAAAACAGGTGATTTTTAACAAAAGAGATAACACCCCCCCATTACGTCATGCTGCAGAAAGGTGAAAAATGGTCTGTTTTCAAATGTTTTATTTTTTAACGTCAGTTCACATATGTAGGTAGATCATCAATTTTAGAGCTAAAATTAGCATGTTTAAAGTGATTTTCATGCTTCCAGGGGCCCAAAACACAAGATTTGTGGAATGGTTAAAAGTGCATGAAAATGGCCAATTTACTCACTCTGAGGTCTCAAAAAGTGTTTCTTCACCCCGGGAAGTGAATTAAATACCATTTGGAGGCATTTAATGTTCAAGCAAAAACAGGTGATTTTTGACAAAAGAGATAACACCCCCCATTACGTCATGCTTCAGAAAGGTGAAAAATGGTCCGTTTTCAAATGTTTTATTTTTGAACGTCAGTTCACATTTGTAGGTAGATCATCAGTTTTAGAGCTAAAATTAGCATGTTTAAAGTGATTTTCATGCTTCCAGGGGCCCGGGAAGTGAATTAAATACCATTTGGAGCCATTTAATGTTCAAGCAAAAACAGGTGATTTTTGACAAAAGAGATAACACCCCCCCATTAAGTCATGCTTCAGAAAGGTGAAAAATTGTCCGTTTTCAAATGTTTTATTTTTGAAAGTCAGTTCACATTTGTAGGTAGATCATCAGTTTTAGAGCGAAAATTAGCATGTTTAAAGTGATTTTCATGCTTCCAGTGGCCCGGGAAGTGAATTAAATACCATTTGGAGGCATTTAATGTTCAAGCAAAAACAGGTGATTTTTGACAAAAGAGATAACACCCCCCCATTACGTCATGCTGCAGAAAGGTGAAAAATGGTCCGTTTTCAAATGTTTTATTTTTTAACGTCAGTTCACATTTGTAGGTAGATCATCAGTTTTAGAGCTAAAATTAGCATGTTTAAAGTGATTTTCATGCTTCCAGGGGCCCGGGAAGTGAATTAAATACCATTTGGAGGCATTTAATGTTCAAGCAAAAACAGGTGATTTTTGACAAAAGAGATAACACCCCCCCATTACGTCATGCTTCAGAAAGGTGAAAAATTGTCTGTTTTCAAATGTTTTATTTTTGAAAGTCAGTTCACATTTGTAGGTAGATCGTCAGTTTTAGAGCTAAAATTAGCATGTTTAAAGTGATTTTCATGCTTCCAGGGGCCCAAAACACAAGATTTGTGGAATGGTTAAAAGTGCATGAAAATGGCCAATTTACTCACTCTGAGGTCTCAAAAAGTGTTTCTTCACCCCGGGAAGTGAATTAAATACCATTTGGAGGCATTTAATGTTCAAGCAAAAACAGGTGATTTTTGACAAAAGAGATAACACCCCCCCATTACGTCATGCTTCAGAAAGGTGAAAAATGGTCCGTTTTCAAATGTTTTATTTTTGAACGTCTGTTCACATTTGTAGGTAGATCATCAGTTTTAGAGCTAAAATTAGCATGTTTAAAGTGATTTTCATGCTTCCAGGGGCCCGGGAAGTGAATTAAATACCATTTGGAGGCATTTAATGTTCAAGCAAAAACAGGTGATTTTTAACAAAAGAGATAACACCCCCCCATTACGTCATGCTGCAGAAAGGTGAAAAATGGTCCGTTTTCAAATGTTTTATTTTTTAACGTCAGTTCACATTTGTAGGTAGATCATCAATTTTAGAGCTAAAATTAGCATGTTTAAAGTGATTTTCATGCTTCCAGGGGCCCAAAACACAAGATTTGTGGAATGGTTAAAAGTGCATGAAAATGGCCAATTTACTCACTCTGAGGTCTAAAAAAGTGTTTCTTCACCCCGGGAAGTGAATTAAATACCATTTGGAGGCATTTAATGTTCAAGCAAAAACAGGTGATTTTTGACAAAAGAGATAACACCCCCATTACGTCATGCTTCAGAAAGGTGAAAAATGGTCCGTTTTCAAATGTTTTATTTTTGAACGTCAGTTCACATTTGTAGGTAGATCATCAGTTTTAGAGCTAAAATTAGTATGTTTAAAGTGATTTTCATGCTTCCAGGGGCCCGGGAAGTGAATTAAATACCATTTGGAGGCATTTAATGTTCAAGCAAAAACAGGTGATTTTTGACAAAAGAGATAACACCCCCCCATTACGTCATGCTTCAGAAAGGTGAAAAATTGTCAGTTTTCAAATGTTTTATTTTTGAAAGTCAGTTCACATTTGTAGGTAGATCATCAGTTTTAGAGCTAAAATTAGCATGTTTAAAGTGATTTTCATGCTTCCAGGGGCCCGGGAAGTGAATTAAATACCATTTGGAGGCATTTAATGTTCAAGCAAAAACAGGTGATTTTTGACAAAAGAGATAACACCCCCCCCCATTACGTTATGCTTCAGAAAGGTGAAAAATGGTCCGTTTTCAAATGTTTTATTTTTGAAAGTCAGTTCACATTTGTAGGTAGATCATCAGTTTTAGAGCTAAAATTAGCATGTTTAAAGTGATTTTCATGCTTCCAGGGGCCCGGGAAGTGAATTAAATACCATTTGGAGGCATTTAATGTTCAAGCAAAAACAGGTGATTTTTGACAAAAGAGATAACACCCCCCCATTACGTCATGCTTCAGAAAGGTGAAAAATTGTCCGTTTTCAAATGTTTTATTTTTGAAAGTCAGTTCACATTTGTAGGTAGATCATCAGTTTTAGAGCTAAAATTAGCATGTTTAAAGTGATTTTCATGCTTCCAGGGGCCCGGGAAGTGAATTAAATACCATTTGGAGGCATTTAATGTTCAAGCAAAAACAGGTGATTTTTTACAAAAGAGATAACACTCCCCCATTACGTCATGCTGCAGAAAGGTGAAAAATGGTCCGTTTTCAAATGTTTTATTTTTTAACGTCAGTTCCCATTTGTAGGTAGATCATCAGTTTTAGAGCTAAAATTAGCATGTTTAAAGTGATTTTCATGCTTCCAGGGGCCCAAAACACAAGATTTGTGGAATGGTTAAAAGTGCATGAAAATGGCCAATTTACTCACTCTGAGGTCTCAAAAAGTGTTTCTTCACCCCGGGAAGTGAATTAAATACCATTTGGAGGCATTTAATGTTCAAGCAAAAACAGGTGATTTTTGACAAAGGAGATAACACCCCCCCATTACGTCATGCTTCAGAAAGGTGAAAAATGGTCCGTTTTCAAATGTTTTATTTTTGAACGTCAGTTCACATTTGTAGGTAGATCATCAGTTTTAGAGCTAAAATAAGCATGTTTAAAGTGATTTTCATGCTTCCAGGGGCCCGGGAAGTGAATTATATACCATTTGGAGGCATTTAATGTTCAAGTAAAAACAGGTGATTTTTGACAAAAGGGATAACACCCCCCCATTACGTCATGCTTCAGAAAGGTGAAAAATGGTCCGTTTTCAAAAGTTTTATTTTTGAACGTCAGTTCACATTTGTAGGTAGATCATCAGTTTTAGAGCTAAAATTAGCATGTTTAAAGTGATTTTCATGCTTCCAGGGGCCCGGGAAGTGAATTAAATACCATTTGGAGGCATTTAATGTTCAAGCAAAAACAGGTGATTTTTGACAAAAGAGATAACACCCCCCCATTACGTCATGCTGCAGAAAGGTGAAAAATGGTCCGTTTTCAAATGTTTTATTTTTTAACGTCAGTTCACATTTGTAGGTAGATCATCAATTTTAGAGCTAAAATTAGCATGTTTAAAGTGATTTTCATGCTTCCAGGGGCCCAAAACACAAGATTTGTGGAATGGTTAAAAGTGCATGAAAATGGCCAATTTACTCACTCTGAGGTCTCAAAAAGTGTTTCTTCACCTCGGGAAGTGAATTAAATACCATTTGGAGGCATTTAATGTTCAAGCAAAAACAGGTGATTTTTGACAAAAGAGATAACACCCCCCCATTACGTCATGCTGCAGAAAGGTGAAAAATGGTCCGTTTTCAAATGTTTTATTTTTTAACGTCAGTTCACATTTGTAGGTAGATCATCAGTTTTAGAGCTAAAATTAGCATGTTTAAAGTGATTTTCATGCTTCCAGGGGCCCAAAACACAAGATTTGTGGAATGGTTAAAAGTGCATGAAAATGGCCAATTTACTCACTCTGAGGTCTCAAAAAGTGTTTCTTCGCCCCGGGAAGTGAATTAAATACCATTTGGAGGCATTTAATGTTCAAGCAAAAACAGGTGATTTTTGACAAAAGAGATAACACCCCCCCATTACGTCATGCTTCAGAAAGGTGAAAAATGGTCCGTTTTCAAATGTTTTATTTTTGAACGTCAGTTCACATTTGTAGGTAGATCATCAGTTTTAGAGCTAAAATAAGCATGTTTAAAGTGATTTTCATGCTTCCAGGGGCCCGGGAAGTGAATTAAATACCATTTGGAGGCATTTAATGTTCAAGCAAAAACAGGTGATTTTTGACAAAAGAGATAACACCCCCCCATTACGTTATGCTTCAAAAAGGTGAAAAATGGTCCGTTTTCAAATGTTTTATTTTTGAACGTCAGTTCACATTTGTAGGTAGATCATCAGTTTTAGAGCTAAAATTAGCATGTTTAAAGTGATTTTCATGCTTCCAGGGGCCCGGGAAGTGAATTAAATACCATTTGGAGGCATTTAATGTTCAAGCAAAAACAGGTGATTTTTGACAAAAGAGATAACACCCCCCCATTAAGTTATGCTTCAGAAAGGTGAAAAACGGTCCGTTTTCAAATGTTTTATTTTTGAACGTCAGTTCACATTTGTAGGTAGTACATCAGTTTTAGAGCTAAAATTAGCATGTTTAAAGTGATTTTCATGCTTCCAGGGGCCCGGGAAGTGAATTAAATACCATTTGGAGGCATTTAATGTTCAAGCAAAAACAGGTGATTTTTGACAAAAGAGATAACACCCCCCCATTAAGTCATGCTTCAGAAAGGTGAAAAATTGTCCGTTTTCAAATGTTTTATTTTTGAAAGTCAGTTCACATTTGTAGGTAGATCATCAGTTTTAGAGCTAAAATTAGCATGTTTAAAGTGATTTTCATGCTTCTAGGGGCCCGGGAAGTGAATTAAATACCATTTGGAGGCATTTAATGTTCAAGCAAAAACTGGTGATTTTTAACAAAAGAGATAACACCCCCCCATTACGTCATGCTGCAGAAAGGTGAAAAATTGTCCGTTTTCAAATGTTTTATTTTTTAACGTCAGTTCACATTTGTAGGTAGATCATCAGTTTTAGAGCTAAAATTAGCATGTTTAAAGTGATTTTCATGCTTCCAGGGGCCCGGGAAGTGAATTAAATACCATTTGGAGGCATTTAATGTTCAAGCAAAAACAGGTGATTTTTGACAAAAGAGATAACACCCCCCCCCCATTACGTCATGCTGCAGAAAGGTGAAAAATGGTCAGTTTTCAAATGTTTTATTTTTTAACGTCAGTTCACATTTGTAGGTAGATCATCAGTTTTAGAGCTAAAATTAGCATGTTTAAAGTGATTTTCATGCTTCCAGGGGCCCAAAACACAAGATTTGTGGAATGGTTAAAAGTGCATGAAAATGGCCAATTTACTCACTCTGAGGTCTCAAAAAGTGTTTCTTCACCCCGGGAAGTGAATTAAATACCATTTGGAGGCATTTAATGTTCAAGCAAAAACAGGTGATTTTTGACAAAAGAGATAACACCCCCCCATTACGTCATGCTTCAGAAAGGTGAAAAATGGTCCGTTTTCAAATGTTTTATTTTTGAACGTCAGTTCACATTTGTAGGTAGATCATCAGTTTTAGAGCTAAAATAAGCATGTTTAAAGTGATTTTCATGCTTCCAGGGGCCCGGGAAGTGAATTAAATACCATTTGGAGGCATTTAATGTTCAAGCAAAAACAGGTGATTTTTGACAAAAGGGATAACACCCCCCCATTACGTCATGCTTCAGAAAGGTGAAAAATGGTCCGTTTTCAAATGTTTTATTTTTGAACGTCAGTTCACATTTGTAGGTAGATCATCAGTTTTAGAGCTAAAATTAGCATGTTTAAAGTGATTTTTATGCTTCCAGGGGCCCGGGAAGTGTATTAAATACCATTTGGAGGCATTTAATGTTCAAGCAAAAACAGGTGATTTTTGACAAAAGAGATAACACCCCCCCATTACGTCATGCTTCAGAAAGGTGAAAAATTGTCCGTTTTCAAATGTTTTATTTTTGAAAGTCAGTTCACATTTGTAGGTAGATCATCAGTTTTAGAGCTAAAATTTGCATGTTTAAAGTGATTTTCATGCTTCCAGGGGCCCGGGAAGTGAATTAAATACCATTTGGAGGCATTTAATGTTCAAGCAAAAACAGGTGATTTTTGACAAAAGAGATAACACCCCCCATTACGTTATGCTTCAGAAAGGTGAAAAATGGTCCGTTTTCAAATGTTTTATTTTTGAACGTCAGTTCACATTTGTCGGTAAATCATCAGTTTTAGAGCTAAAATTAGCATGTTTAAAGTGATTTTCATGCTTCCAGGGGCCCGGGAAGTAAATTAAATACCATTTGGAGGCATTTAATGTTCAAGCAAAAACAGGTGATTTTTAACAAAAGAGATAACACCCCCCCATTACATCATGCTGCAGAAAGGTGAAAAATGGTCCGTTTTCAAATGTTTTATTTTTTAACGTCAGTTCACATATGTAGGTAGATCATCAATTTTAGAGCTAAAATTAGCATGTTTAAAGTGATTTTCATGCTTCCAGGGGCCCAAAACACAAGATTTGTGGAATGGTTAAAAGTGCATGAAAATGGCCAATTTACTCACTCTGAGGTCTCAAAAAGTGTTTCTTCACCCCGGGAAGTGAATTAAATACCATTTGGAGGCATTTAATGTTCAAGCAAAAACAGGTGATTTTTGACAAAAGAGATAACACCCGCCATTACGTCATGCTTCAGAAAGGTGAAAAATGGTCCGTTTTCAAATGTTTTATTTTTGAACGTCAGTTCACATTTGTAGGTAGATCATCAGTTTTAGAGCTAAAATTAGCATGTTTAAAGTGATTTTCATGCTTCCAGGGGCCCGGGAAGTGAATTAAATACCATTTGGAGGCATTTAATGTTCAAGCAAAAACAGGTGATTTTTGACAAAAGAGATAACACCCCCCATTAAGTCATGCTTCAGAAAGGTGAAAAATTGTCCGTTTTCAAATGTTTTATTTTTGAAAGTCAGTTCACATTTGTAGGTAGATCATCAGTTTTAGAGCTAAAATTAGCATGTTTAAAGTGATTTTCATGCTTCCAGTGGCCCGGGAAGTGAATTAAATACCATTTGGAGGCATTTAATGTTCAAGCAAAAACAGGTGATTTTTGACAAAAGAGATAACACCCCCCCATTACGTCATGCTGCAGAAAGGTGAAAAATGGTCCGTTTTCAAATGTTTTATTTTTTAACGTCAGTTCACATTTGTAGGTAGATCATCAGTTTTAGAGCTAAAATTAGCATGTTTAAAGTGATTTTCATGCTTCCAGGGGCCCGGGAAGTGAATTAAATACCATTTGGAGGCATTTAATGTTCAAGAAAAAACAGGTGATTTTTAACAAAAGAGATAACACCCCCCCATTACGTCATGCTGCAGAAAGGTGAAAAATGGTCCGTTTTCAAATGTTTTATTTTTTAACGTCAGTTCACATTTGTAGGTAGATCATCAATTTTAGAGCTAAAATTAGCATGTTTAAAGTGATTTTCATGCTTCCAGGGGCCCAAAATACAAGATTTGTGGAATGGTTAAAAGTGCATGAAAATGGCCAATTTATTCACTCTGAGGTCTCAAAAAGTGTTTCTTCACCCCGGGAAGTGAATTAAATACCATTTGGAGGCATTTAATGTTCAAGCAAAAACAGGTGATTTTTGACAAAAGAGATAACACCCCCCCATTATGTCATGCTTCAGAAAGGTGAAAAATGGTACGTTTTCAAATGTTTTATTTTTGAACGTCAGTTCACATTTGTAGGTAGATCATCAGTTTTAGAGCTAAAATTAGCATGTTTAAAGTGATTTTCATGCTTCCAGGGGCCCGGGAAGTGAATTAAATACCATTTGGAGGCATTTAATGTTCAAGCAAAAACAGGTGATTTTTGACAAAAGAGATAACACCCCCCCATTACGTCATGCTTCAGAAAGGGGAAAAATGGTCCGTTTTCAAATGTTTTATTTTTTAACGTCAGTTCACATTTGTAGGTAGATCATCAGTTTTAGAGCTAAAATAAGCATGTTTAAAGTGATTTTCATGCTTCCAGGGGCCCGGGAAGTGAATTAAATACCATTTGGAGGCATTTAATGTTCAAGCAAAAACAGGTGATTTTTGACAAAAGGGATAACACCCCCCCATTACGTCATGCTTCAGAAAGGTGAAAAATGGTCCGTTTTCAAATGTTTTATTTTTGAACGTCAGTTCACATTTGTAGGTAGATCATCAGTTTTAGAGCTAAAATTAGCATGTTTAAAGTGATTTTCATGCTTCCAGGGGCCCGGGAAGTGAATTAAATACCATTTGGAGGCATTTAATGTTCAAGCAAAAACAGGTGATTTTTGACAAAAGAGATAACACCCCCCCATTACGTTATGCTTCAGAAAGGTGAAAAATGGTCCGTTTTCAAATGTTTTATTTTTGAACGTCAGTTTACATTTGTAGGTAGATCACCAGTTTTAGAGCTAAAATTAGCATGTTTAAAGTGATTTTCATGCTTCCAGGGGCCCGGGAAGTGAATTAAATACCATTTGGAGGCATTTAATGTTCAAGCAAAAACAGGTGATTTTTGACAAAAGAGATAACACCCCCCCATTACGTCATGCTTCAGAAAGGTGAAAAATTGTCCGTTTTCAAATGTTTTATTTTTGAAAGTCAGTTCACATTTGTAGGTAGATCATCAGTTTTAGAGCTAAAATTAGCATGTTTAAAGTGATTTTCATGCTTCCAGGGGCCCGGGAAGTGAATTAAATACCATTTGGAGGCATTTAATGTTCAAGCAAAAACAGGTGATTTTTTACAAAAGAGATAACACTCCCCCATTACGTCATGCTGCAGAAAGGTGAAAAATGGTCCGTTTTCAAATGTTTTATTTTTTAACGTCAGTTCACATTTGTAGGTAGATCATCAGTTTTAGAGCTAAAATTAGCATGTTTAAAGTGATTTTCATGCTTCCAGGGGCCCAAAACACAAGATTTGTGGAATGGTTAAAAGTGCATGAAAATGGCCAATTTACTCACTCTGAGGTCTCAAAAAGTGTTTCTTCACCCCGGGAAGTGAATTAAATACCATTTGGAGGCATTTAATGTTCAAGCAAAAACAGGTGATTTTTGACAAAGGAGATAACACCCCCCCATTACGTCATGCTTCAGAAAGGTGAAAAATGGTCCGTTTTCAAATGTTTTATTTTTGAACGTCAGTTCACATTTGTAGGTAGATCATCAGTTTTAGAGCTAAAATAAGCATGTTTAAAGTGATTTTCATGCTTCCAGGGGCCCGGGAAGTGAATTAAATACCATTTGGAGGCATTTAATGTTCAAGTAAAAACAGGTGATTTTTGACAAAAGGGATAACACCCCCCCATTACGTCATGCTTCAGAAAGGTGAAAAATGGTCCGTTTTCAAAAGTTTTATTTTTGAACGTCAGTTCACATTTGTAGGTAGATCATCAGTTTTAGAGCTAAAATTAGCATGTTTAAAGTGATTTTCATGCTTCCAGGGGCCCGGGAAGTGAATTAAATACCATTTGGAGGCATTTAATGTTCAAGCAAAAACAGGTGATTTTTGACAAAAGAGATAACACCCCCCCCATTACGTCATGCTGCAGAAAGGTGAAAAATGGTCCGTTTTCAAATGTTTTATTTTTTAACGTCAGTTCACATTTGTAGGTAGATCATCAGTTTTAGAGCTAAAATTAGCATGTTTAAAGTGATTTTCATGCTTCCAGGGGCCCGGGAAGTGAATTAAATACCATTTGGAGGCATTTAATGTTCAAGAAAAAACAGGTGATTTTTAACAAAAGAGATAACACCCCCCCCCATTACGTCATGCTGCAGAAAGGTGAAAAATGGTCCGTTTTCAAATGTTTTATTTTTTAACGTCAGTTCACATTTGTAGGTAGATCATCAATTTTAGAGCTAAAATTAGCATGTTTAAAGTGATTTTCATGCTTCCAGGGGCCCAAAACACAAGATTTGTGGAATGGTTAAAAGTGCATGAAAATGGCCAATTTACTCACTCTGAGGTCTCAAAAAGTGTTTCTTCACCTCGGGAAGTGAATTAAATACCATTTGGAGGCATTTAATGTTCAAGCAAAAACAGGTGATTTTTGACAAAAGAGATAACACCCCCCCCATTACGTCATGCTGCAGAAAGGTGAAAAATGGTCCGTTTTCAAATGTTTTATTTTTTAACGTCAGTTCACATTTGTAGGTAGATCATCAGTTTTAGAGCTAAAATTAGCATGTTTAAAGTGATTTTCATGCTTCCAGGGGCCCAAAACACAAGATTTGTGGAATGGTTAAAAGTGCATGAAAATGGCCAATTTACTCACTCTGAGGTCTCAAAAAGTGTTTCTTCACCCCGGTAAGTGAATTAAATACCATTTGGAGGCATTTAATGTTCAAGCAAAAACAGGTGATTTTTGACAAAAGAGATAACACCCCCCCATTACGTCATGCTTCAGAAAGGTGAAAAATGGTCCGTTTTCAAATGTTTTATTTTTGAACGTCAGTTCACATTTGTAGGTAGATCATCAGTTTTAGAGCTAAAATAAGCATGTTTAAAGTGATTTTCATGCTTCCAGGGGCCCGTGAAGTGAATTAAATACCATTTGGAGGCATTTAATGTTCAAGCAAAAACAGGTGATTTTTGACAAAAGAGATAACACCCCCCCATTACGTTATGCTTCAGAAAGGTGAAAAATGGTCCGTTTTCAAATGTTTTATTTTTGAACGTCAGTTCACATTTGTAGGTAGATCATCAGTTTTAGAGCTAAAATTAGCATGTTTAAAGTGATTTTCATGCTTCCAGGGGCCCGGGAAGTGAATTAAATACCATTTGGAGGCATTTAATGTTCAAGCAAAAACAGGTGATTTTTGACAAAAGAGATAACACCCCCCCATTAAGTTATGCTTCAGAAAGGTGAAAAATGGTCCGTTTTCAAATGTTTTATTTTTGAACGTCAGTTCACATTTGTAGGTAGTACATCAGTTTTAGAGCTAAAATTAGCATGTTTAAAGTGATTTTCATGCTTCCAGGGGCCCGGGAAGTGAATTAAATACCATTTGGAGGCATTTAATGTTCAAGCAAAAACAGGTGATTTTTGACAAAAGAGATAACACCCCCCATTAAGTCATGCTTCAGAAAGGTGAAAAATTGTCCGTTTTCAAATGTTTTATTTTTGAAAGTCAGTTCACATTTGTAGGTAGATCATCAGTTTTAGAGCTAAAATTAGCATGTTTAAAGTGATTTTCATGCTTCCAGAGGCCCGGGAAGTGAATTAAATACCATTTGGAGGCATTTAATGTTCAAGCAAAAACTGGTGATTTTTGACAAAAGAGATAACACCCCCCCATTACGTCATGCTGCAGAAAGGTGAAAAATTGTCCGTTTTCAAATGTTTTATTTTTTAACGTCAGTTCACATTTGTAGGTAGATCATCAGTTTTAGAGATAAAATTAGCATGTTTAAAGTGATTTTCATGCTTCCAGGGGCCCGGGAAGTGAATTAAATACCATTTGGAGGCATTTAATGTTCAAGCAAAAACAGGTGATTTTTGACAAAAGAGATAACACCCCCCCCATTACGTCATGCTGCAGAAAGGTGAAAAATGGTCAGTTTTCAAATGTTTTATTTTTTAACGTCAGTTCACATTTGTAGGTAGATCATCAGTTTTAGAGCTAAAATTAGCATGTTTAAAGTGATTTTCATGCTTCCAGGGGCCCAAAACACAAGATTTGTGGAATGGTTAAAAGTGCATGAAAATGGCCAATTTACACACTCTGAGGTCTCAAAAAGTGTTTCTTCACCCCGGGAAGTGAATTAAATACCATTTGGAGGCATTTAATGTTCAAGCAAAAACAGGTGATTTTTGACAAAAGAGATAACACCCCCCCATTACGTCATGCTTCAGAAAGGTGAAAAATGGTCCGTTTTCAAATGTTTTATTTTTGAACGTCAGTTCACATTTGTAGGTAGATCATCAGTTTTAGAGCTAAAATTAGCATGTTTAAAGTGATTTTTATGCTTCCAGGGGCCCGGGAAGTGAATTAAATACCATTTGGAGGCATTTAATGTTCAAGCAAAAACAGGTGATTTTTGACAAAAAAGATAACACCCCCCCATTACGTCATGCTTCAGAAAGGTGAAAAATTGTCCGTTTTCAAATGTTTTATTTTTGAAAGTCAGTTCACATTTGTAGGTAGATCATCAGTTTTAGAGCTAAAATTAGCATGTTTAAAGTGATTTTCATGCTTCCAGGGGCCCGGGAAGTGAATTAAATACCATTTGGAGGCATTTAATGTTCAAGCAAAAACAGGTGATTTTTGACAAAAGAGATAACACCCCCCCATTACGTTATGCTTCAGAAAGGTGAAAAATGGTCCGTTTTCAAATGTTTTATTTTTGAACGTCAGTTCACATTTGTAGGTAAATCATCAGTTTTAGAGCTAAAATTAGCATGTTTAAAGTGATTTTCATGCTTCCAGGGGCCCGGGAAGTAAATTAAATACCATTTGGAGGCATTTAATGTTCAAGCAAAAACAGGTGATTTTTAACAAAAGAGATAACACCCCCCCATTACGTCATGCTGCAGAAAGGTGAAAAATGGTCTGTTTTCAAATGTTTTATTTTTTAACGTCAGTTCACATATGTAGGTAGATCATCAATTTTAGAGCTAAAATTAGCATGTTTAAAGTGATTTTCATGCTTCCAGGGGCCCAAAACACAAGATTTGTGGAATGGTTAAAAGTGCATGAAAATGGCCAATTTACTCACTCTGAGGTCTCAAAAAGTGTTTCTTCACCCCGGGAAGTGAATTAAATACCATTTGGAGGCATTTAATGTTCAAGCAAAAACAGGTGATTTTTGACAAAAGAGATAACACCCCCCATTACGTCATGCTTCAGAAAGGTGAAAAATGGTCCGTTTTCAAATGTTTTATTTTTGAACGTCAGTTCACATTTGTAGGTAGATCATCAGTTTTAGAGCTAAAATTAGCATGTTTAAAGTGATTTTCATGCTTCCAGGGGCCCGGGAAGTGAATTAAATACCATTTGGAGCCATTTAATGTTCAAGCAAAAACAGGTGATTTTTGACAAAAGAGATAACACCCCCCCATTAAGTCATGCTTCAGAAAGGTGAAAAATTGTCCGTTTTCAAATGTTTTATTTTTGAAAGTCAGTTCACATTTGTAGGTAGATCATCAGTTTTAGAGCGAAAATTAGCATGTTTAAAGTGATTTTCATGCTTCCAGTGGCCCGGGAAGTGAATTAAATACCATTTGGAGGCATTTAATGTTCAAGCAAAAACAGGTGATTTTTGACAAAAGAGATAACACCCCCCCATTACGTCATGCTGCAGAAAGGTGAAAAATGGTCCGTTTTCAAATGTTTTATTTTTTAACGTCAGTTCACATTTGTAGGTAGATCATCAGTTTTAGAGCTAAAATTAGCATGTTTAAAGTGATTTTCATGCTTCCAGGGGCCCGGGAAGTGAATTAAATACCATTTGGAGGCATTTAATGTTCAAGCAAAAACAGGTGATTTTTGACAAAAGAGATAACACCCCCCCATTACGTCATGCTTCAGAAAGGTGAAAAATTGTCTGTTTTCAAATGTTTTATTTTTGAAAGTCAGTTCACATTTGTAGGTAGATCGTCAGTTTTAGAGCTAAAATTAGCATGTTTAAAGTGATTTTCATGCTTCCAGGGGCCCAAAACACAAGATTTGTGGAATGGTTAAAAGTGCATGAAAATGGCCAATTTACTCACTCTGAGGTCTCAAAAAGTGTTTCTTCACCCCGGGAAGTGAATTAAATACCATTTGGAGGCATTTAATGTTCAAGCAAAAACAGGTGATTTTTGACAAAAGAGATAACACCCCCCCATTACGTCATGCTTCAGAAAGGTGAAAAATGGTCCGTTTTCAAATGTTTTATTTTTGAACGTCTGTTCACATTTGTAGGTAGATCATCAGTTTTAGAGCTAAAATTAGCATGTTTAAAGTGATTTTCATGCTTCCAGGGGCCCGGGAAGTGAATTAAATACCATTTGGAGGCATTTAATGTTCAAGCAAAAACAGGTGATTTTTAACAAAAGAGATAACACCCCCCCATTACGTCATGCTGCAGAAAGGTGAAAAATGGTCCGTTTTCAAATGTTTTATTTTTTAACGTCAGTTCACATTTGTAGGTAGATCATCAATTTTAGAGCTAAAATTAGCATGTTTAAAGTGATTTTCATGCTTCCAGGGGCCCAAAACACAAGATTTGTGGAATGGTTAAAAGTGCATGAAAATGGCCAATTTACTCACTCTGAGGTCTCAAAAAGTGTTTCTTCACCCCGGGAAGTGAATTAAATACCATTTGGAGGCATTTAATGTTCAAGCAAAAACAGGTGATTTTTGACAAAAGAGATAACACCCCCATTACGTCATGCTTCAGAAAGGTGAAAAATGGTCCGTTTTCAAATGTTTTATTTTTGAACGTCAGTTCACATTTGTAGGTAGATCATCAGTTTTAGAGCTAAAATTAGTATGTTTAAAGTGATTTTCATGCTTCCAGGGGCCCGGGAAGTGAATTAAATACCATTTGGAGGCATTTAATGTTCAAGCAAAAACAGGTGATTTTTGACAAAAGAGATAACACCCCCCCATTACGTCATGCTT